>NC_136613.1:9167770-9455270 GCF_933228915.1 Telmatherina bonti
TATTGACACATATCTGTCATACGACATGGCTGCCAAGAGTAAAAATTCAGAACAGCTTAAAGTATAAAATATAAAAACCTGAAAGAGACAGGCTGGATAAGATATCATCTGATTTTGTGATAAAATGTCCTTTAAAAGCTTTGGGTAGATGTTAGTGCTGAAAAGAACGGAGTTAATTAACAAAGCTGCAATGAAGATGTACATAGGCTCATGGAGGCTTTTCTGGATTACAATGAGACATGCAATTGTGGTGTTACAGCAAATTATTACAATATATACTGCTAATATTGCCAAAAAATAAAGGTATCTGTATCTATGCACTTGTATATGTCCACCAAGGATTATGTATGTTATATTCAGGTTATCAGCCATCAAAATGAGAAAATTACAGCAAAATCCAAAAAACTTAAATAAAAAAACTATTTAACTGTAATATCAAAGTATTAAAAAATAAATGAAACTTGAATTGATCCCTTCACTAACTGGCAGTTACCTGGCTCTGCTTGCATGTTTGGACAAAGAATGTAGAGACGTAATTGTTTTTATTGGACTGAGTCAGCCTCAAAGGATCTCATTAATGTCTCTAACATGTCGTGATCTTCATTAAGTTAATCTAAACCTCCATGCAAGAACTGTTAAGATGGTTTTTATTGGGCCACAAACTGGATTCACACTCTGAGCTGATGAAACCTAAGTGTTTGCTTCCCAAAGTACCACAGTACCAGTCAGGGAGTCATCGGGATTTTTTTTCTGACATTGAACACAAACATAGAACTAAATGCTGCACGGAGAATTAGTCCCTCAACAGTTTTTTGTGAGTGTTGTAACATAAAATGATTTTTCAGAGTCATTTTCTTTTTAAATTCTGAAAATCTACTTCAAAATCTGTCCAGTCATCCATTTTCCTAACTGGTTAGTCCAATCAAGGGTTGTGGGAAGCTGGAACCTATCCCAACAGTCATTGGGCGAGAGGCAGGGTACACCCTGGACGGGTCGCCAGTCCATCACAGGGTCCACCCAGGATCAGCTTCCCAGGGCCAGTTTTAAAAATACAATAAAACAAAGTTCTGATATTGGAACATTTATTGAAATAAAGACACAGAAAGTCAATCACGATCTGCCAGAGAGCTTTTGAAGATGCAGATTATTCAAACAGAAAGTACAAGAAAAGAAAAACTGTTCTGATTCTTTGGGAATTTGTGAGATCGCTTCTGTCCTTTAAAACATTCTCTGGCAGTGTTTTCCTACAGATTCATGTCGGCCAGTTGACATTTGTTGGTGTTTTATTGCAGTGTTGCTTACAGTACAAACTGATTCAACTCCACTTTCAGCCCTTTGTAATTTTAGTGTGCAGAATTGACATTTCTCTTTTACACTCCTGCATGTTCATACTTAGAGACAGTGAAGTGCATCATGTATGTCAGAGAAGTCTAAAGTCGGCCCTTGAGGGCCGCTGTCTTGCAGGTTTTCCATGTATCTCTGTTCCAACACACCTGGCTTACATTGAATAGATCCAGCAGCCTGAAGTTCTGCACACTGACTCATTCATTTGAGTCAGATGGGTTGGAGCAGCTGTGACATCATCATGATGTCATCAATAATAACTGAAAAGTATCTCTAAAGGGAAATGTGTAAAACATGTAAGACATTATTTTTATGATGTATGTGTGTGTGTCTATGTGTTTTATCTTATTAAAGATTTAACATTGTGTAGGCTCTAACGGGCTTTATTGCCCAGCAGGTAAATGAGAAAGAAGGTCAACGAGACATCAGGATTAAACCTGAGCTGGAAGCATTTATGGGGCAGCTGCTGCTTAAGGCAAACTCACAGCAAAACTTCTTTCCTTCTGTCATTTTGCTCTTCAAGAGCAACTGTTGTGACTTAGTAACTACGCTTCAAGAGAAACTGCTGTTAAACTTTTCTGTTTTACCTCCAAGCCGAGGTCAGGAGACTGAGGCCGAGGCTGATGCAAGGCGTTCTAACTGACTCTGATGTCTGAACTCATATCTGGGAATGACTTCATGTCCAAGTGAAGCACGTTCTTGCTTACAAAATCACAAAAGTCAGAATACCAACGTGCACGCCACCAGGAAACTCTTTGTTTTGCTTGCCCTGTCTGTTTACACAGAATTATATATATTACTGAACATCCATTTAAACTGAAACAAAAATACTTTTTTTTTAAAACAATAACTCAAAGACATTTGTTTTCTAGCAAAGCAAATGTGAGCAGAACGTCTGTCATGTCTTCATTATCTTCTCTTTTATTCCATAATCAGTCCACATACTTTGCAGTTCAGTAACTAAACATATGGGTGGGCTTCATCTTGGGTGAAAAAACCAAATGTTTGATGCACAAACTGAAAAAGTGTGTTTATTATTCATTCATTCATTATCTGAACCGATTAATCCAATCAAGGTCGCAGGGGGGTAGGAGCCTATCCGAGCAGCCTGCAGGCGAGAGGCGGGGTACGCTCTGGACAGGTCGCCAGTCCACCCCAGTGTGTTCATTATAAATACCAATTTACACTGAGTTTGCTCTCACCTGCTAATTGCTGTGATATGCTCCAGATTCCCCGCAACACTGAACTGGACTGAGATGTATGTGAATGAATGAGAAGTTTGCGACAGAATGAGTTCTGATGGAGACAAGTGCAAATTTGACATTATTTTACTTTTTGATGCGGTCAAATGAAAGTAAAACTTGTGGTTTAGTTGATCGTTTAAACAACAGTTTTAAGAAAAATATTTCTTTTCATGAAACAGACAGTAGTCCAAAAAAAGAAAATTTAAAAAAAAAAAAAAATCATCTTTATTGTCAAGTTTACATATAAGAAATTTAGCTTTTCACAAACTCAGGTGATTTTATCTGTAAACTCCCGTCTCATGAAGCAGATGTGACAGAACACACCAATGATGGGAAAATCTGCACAGATGGTCTGAGAGTCAGAAACATGCTGCACGCTCTCTGACAGGAAGTCTGTAAATCCACCTGCAGGTGGAGTCCAGCATGCTCGGGGGAGAAAGCTCGTCATGTGGCAGAGTGTGTGAAACAGTGGAGCAAACTGACACAAATCCTTGCATTGATCACTGCACAGTCCAACATTTAGAAGATCAAGTTATGTTTATACTGTTTTGGATGCCTTTTGGCTCGGTTTGGGAGCCTCACAGTAAAGATGGAGAACCTTCTGTTTGTTTTAACTATACATACGGTACAGAAGGTTTTATGTGCAAAATAGAGTATATAGACACAATGCAGTGGTCTACACAAAATTATTAAATATATAGGAAAGCAGGAGACACAAATACCATACTTCTGTCTCGCATAACACACGTGTAAAACACAAAGAATAGACGTAGAAGAACCTCGAGAAGAAGAACAATATACATTTGCTTAAAGTGTAATGAAACATTACATTTTGAACCTTATATTTGGAAATATTCTACATGTACTACTATGAGCTTGAATCCTGTAATATATATATGACTTAGAAATTTCTGCTTCTATACAACAGAGGAACTAATCATTCAACAGACATTAATTCTGACACACACAATGAGTTTACCATGAGAGAAAAGTCCCTGGAGGTGCTGAGAAATTTTCTTCAGTTTTAGACCATATATAATTGGATTTAAGAGAGGATGATACAAAATCACCTGCAAGGACATTATGAAGCTTACGGTTTTATGCAAATCAACCTCCAGCCGAGCTATTATAATGTCATATGAATAGAAACATGAGAAGCTGATCAGAACCAAAAGGTGCGGTGAACAAGTCTGGAGAGCTTTTTTCCGGAAATTTACACTGCTTTGAAAGGATACTATGAATATTTTAACATATGTAAATATGATAAAAAGCATAGGAAGCAGTGTAGTGTTAATGAAAATGAACATACCGTATATGATGTACGTTGCTCTCGATTTCATGCAGTAAATTTGGGAAACTGAATTATTACAATAAATTGCTTTCAACGTAAGCGTGCAGATGTTTAGGCTGCTAGTTAGAAAGACTGATGGCACAAGCTGACAGGCTGGCAAAAGCCAAGCAGAAACTAGTAAAATAATGACAGTCCTCTTTTTCATTTGTACGGGATATTGCAGAGGTTTGCATATACACAGATACCTGTCATAAGACATGGCTGCCAACAGAAAAAGCTCCGAACCGCAAAGAGAGTAATACATGAAACTTTGAAAATTACACAGTGGATAAGACACAGTCTGCTGGTCTGAGAGAAAATCAATCAACAGTTTTGGGTAGACATTAGTGCTGAAAAGAAGCGAGTTGAGGAGCAAAGCTGCTATGAACATGTACATAGGCTCATGGAGGTTTTTTTTCACCCAAATGAGGAACAAGATGATAGAATTACCGCAGATTATACAAATATAAATTGCAAACATAATAACAAAATACAGAAATCTGTAGCTGTTCAATTCTACATGTCCACCGAAAGTCAAATATGTTCCATTAAGCTGCTCACTTACATGATCCATTGCAACTAAATGTCTAATAAAACAGTGTCTCACAGAAATAATGGCCTGTCTTTACTCACGATGAAGACATGCACTTTGAGTGTGCTCACCTAAAGTGAGCTGTCCAAAGCCTGCAAAATGGTTTTATCTCATTTTTTTCCCTCAATGGATCTCATTAAACTGTTTACAAATAACATGTCAACAGGTTAATTAAGACCTGGAAGACCTGAGACGTCTAAAGCTGGAAAGCTTTCATACTTCCAACAGGTCAAAACACCAGCTTGCCTGAGAAGTAAAAAAAAACACGATATATATATTTTTTTAAATCTGAGAAAAAAAAGTCGAACTGATGTAAAGAGATCTCAGCATAAATAAAGAAAATGGATTCATTTAAAAATGTCCGTTTGATCAAATGGTCAATTGAGTTTTACTCTCTGATGTCAGTATCAGATTCTGACTCTTTATGATGAGGAGCATTGTCTTCCTCTCTCTATAATCTGATATGATCTGAAAAAAATTGTCTATGCATATAGTTTGAAGCATAAGGAATCAAATCAAATATGTTTATTTGTAATGTGAAAGTTAACATTAATGGTTAACAAAAATAAACTAACAAAACCAAACTAAGAGGCAGTCAACTCAAGAGTAAAAGCACATAAAATTACAATAATATAGAACAGGAGCACATTGACTCCACTTGGACTCCACCTGGAGGAGGGGAGGCGAGGTTGGGTGCCATGCAAAGTGGATCGTGACTACAGGTGGGGACCTTGAAGATCTAATGTTCGGCTACAGAAGTTAGCATGTCAGCTCTCTGGTGGGGAAAAAAGCCTGAGCTGGAGTATGAGGTCAACTGCACCTGCAAGGTGCTCATGCCAGCGCATGAACTGATTTCTGGAATCAGAGCAGTTTGATCCGCTTCCACTCTGGACTTGCTCCAGATGAGAGGTACCGAGCAAAGGTTGGTTTACTCACTGACCTCCAGCTTACGGTCTGTATGCACGAGTTTAGCCCATAGATAGGGTTGCCTCCCTCTGTTTTCAGAAGAGGGAACAGATTCTGACTCTTTTTTTTCCCTATGTTCCAAACAGCAGTTCAGATTATCCATGCTTTTCAGAGGGACATAATCTGCACCCAAGCAGTAATTCATTATTTGACTTTATTTGAGCTCTGTGATGAGTTTTCATGGTCAACATGCCTCTGCAGCATTACATGGACAATGATCACAGTTACTGTGGACCCTCAGACAAGGGTAGTGATCCTCCCTTAAAGAATGGTACCAGAGGGTGTGTGTTTATTTGTTTATTTTTTTTCCCCCACCCCCACATCCTATCCTTCATGAAAACAGAATGATGGTCTGGCTGCCAGGTTATGCTGAACACATTTCTGCAAGAGGAACCTTTTAGATATAAGGCTCCCTTCGATTTTTAAATTTTATTCTGCTATTTATTATTATTTATTAATAATAAAAAATAAGTTTAATTTGAAGATTTTCATCATGCTTGTTGATGTGGGCCCCAACAGAGCAAACACATCAGAGCCACAGGAAATCCTGTGAGCAGTGCTGAGCAGTAAAGCTGTCATAATGTTGTGTGGACCCAAATGCAGGAGAAGGGAACCATGTAGAACTAAGAGGTTTTATAATCCAGGAAGCAAATGAAGGCAGAACTGATACAGGGAACAGAACTAACACAAGGGACTAAACTAACACAGGGAAACATGATCTAACACAAGCTAACAAAAAGATCCAGCCCCTGGGAACAGAAACCAAGCCTTTTATATACACACACAAACAGACACAGATGGAATGACTTAACTAATGAATCCAGGTGAACTAATGAACAGGAAAGCAAAACAGGAAACTAGACGTCAGGGAACTAAACCAGGAAAACAACAAACTAAACCAGAACTAAGATACAAAACAAGAGACCAAGACTAAAATTACAGAACACACAACATGACAGATACCATCCCAGAAAGGCAAACTCCCCTCTCAAGGGCTGGCCACCAGACGGCCCAAAAGAAAGAACACAGAAATTTGTGGGCGGAGGGGGCCCAGAGGAGGGACCACAGAAAACACAAAGTTCAGGGATGCCAGAACTTGGGGGGACAAAAGTCCAGAAGGCCCTGCACAGGAGGGCGGTATGGAGGTCAAGACGACAGGGGCAGGCCTTGCCCCACAGGACGGCCGGGGAGGTTACGACGACGGAGGCAGGCCTGACTCTGGAGGACGACCCAGATGCAGAGACAAATGGGGCAGGCCAAAAAGACAGGGGCAGGCATTGCTCCGCAGGATGGCTGGGATGCCGGGACGATGAGGGCAGAACTCGCTCTGGAGGTTGGCCAGGAGGCCGGGACGACAAAGCCATGCATGGCTCAGGAAGATGGCAGGGAGGCCAAAATGACGGGGGTAGAACTGGTTCCGGAGGTCGGCCGGGATGACGGGGGTAGGCTGGACTCGGGAGGACAGCTGGGAGGCAGGGATGACGAAACCAGGCATGGCTCAGGAGGATTCAAAATGTAAACTGTTGCAAATGTTGATGGTCCAAATGTTGATGACGCCTCTTTTTTCACACCCTCTTCACTTCACGCTATGATCAGATTGTAGCAGGGGACTTAAATGTTATTCTAGACCAATACAGTTCATCAGGGAAGCATCGAGTTCGGTTAAGAGTACCGTGAAGGATTTTGGTCTCTGCGATGCATGGCGTTCTTATTACCCCACACTGAAAAAAAATACACCTTCTCTTCAGCTCACTACTCCTATTTTAGATTAGACTACTCCTAACCAGTAGTTCACGCATGAGTGACATATCAGAGATGAAGATCCAACCCATAACCATCAGTGATCATGCACCTGTATCATTAACCCTTAGAAGTAAGAACAGTAAGCCAGCCACTAGAAACTGGAGATCTAATACATCATTACTTAAAGATCCTGAGTTTATCAGTTACTTTAAAAGAGAATGGTCCTCATATCTTCAGCGTGTGTTCTGTGGGAAGCAGGAAAAGAAGTATTGAGAGGGGAAATAATATCCTTCTCTCCCATAAGAAAAAGAAGGAAACTTTGAGAACATCAGAATTAAAACTGAGAATTAAATCACTCAAGGAAGCTTACCATGTCTCCCCAGAAGAGCACTCACTGAATGATATTAGAAAAACCAAATTAGAACTTAATGAAATAATAGACAAAAAAAAAAAAAAAAAACAATTCATGGTGCAAAGAGTTTGATTGGAGAATTTTGAACATGACAACAAATCTGGAAAGTTCCTGGCTAAACAACTTAAAGCAAATGAAAAGAAAACAATTTCTTCTATAAAAGAAAAAAAACTCAGAAGGAAATATTATCCATGATCCTGACAAGACAAACAATACTTTCAAAGAATTATACATAACATTATATTAATCACAAATAAACCCAACAGATCAGAATATTGATCAGTTTCTTAGTGTTCTCAATCTCCCAAAATTAAAACGTGAAAATAAATGGTTCTAGATTCCCCTATTTCAGTTAATGAGCTCCGTGGAGCTCTCCAGCACATGCCAAACAATAAAGCACCAGGTCCAGATGGTTACTCAGCTGAATTCTACAAAGAATTCTGGACAACACTGGCTCCACCTTTTTACAACATGGTTTCAGAAATTACGGAAAAGCAAAGAATACCCCCAAATATGAACTTAGCTATTACAGTACTATTAAAAGCAGGAAAAGACCCTGCACTCCCATCCAGTTACCATACAATTTCTTTAATAACTGTAGATCTCAAAATAATCAGCAAAGCACTAGCCAGAAGGATAGGAAAAAATAACCCTTCCATTATTCACGCTGATCAAACAGGCTTTATGAAAGGTAGACATTCCTACACTAACATGCGCAGATTAATTAACATAATAGATTATTCAACTCCACATCGTGGGGCTGCACAGCAAAAAGGTCACTGGTTCAATCCTTGCCTGGGGCAGGGTTGGCTCAGTGGCATTTCTGTGTGGAGTTTGCATGTTGGATGCATATCCAAGTGGCTCAAACTGTGTTCTCTAGACAAGCCATGGCTAGATGTAGAGTAAGCATTGTTTGAGGACTTAGTCATCTCTGATTTACCATTCATCAGCTCAACTGTCAAATCCTAGTGTTTCAAAAGCATTAACATAGGCTCCTCTCTAATGGCTTGGTGGGAATTCCTGAAAGTAACCATGTCTGCACTTATTCCATGTAAGCTCACACCCATCTGGAACAATTCTGACATGCTGCAAAACAGAAAGATGATAAACTTCCCTCAGTGGAAGAGTAAAGGGGTAAGTCAGTTAGAACATATAATATAAAATGGAAACTTTCTGCCTTTTGCTGTAATTACTTCACGATATGAAATCAGCAGCACCCAATTGTTAGAATTCCACCAACTTAAATCTATCATAGGTAAGAAATACACCCCTGATACATTAAACTCACAGTTACCTATCGGGGCTGCAGAATTCTTAAATCTCAATGCCCTGACGCTAAAATCTAAAATATATAGATTACTATAAAAGCTAGAGGATTCCATATCTCTCCCATCTTCTAAATGGGAAACAGACTTAGCCAGCAATATTAATCAAAATGAATGGTCACAAATCAGTTTAAACACATTTAAAATCACTAAGAATGGGGTTGGCTGGGCTTCCAGTCTTGGGGGGTGGTCAGCAGTGGAGGGGCAAGACCACTGGCAATGGCTGGGTCAGCAGGTGCAGGCTCCATGGCAGGTGGCCGTGCCACTGCCACGGGTGGGCTGGGCGAGGGTGCACAAATAAAACCTTGACAAGTTAAACGAGGGTCTTTAATTAGAAAATGTGGCATCTAATTTATTTTTTTTAAAAAGCTAAAAGTTTACCTCAGTAACCCCGATGATACACTATTCAGCATTGAAAGAGGGACCCTCTTTACACATTAAAACTACTTTAGTTTTAAAGTTTGATTTAAAAAAAAAAAACATTCATGGGCCGTTGGCTTTGTTTTAGTTTGCATGTATTCAGTGGTTTTTTTTTACATTCATTTAAGTTTCATATCATCATTTTTTTTTAGCTTCTTGTTTTTTTAATTCATTTCTATACCACTAAGTTTATTTCAGGGTCACCGTGACCACACACATATACAAGCACACCCTCCCTCCCCCAACACGCACTCCCCTCTCAACCCCCATCCACACATCCTCCGCAATCCACACACATTCCCCATCACATACGCAACCCCCCCCCCACCTCTACTCACTCACCCCTACCAAGTCACACAAACCACAACCCACCCCTCCACCCCATCCCACCCCCACACACGCTCACACCCCGCCACCCCATCCCTCTACTTCCAGCCAACCACACATTGCAAAATATGTTTAGTAAAATTTTCTTCTCAGTTTAAAATGTCCTTCTTTTGTCTTAAACATGTTTATTGTAGAGAAGATAAAGTTATTGGTGAAAGTTTAAAATACGCACAGTTGGTCTCTTCTGAGACACTTTATCATGTTTTTACTTTGAAGTTAGTGTTAAACCTGGCCACAAACTTTCATAAACATCTCATCCTAGGTTTTTAATGGGTCATAATCATGCTTGCATACGCATTGCCCCATTCAGGGAAACAGCTGTTGTGGAGCTGGGAAACACCTAATAAAAATAAGGACTAGAACGCCAAAACTACCATTTTTTAACTTCTTTTTAAGACATTGATGGATTAAATGTTGAACTGACTGAATGAATGTCATTTGCAATAGAATTCAACAGAATTGTGAACCTGTAGATGTTGCTGCCCTTAATTTCATTTTGTTGATTAGACTCCGAAATTTTCCCTCAGTGATGTAAAACACACAACATATAAAATCCAAATACCTTTTTCAATGAAAAAGAAAATGCATCCATGGAAGCAAAAATTTTCACTATAACTACTCATGAAAACTTTTTAAAGAATCGATACATACATTTCTACATTACAGAAGAAACAATTGCAGCAACTCAAAGCCAAACATTACAATTACAAACTTAATTGGATGAATATCATCAATAGTTTGCTGGTTATCAACAGCAGATTATGTGGTGTGATAATAAAAGACCAAACATTCAATCTCACAAAGTGCTATCAGTAATTTGAACAATTACCAAACAAGTGTGTATTTGCAGTTCTATTTAGGTAAAAGTAAACAACTTCCTCAGATGTTTAGAAATTTCTTTCATTTTGAGTCCATATATGAACGGATTAAACAAAGGATGGTAGAGAAGTATTTGTAAGGTCATTATCATACGTGCTGTTTTAGGGATATCTGCTTCCACTCGAGCTATAGTTACATCATAAACAGAGTGGAGAAGCTGATTAAAACTAACAAGTGAGGTAAACAGGTTTCAGCAGCTTTTCTCCTGAACTCTTTACAACTTCGATGAGATACCAGCAGTATCTTTGTATACGTGAAAACTGTGAAAAGCATTGGGATTATTACAAGATCTAACAAGCAAATGATTCCAAATATGGTGAGAGGTCTTGGCGTCACACAGTGAAGTTTAAAGATGACATTGTTACAAAATATTCCTCCTACATTGTAGTTACATAGTTGAGCTTGAGCACTGAGTATTGTCTGTACTGCAATATGACAAGCAGGAATAATCCAAGCCAGAAGCAGGAAAACTCTCACCGTGTTTCTGTTCATTATAGTTGGATAACTCAGAGGTTTACATATTGACACGTATCTATCGTAGGCCATGGCTGCCAGCAGTAAGAATTCTGAACCACCTGCAGAATAAAACATAAAAAACTGAAAGAGACACGCTGAATATGATATAATCTGTTTTTCAGATAGAGAGTCGATCAATAGTTTGGGATAAACAGAAGTGCTGTAAACAGTACAGTTAAATAACAAAGCTGCTATGAAGATGTACATCGGCTCATGGAGGGTTTTGTGTGTCCAGATCAGGTACACGATCGTAGAATTACTGCAGATTATCAAAACATATGCTGTAAACAGTACACTAAAGTAAAAATACCTGTTTTTGTTCATTTCCACATACCCTCCCAGAGTTATGTGGGTAACATTTAGTTTGTCATCCATTTCTGAAAAAATAATTATTGTAAATAATTAAAGGTTATGAAAGAGAAAGATTGCTGCAGTAAACATCGATTCAAATACGCTTGTTGAACCAGGTTCACTTACATATGAAGTATCCACACACTAAGCAGGACAAGTCCATTTTATCATGTTGTTGAACACTCACAGGATCTCATCTCTGGAGGCTCGCCACCTTTGCTGAACAACTTTGGCCTGACTCAGCATGTAACAAAGCACACATGCAACAAAGGACACGCTCTGGATTCACTGATTTTGAAGGACCTGGACATTTCCAAGGTTCCTTCATGTAACACGAGCCTGTGTGATCATTTCAGTGTGCACATGTTTTTCAATGAAGGTAATCATAAGGTGGATTTACGATTGTGCAAAAACTAAATATTGGACTAAAAAAACGCAAATGGAAACGCCTGCAGTTCGAAAAAAGTCTCAAATATTGCTGAACAGCTTTTACACTGTCATGAGGTGGTTTTTCAGATGTTTCTATATAGAAAACACAAAGCAAAAGTGTAATGGAAACACTTTTGCATTTACGCATTCCCAGATGTGGTGTTGGGGGTCGTAACCAGTTCCTTTCCGGTAAAGCTGGTGCGAAGCGGAACATATAATAGTGAATTTCAGCGTTTCAAAAACCCAGAGCAAATTCTCTGCAGCAAGTAGAAAATCTCATAATAACGCTACATGGCTACCTTGCATTAACCGCCATCTTCGTACAATCTCGCAAGATTGACAACATTTTATGAGACTTGGGGCTAATGCACTAAACACTGTTCCATGGAAACACTCGCAAATCGCAACAGTTTGGATTTCCTTTTTTTGTTTTTTTTTTTACTTCCGCCAAGGAAGTTATGTTTTACCAGCGTTTATCTGTTTGTGTTCAAGATAACTCAAAAAGTTATGAATGGATTGTAATAAAACTTTTGGGAGTTGTTGGAAATGTGAAAAGGAAGAACTGATTTATTTAATTTTGGTGGTGATCCGGACCACTGTTTGGATCCAGGAATCTTTTAAGAGCTGTGGCAGAGGTTTGCGCTCTCCAAGTGCTTTTCCAGTTCGCAGCTATTTCCACCAACGATTTTCTCTTTCTTGGCTGTTTAGTGGTAGGAGGAAAATAAACCGAGCCAGGTCAGGGAAATCCTTCCTGCAAGCAATAAGCTTACAGAATATAAGAAATGAACAACTTCAATTCGGCCTGATTGTTTTGATTGGTCAGAGTTTTTACATATTTATAGTAAACCAAGGGGTCTAACTACACAGCTCAAAAAATAAAGGGAACACTAAAGTAACATGCTGTTGATCCGAATGAATGAAATATTTTTATGAAATACTTTCTTCTTTCAAAAGTTGAATGTGCTGAAAACAAACCACACAAAAATGATAAATGAAAATCAAATGTATCAACCCATGGAGGTCTGGATTTGGAGTTATACTCAAAGTTATACTCACAGGCTGATCCAACTTTCACATAATGTCCTTTAACCAAGTCGAAATGAGGCTCAGTCGTGTGTGTGGCCTCCTCGACCTTCCTGCAACACCTGGACATGCTCCTTATGAGGCGGCGGATGTTCTCCTGAGGAATCTCCTCCCAGACCTGGACTAAAGCAACTCCTGGTCAGTTTGTGGTGCAACTTGGCGTTGGTGGACTGAGTGAGACATGATGTCCCAGATGTGCTCAATTGGATTCAGGTCTGGGGAATGGGTGGGCCAGTCCATAACATCGATGCCTTCGTGTTGCAAGAACTGCTGACACAGTCCAGCCACATGAGGTCTACCATTGTCTTGCATTAAGAGGAACCCAGGGCCAACTGCACCAGCATGTGGTCCCACAAGGGGTCTGAGGATCTAATCTCGGTACCTATTGGCAATCAGGCTACCTCTGGTGGCCCTCTGTGCGGCCCTCCAAAGAAATGCCACCCCACACCATTACTGACCCTCTACCAAACCGGTCATGCTGGAGGATGTTGCAGGCAGCAGAACGTTCTCCATGGCCTCTCCAGACTCGGTCACGTCTGTCACATGTGAACCTGTCACATGTGAAGCAGTGTGAACCTGCTTTCATCTGTGAAGATCACAGGGTGCCATTGGCAAATTCGCCAATCTTGGTGTTCTTTGGCAAATGCCAAATGTCCGTTGTTGGACTGTAAGCACAACCCACACTTGTGGAAATCAGGCCCTCATACCACCCTCATGGAGTCTGATTCTGACTTTTTGAGCAGACAAAACACATTTGTGGCCTGCTGGAGCTCATTTTGCAGGGCTCTGGCAGTCCTCAAAACAAATCCCCATTTAGTTCCATGTTAAGGCCTTTGTCCGTGGGGCCTGGTTGGGCTCACCCCGAAAGGGTTACATGGGCCTCACCTCCCGTGGGCTCACCATCTGTGGGATGAGCCGTAGATGTCAATGTGAGCTGGGCAGCAGCAAGGGGTGGCAACCCTGGCACAGAAGCTGGCTCTAGGGACGTGGAATGCCACCTCCTTGGTGGGGAAGGAGCCTGAGTTTGTGCGCAAGGTTGAGCGGTTCTGACTAGATATAGTTGGACTCACCTCAACGCATAGCTTGGCTCTAGAACCAGTACCCTCGAGAGGGGCTGGACTTTCTTCCACTCTGGAGTTGCTCATGGTGAGAGGGGCCGAGCAGGTGTGGGCATTCTCATCAGCCCCCAGCTTGGTGCCTGCACGTTAGGGTTTATCCTGGTAGATGATAGGATAGTTTCCCTGTGCCTTCGGGTAGGGGGATGGGTTCTGACTGTTGTCTGTGGTTATGCACTGAACAGCAGTTCAGAGTACCCACCCTTTCTGGAGTCCTTGGAGGGAGTGCTGGAGGGTGCTCCTTCCGGAGACTCCATTGTTCTGCTGGGGGACTTCAATGCTCACGTGGGCAATGACAGTGAGACCTGGATAGGAGTGATTGGGAGGCATTGCCCCCCCCCCCATCTGAAACCAAATGGTGTTTTGTTATTGGACTTCTGTGCTCATCATGGATTGTCCATAATGAACACCATGTTCCAACATACGAGTGTCGATATGTACACCTGGCATCAGGACTTCCTGGGCTGCAGTTCGATGATCAATTTTGTAGTCGTATCACTGGACCTGCGGCTACATGCCTTGGACACTCGGGTGAAGAGGGAGGTGGAGCTGTCAACTGATCACCAACTGGTGGTGATCATCTGAGCCAACTAGCCACCTAGTTGGCTCAGATGGTGGGGGAGGAAGCCGGTCAGATCTGGCAGGCCCAAACATGTTGTGAACGTCTGGCTGAGTCCCCTGTCAGAGCGAGCTTTAACTCCCACTTTCAGCAGAGCTTCACACATGTTCCTAGTAAGGCAAGGGACATTGAGTCTGAATGGGCTGTATTCCGTGCATCTATTGTTGAGGCAGCCAGCCGGAGCTGTGGCCGTAAGGTCGTTGGTGCCTGTGGTGGCGGAAATCCCAAGACTCGTAGGTGGACACCAGCAGTGAGGGATGCCGACAAGCTGAAGAAGCAGTCCTATCTGGCCTTATTCCGATGAGGAAGCAGAACTCAGGGGTTGACTCTCCTATCTCTAGTCGTATCTCTGATTGAGGAGGAGCAGTGTGGTTTTCGTCACGGTCGCGGAACAGTGGACCAGCTCTATACCATCTTTGGAGTCATGGAGGGGGCGTGGGAGTTTGCCCTACTAGTCTACATGTGCTTTGTGGATCTGGAGAAGGCATTTGATCGTGTCCCCCGGGGGGGTCCTGTGGGGGGTACTCCGGGAGTATGGGGTACTGGACCCCTTTGTAAAGGCTGTCCGGTCCCTGTACAACCATTAAGAGCTTGGTTCGCATTGCCGGTAGTAAATCGGATTCGTTTCTGGTGAAGGTTGGACTCCGCCAAGGCTGCCTTTTACCGCCGATTCTGTTCATAACTTATGTGGACAGAATTTCTAGGTGCAGTCAAGGTGTTGAGGGGATCTGGCTTGGTGGCCTCAGGATTGGGTCCCTGCTTTTTGCAGATGACGTGGTCCTGTTGGCTTCATCTGGTCGTGATCTTCAGCTCTCGCTTGAGCGATTCACGGCCGAGTGTGAAGCGGCTGGGGTGAGATTCAGCACCTCCAAATCTGAGACCATGGTCCTCAGCCGGAATAGGGTGGAATGCCCTCTCCGGGTTGGGAGTCAGATCCTGCCTGAAGTGGAGGAGGTCCTGTTTCACGAATGAGGGAAGGATGGAGTGTGAAATCGACAGACGGATCGGTGCAGCGTCTGCGGTAATGCGGACCCTGCGCTGGTCTGTTGTGGTGAAGAAGGAGCTGAGCCAGAAGGCAAAGCTCTTAATTTATCAGTCGATCTACGTTCCTACCCTAACCTATGGTCAAGAGCTGTGGGTCGTGACCGAAAGAACGAGATCTCGTATACAGGCGGCTGAAATGAGTTTCCTCCGCAGGGTGGCCGGGCTCTCCCTTAGAGATAGGGTGAGGAGCTCGGTCATCTGGGAGGGGCTCAGAGTAGAGCCGCTGCTCCTTTGCATCGAGAGGAACCAGTTGAGGTGGCTTGGCCATCCGGTCAGAATGCCTCCTGGACGCCTCCCTGGTGAGGTGTTCCGGGCATGTCCATCTGGGAGGAGACCCCGGGGAAGACCCAGAACCTGCTGGAGGGATTATATCTCTCAGCTGGCCTGGGAACGCCTCGGGATCCCCCCCGCAGAGTTGGCAAATGTGGCTGGGGAAAGGGAACTCTTGGCTTCCCTGCTTAGGCTGCTGCCCCCGTGACCTGACCCCAGATAAGCAGCAGAAGATGGATGGATAGATGTTTTTTTGTGTAAGAATGGGATCTGTAATTGCTAGGCAATTACATATACCAAGGGACTGGAGCACTATGGGTAACTCTTAAACACCAGGTAGACCATCGCATTGCACCAACAGTAATGACACTTTGAGTGTGCACACAATGTAGAACACTCAGTAGCCTATGTCATCTGCACACTTCAAAGTGTGCATTCCCTTGTATTGGGACACAACCTACAAGCTCCAAATCAGCATTTCAGGGACCTCCATCATATAGTTTCTGTCCATCTTTTATATGCATATGATTGAGCCCATGTTTGGGTCACAGATCCTGACAGTGACACTCTGCCCTGTAAAAATCTCAGCCGTTTTTAGATAGCTTTTTTCCACAGGAATTCACATTTATCTTTTGCTCCTGTTTTGGCCCCTTGGGTTTAGAATTTTGTCAGTGACCCCAGTCTTTAACAAGATGTTCTGAAGAAGTGTTTGGGCTGAATTCACGACTGATCCAGTGGTTCTCATTTCCAGTCCTCAGGACCCACTGCCCTGCAGGTTTTACAGGCAACCCAACTCTAACACACCTGAATGAAATAAATGGTTTGTTAACAGACTGCAAAGACCTTGATGAGGAACCAAGATCAGGTGTGTTAAAGTGGGGTTGTCTCTTAAACACGAGGGTAGATGGTCCTCAGGACCGGAACTGAGAAACACAGAGCTAATCAATAGCATGTAGTCCTCCATGAAAACACACTTTACTTTCTGCTCTACATTATAAGGAAACAATCCAGTTTATTTGAAAAGCACATTAAAAACAAAAAAAAAACAAAAAAACAAAACATAGTGATAATAGTTTAGCAAATAGATTTAATTTTCTGCCCTGTAATCGTTTGTTCTACTATATAAATTTCATCTGTAAAAGTTAATTAACTGCTTTGTGGATTTTGCCGCTTTTTGAGAATGGAATGAATAGAAACTGCATTTGCTTGTGGACTTCTGCTTTTAGTCCTTGGCTTCAGATAAATTGACGATGACCATCATGATCTTTTAAAGGTAGATCTTTAGAAAGGTGTGGTTGATCTGAGAGAGCATTGTGGAAACTGTGTCACAGGGTGGTTTTTTTATTTTTACTTTTTTTGTTTTATCAATGGCATGTTTAATTTTTATGCAATTTGCATGTTAGGTTTTATCATTTTTTTGTACAATTGATTGACCCCGCCTCCCAGTGTTATCTGAAATTGACCGTAGGTGTGTGAACATTGATTGAGGGCTCAGAAACCCAGTAACTGTTGAGAGGCCAGAGGACTGACAAATGGGCAGCCAACAGGGAAGGGGTTTGTTTTCTCCCACAGGTTTATTGAGGGAAATGCAACATCAGGTGGTGGCAACTCAGAATGTAGCAGGAATGGCATAAGCTGGCACCAAACATGGGACTTGAGGTGCAGCATGCCGGTGTGACCCAGCACCAAGCGAGGTGGTTCGGAGGGAAACTGGAGCGCCATGACCTGGCACCGAGGCGGTTCAGAGGGCAACTGGAGCGCCGTGACCTGGCACCGAGTGAGGTGGTGAATTGGGGGCAGAGGAGATGGTGGCACATCAAAACAGAAAGTGGTGACGACGGTAACGAAGCACGCTACGCTACCAATGGCCAGGGGAGACGGACCCTGCCCAGTTATGACCGTGAGACGAGGGTTTCCCCACGGAGCCAGGGCTGGCCGCCAGCGGTGGAAAAGCCGCCCTCAATTGAAACGACATCAAATCAGCCAAGACTGGTTTTAACTTACAGCAGGAACTTGGGAATTTTTTGGACTTTTCCCTTTGTTTTATCCTTTTACTGACCTTAAAAGATTGTGTTATCAATCCTAAACTGTAAAACAAAATACATTGGGTTGACTTTACCGGTTCGTCTCCCTGGTGTCATTGTGACGCTCTCTACTCGGTCCACCTTTTAGCTTGGGGAATTTTTTTCAAAGTAGTGTGGCTCAGCCTGGTCACAACTGCACAGCCACTGTAAGCAGCATATTAATAATGGTGCTGCCCTCCAGGAAAGGCTTATGTTTATTCTAAACTGTTTGGACAACAGTTTACAAAAAGGACATCAATCTGTCATAAAGAAGTAATAAAATGAAATGAACCACAAACTTGTCAGCTGAGTTCAAAATATTTTCTCAAAGATATCCGAAAAAACTGACTTTACTTTAAACTGCAGCAGAAAACCTGGTGTTCAGTACAGAACTTTTTACTTCCACCTTCACATCATTACTGCCAAAGTCTGACAGAACATCTTTGTCAAGTGTTTAGAAATTTCCTTCATTTTTACTCCATAAATAATTGGATTGAAAAGAGGATGATACAAAACTGCCTGCGTTGTCATTATCAAGTGCACGGCTTTCGGTAAGCTGGAGCCCACCCGAACTGTAATAACATCAAATGCACACAAACAGAAGAAACTGATTAAGACTAACAGATGGGGTAAACAGGTCTGTCCAGCTTTCCTCCTGACCTCTTTACAGCTGTGATAGGATATTATAAGTATTCTGGTGTAGGTAAAAAGTATGAATAGCAGGGGGAGAAGTGCAGACATGACGAGAGCAACAGCACCAAATACAGAGCGCATTTCAGAACCGACACAGTGAAGACTGTACATAAGATTGTTACATAATATTCCATTTAAATTCAATTTGCAGAGCTTCATATTAGCACTGAGTATTACCTGGACTGCGATAAGACAAGCAGGCAAAAGCCAAGCTATGCATAGAGAAGCAGTAACTGTCCATTTGGTCATGATAACTGGATACTGCAGAGGTTTACATATAGACACATACCTGTCGTGGGCCATCGCTGCCAAAAGTAAGAATTCTGAACCACTCAAAGAATAGAATAAAAAAAAGTGGAAGAGACAGGCTGAATACGATATGACCTGGTTAACAGATAAAAAGTCAGTGAGCAGTTTAGGGTAGATATTAGTGCTGAATACAACAGAGTTTAAAAGCAGAGCGGCAATGAAAATGTACATGGGTTCGTGGAGGCTTTTGTGTGTCCAGATAAGACATCCAATTGTTCCATTGCAGAAGATTATTAAAACATATGCTGTCATCATAATTACGAAATAAAGATACCTGAATTTTTGCAGGTCTACATGTCCATCAAAAGTTATATATGTTGTATTATGTGTGTTACTATTTCCCATTGTCGTTTAGAAAAATAATTGTTTCGTAAGAATAAAAAGTAAATATAAGCTGCGTGGATAAAATTTCACCTATTTGCATTGAAATCAAACAAGCACATTTGATGCTTGTTCAGCTCCAAAATACACTCAGTCTGAGCATGCTGACAGATTTTATTAGATTGCTTCATTCTCCATGGATCTAATTAAACTTCCTGTCAAACAGATTTCAAAAGGCAAAGAACTTTATGAAAACTTAGAGGCCCAAGTTGTTGCTTTGGTTTGACAACTTTAAATTAAGCATGTGTCACATGATACATAACACATTACTCGTATCCTTGCTGCTTTCCCTGGTGGTAAGTTTGTTTGCTGAATTTGATTTTCCTCTCTAGAGATGATAACCAGTACCACCAAGGTGGCAAATTAGTAAAAAAAAAATGTGTTGAGCAGACACGTGCTGTGAGCTGTAGGTTTAGGTACGGAGACATACACCAATGATAATTTATATGTGCAAGCAAGTGCCACGTGCCTGCTTTATCTCACAAAATCAACATCGTAAAGACACAAATAAAAAACTTGCAAAGCTTGCTAAATGATTCGATTTGGTAGAAGTCTCTGGACTCTCCCAGCTAACTTCGACAACCAGTAGCGTAAGTTGACAATTTATTTTGATATTCAAGTCCAGAAGAGTAAAAAAAAATAATCAAACCCCTTGATTCATTTTGTATTGATCATCTCAGATCAGCCTCTGCCAGAAACAAGCTAACAGAGAAAGCTCCACCCTCTGTTCTGTCTGATTGGTCAACGGCTAGGAGTAGTTACATTAGGCAGTGAAGGTGGGCGTGGCTTTCTTCTCGCAAATGGGCACAACCAAGTAAAGATGACCAATCACTGAGTCCCTTCCCTGGGACGTCGCTAAAATTTTGAAGTAGAAAAAGCTCTCTAAAACCATTTGTTTCTGTCGCCGTGGAAACCAAACATAGAGAGTGCTGGAAAACACTGTCACGGGGAGGAGTGGAAGGTGTGGACCCAAATGCAGAGATGAGGGAACTGGGATGCAGGTTGAAGACGGCTTTTAATCTTAACCGAGGCAAACAGGGAACAAACAACAAAGTACAACAAAATGATCCAGCAACCAAGAACTAAAACTGAAGGGTATAAATACACTGGGGAACCAAACAAGAAACAGGTGTACGGAATGAACTGAAACAAGACCAGGTGAACTCAATGAACAGGAAATCAATAAAGCTAAACAAGAGAACCAAACAGGAAAAACTACAAAATAAAACAGGAAACCTGAACTAAGGAAACACAAACCACCACATCATGACAGTACCCCACCCGTTAAGGGCCGGCCACCGGACGACCCAAAAAAGTCAAGACTCCAGAGACGGGTGGGAGGTAGGGGCCCTGGAGGAGGGACCAGGGCAAAACAGCGTCCAGGAACCCAAGGCGGCATAGTCCAGGAGGACAGCCGGGAAGACGGGGGCAAGCCTGGCTCTGGAGGGCGGCCGGGAGGCCGAGACGACGGGACAGAGGAGGAGCGTCCCGACCCGGGACCTACTTGGGACAGAGGAGGTGGACGGGATCTTGGTGCTGGCATGGGAGCCTGCAACGCCGGATGGGAGCTGGGCGCTGGCGTGGGAGCCTGCAACGCCGGATGAGATCTGGGCGCTGGCGTGGGAGCCTGCAGCGCCGGACGGGATCTGGGCGCTGGCGTGGGAGCCTGCAGCGCCGGACGGGATCTGGGCGCTGGCGTGGGAGCCTGCAATGCCGGATGAGATCTGGGCGCTGGCGTGGGAGCCTGCAATGCCGGATGAGATCTGGGCGCTGGCGTGGGAGCCTGCAGCACCGGACGGGATCTGGGTGCTGGCATGGGAGCCTACGGCGCCGGACGGGATCTGGGCGCTGGCATGGGAGCCTACGGCGCCGGACGGGATCTGGGCGCTGGCGTGAGAGCCTGCAGCTGGTTAGCTCCTGTTGTCTCCGGGTTAGCTCGGTTAGTTCTTAGCTACACAAAGCTCGGAGTTCGCTCGATGTCAATCATCCACCATGACGCTCCCAGCCCCCCTCTCAGCTGTACCTCTTTGCCCATATATATACTTTTCGTGTCAGACGACACGCATGCCTTTGCCAAGATGGTGACGGTAGGAACCGCCCACCGAGCTTTAATCTGGCTCTTCAGAAACCTATGGATGATGTCACGGAGACTACGTCCATCTTTTTATATACAGTCTATGCTTTGACCGTAATACAGCGAGTTGCAGCTTGTCTGCCTGGCCAGATGAAGGGGCTCTTCTCGTTTTTCAATTAAGCAATGATAAGCAGCAATAATGCCAATAACAATCATTTGTAAAAACTTTAGTGATTTATTTCCTAATTATGTTGACAGCATATATTTTAATCTTCTTAACTGGAGTTGGCGTCAATGTATCAGATGATTTTGACTCAGAACAATCGTTTTAGAGGTTTATTCGATCAGATCAGATCGGATCACTTGCATTGAAAGACCAGCTGACCAGATCCATGGTTTCAGATTTGGAAGGGAATGCAGAGAGACGCTCAGATAGATACTGATGAGGACAAAGAGCAGCAGGGCAGGGTGAATGTGGGAGGGAGAGACAAGCGTCCGCCTTCGTCGTAGCAGAAGGAAGTTCTTCTCCCCCACATCTTACTTTATGTATAACTCCTTATCTCTTTCATGCTTTTCTCTTTAGTTTACTTTGTTGGATAACTATACTCTTCAGTCATAATAATCACGAAATGTGTAAAATTAAAATTGCCAAATAAAATTGCAGCATAAGAGACAACAAAATACTCAATCTGTTTTTTATTCAAATCTCTACTTCTATCTTGCAAAGTGAGTTTAAGATGAGCAAAGTTTTATTCAGTTGCAGATTTACAATGATAATGAAGATAAATGACTGTATTAGATTTGATCCACTGGAAGGCAAAGAAGTGCTTTTTAAAAAAGATGATTTGAGTAAAAAAAATCTTATCTCACTCACCAACCAGTCATACTAAATATTACCTCTGCCAAGGTGGAAGTCAGAACTCAACAAGATATGGACGGATTTATATGAAATTTTAAGATGTGATCCAGATTGCCGGGATTCAAGAATTTTTTAAATGATTCTTTAATCCAGCAAGTTAGAAGCTTTAAGGTCAAAATTACCTCCAACTCAAAAATAATGTACACTATCAGTGTTGAAGTCTAGAGTATGCACGGGTATACGAAGTATACCTACTCCTTTTTTCAGTCAGCATTGAGTATACACACTTCTAAACCCCCTGTGATGCTGCTTTTAAACATGTACCTATGTCGCCCAGCAGCTCGGCTAAGTTTAGCTACATTGGTGCAGTTAACCATCAGCTACATTGGTACGGTGGCTGGGGGGGGGGGGGGGGGGGGATTAGGGTTGGGGATATAGGTGGGTAGGGGGGTGAGGGGATAGGGATGTGTGCGGATGAGTAGATGTGTGTGTGTGGGTGGAGGGGTATGGTGGTGGGTGGGTTGTATGTAATGGGGTGTGCCTGTGTTGGAGGAGTGAGGGTGTCTGTGGGGGGGCTGTGGGTGGTGGAGGGGTGTTTGGTGGGGCATGTGTGGTTGGGTAGAAGTAGAGGGATGGGGTGGCGGGGGGTGAGCGTGTGTGGGGGCGGGGTCGGTTGGGGTTTGTGTGACTTGGTATGGGTGAGTGAGTAGAGGTGGGGTGGGGTTGTGTATGTGATGGGAGATGTGTGTGGATTGCGGAGGGGTGTGTGGATGGGGGCTGAGAGGGGAGTGCGTGTTGGGGGAGGGAGGGTATGCATGTATATGTGTGTGTGGTTTGGTGGTGGGGGGATGGTGTCCTGTACCCAGGGAGCGCAACTGGCACACTGGGGTGCGACCTGGCTGCCGCTAGGTGGCGGTCTGGGGATCCTGGTCCTTCGTCGGTGGGGGCTGTGCCCTCTGCCTGCGGGGGCGGGGGGCTGCTCTCGGGCTCTTGGGGCCCTGGGGCCTGCGCTCTATCTGCCCTGGGTGGCCGGTGCCCGGCAGGATCGGCCCTTGCCGGCCTGGGCCTGCTGGGGCCTGTTCCCCCTGACTGCGGGACTCTGGTTGGGGACCTCCTTCGCCACTCCTGGGAGGATGCATGGCTGGCTCCGGAGTGGGGTGGTTGGGGTCTGTGCCTGGGGGTGACTGTCGGTTACCCGGGTCTCTGGGTTCTCCAGAGTAGTGGTCCCCATTTCTTGAGGGACCACTACTCACAATCATTGGCTAAAAAGAAAAATGACAACAATTTGGCGGAGGTTTGTGCTGTCTGAGTGCTTCTCGTGCCAGGATCTTCAAATCGGGTCTTCAAGGACGGGTGTTCTGCAGGTATTGGACGTTTCCCTACTGCAACACACCTGATTCAAATAAAATTGATCTCCACAGCTTGTTGTCAAGTTCTGCTCAAGGCTGTAATGATCCATTTATTTTAATAAGGTGTGTTTTTGAAGGACACATTCATTTCCTGCAGGTTAATGGCTTTCGAGGACCAGAGATTCCTGTTCTTGTCGTGTTTTTCGTCCCCGATCTGCTGGCACTCATCAGCTGGAACTCAGTCCGCCTGGGGCTTCCTGATTGCCTCTGCTGTGCTCATCAGTCTCATTCAGTTCACCTGGTCTTCTGGCCATTTTATCATGACTCACAGTCTACTTGAACACTTTCCAATCTCTTCCCCCCTGCCAGATTATCACCAGACCAATGTCTTTTTGTTGTCCAGCGGTCTATGGATTGCCTCCTGTTACCAACCAACCACTTAACTGGTTGAATAAAACTTTCTCAATTATCTTGGACAAAAAATAGTGAGGTTAAGACAAGTCTGTAGTTGGTTAGAGACAGGCCTGTAGTTTGGGAGACAGGTCTGTTGTTGGGGAGACAGGTCTATAGTTCAAAGGTGTCAGAATCCAGTCCTCGAGGGCCGGAATCCGGCAGGTTTTTGTTGTTTCCCTCCACCAACACAACTGATTCAAATCAATGGATCCAGCAGCTTCTTGTCAACCTGTTTGAGTGTCGGTCAGGTGTGTGTTGGAGCCCAGAGACAACAAAAACCTGCAGGATACCGGCCCTCCAGGACTGTAGTTTGACACCCCTGCTGTAGTTGGTCAGACAGGTCTGTAGTTGGTTAGCGATAGGTCAGTAGTTGTTCATCATTGAGGTGTCCAGAATCTTTTACATGAGGAGGCTTAATGGTAGCTATTTTTACTGACTAGGGAACAATCCCTGATGCCCGTGATCTCCACTTTCTACTGAGGTTAAAATTGTTTTTGAATAAGTCAGATTGTATCATGTTGATTTTAAATGACGAACTAGTTCTTGCAGAATCTTTTCAGCAATTACATATTAAATATTGACATAAAAGCAGAGTCATTCTTAGTTTTGGACAGACTAATTTTTTTGTTTGACTGCAGCTCTGATAAAAAATAAGATTTTAGGAATCCCTTTAAAATAAAACTAAGATTTTCAAAAGAAGTAAAATTACCAAATGAAATCTTTTCACACTGGAAGAAATCTTCAAATAAAGAAGCTTCTCCTCCTCCTTTCCTCCTGTTTCCACATTTATTCATGAAACTAATTTCTTTAAGAACAGCAGCACCTGTAACTTCTGTCAGCCATGTTTCTGTCAGAAAATAAATCTAAACTGTGAGAAATGATGAAGTCCTTAACTAACAGTGACTAATTGGACAGAGAACTAATATTGAGTATAGGTAGCTTTATGGAGTTTAGTCTGGTCTCTGTTCTATGCCGAGTTGTACATGGTACAGTTAACAGATGGGATAGATTCGTCACACAAGTTGACTGCTTTCAATTCTTCATTTTCTAACTAACACAGGAATCCTACTGGGCTTGTTCTGAGAACAGCGGTCAGTAGTAGGTCTACTAGACTTTTTCATTTTTTTTTCTTAAACTGTTTAATATTAATATTTTTTTTAAGGAACAGTTGGAACACCCTGAATTTCCCCCCTGGGGATGAATAAAGTATCTATCTATCTGTCTATCTGTCTGTCTGTCTGTCTATCACAGCATCATGGCCTGCTCTCTTTGTTTTGACTGCTTTGTGAACATCCTGCATGTCATTCTGTGCTCTGCTCTGCCAGGACAGATCATCTATGGGGAGGATGGTGACAGATGGTGGTACTGAGGTCTGGACTGCATAGGAACATCTTCTGGAGACCTTGGGTGATGTAGAAAAGAGGATCTGATGAAGGGTGAGAGCTGGGTGTTGTTTGTCTCTCTGCTGTGTCCTTCGCTCTCATCCGTACGCTCATGTTTGGGTTTGCCGTCCCAACAGCATGACGCACATGCACACCGAGTAATCTGCATCCAGTTAGGTTTGGATGCACCTCATCAGCACTTAAACGTTCCTTACAGTTCCAAAAGGTATTGAAGTTATGGATGAACTGTATCCCATGAGCAACACATGCATTGATAGTCATGTGTTCAGGCCCAGTTCTTTTCCCTGCTGTAGGAATGGGGCCTAAAATGAAAACATGTGCGCTCAAGAGTGACATATTCCCTCCAACAGCAGAGAAAAATCTTTCTTCTGGATCTCAGAGCCTGTTCTTCATCTCAGAATATCATAAGACCCCATGTGGACATCTGGATGTCAAGACAGAATGGTCTCTGTCAGTTCCCTGATGTCTCAAAATAAGGAATATTTTCTGTCCTTGCTTTCTCACATGCTGCAGTATAGAGTCTCCAATCAGAGTTTTATTCATGTCTCTATTGGTGGAGTTGTTGTTGACATCTTTGGTCCTCCTTTCCTCTTCCTCTTTCCTCTTGCCATTGTTGCTTCAGTACAGTTTTTCTCAGTCGCTTTAGTGCATTTCTTACATTACTATATAAATTTGTACAAATTTAGTGCATTTCTCAAAAAAAAAAACAGATTAGCAGAAACTGCAAAACTTTGTTGATAACCTGCAAAAGCTTGTCATTTGCTCAAAATGGATTTTCATTCCTCAAAAGCAAGTATTCATGTCAGTGAACGTGTCAGTGTCATGAAGATGAAAAGTCCTGACACCACTGTTTATGAACAAGATAATGAAGTGACTTTGTCATGTTTCCATTATGATAGTTTACTCTGTAAATGTTTTCCAATGCAAAAAAGTCAGATCTTTGTGACACTACCTGAAAATGCTCAAGACATCACTATATACTATTCGCACCGCCATTTGAAAACTACAGTAAAATTAGATTTTACTGTATTTAGTGAGGTAACTGAGTACAAGACACTGAAAATGTACGTTTCACATTTTTACTGCATATGCTCTTTGCAATTCTAATTTGTTCACAGCATTGTGCAAAAGAAAAAACACACCCTTATTTGCAACAAACAAACTCCCTTTGGGTAGAGCTGTGCACAACTGTAAATAATAATGCAGTACATATTTTGGAAATGAACACACAACTGTTGTGGAAAAAAGTCTGTCAATGACGAGGAGTCTGGTTCTGAAGTGATAAAGATTACAAAGTTTATTGAACAGAAAAAAAGAACAGAATAATACAAATTGCAATTTGGAGAGACAGTCCAGAGGTCTGACGGGCAGATGTCGGGAATGCTCTAATGGAGGTCCAGACTGAACTGAACTTTTACCCTTGCATAAGGGCGTCAATTGTCTGCCCTGAATCTATGTTATTCTAAACAAGAAATGTCTGTTGTTAGCTGTAGCCCTCTTTAAGGAAGAGAGTGCTCTAACTAATCAGATCTCAGATGTCTGAATGCAGTCAGGCCCGCTACACATTGCTATGTCTGTAAAGGGGAATAAGCAGACACTGTGTAACTCAGCTTAAGTTCTTAAGGTCATCCTGACCTTTTCAGGAAAGCCCACAAAGCCATAATCAGAAATACACGATAGGACTATGAAGTATATGAAAATCTACTATAAAATTTCTACGACACAACATATGTAGAACTGTAAATTATTCATGTGCATCCAGACGTTCCCCTCTGTCTGGCCACATATTTTCATCTACATTACAGCGAATATCATCTCTTGCAATGTAGTGAGGAAAGCATCTCCTCGAGTGGCGAATCCACCCTGCAATGATGTCATTACATGCTGCATCCATGGCCACTAGCAGGGCCATTTGGGTATGTGAATGCCAAATCTTTACTGTAACACTACAATGCACTAAATGTGTGAGGCAGTAAAACTGTAAGTCTAAAAAGTGACAAGTTCTAGTCCCACTGCAAGCTTTATGTATGACACAATGACAGTAGCGCAGTGCAGATTGTTTGGTGCTGAATTACTGTCCATTCATTCACACCTTTTCTCCCAACAAAATGTTTGAATAATTAAATTTACGGTGGTTTTTCCAACATTTGGCTGCACCCTTCAACCAGCCTCAGCCATTGTGAGGCCGTGATTGACGACATGATCCACAACTGTAGCCCTGATTTCATCAGTAATCCGCCCATGTAGTCGGCCTCTTCTTCCTTTTCCTCTGTTTTGTCCCCTTCCCATTCCTCCCCGCACCCTAGCCCCTCTTCCACGAAGCTGTCCTGCCATTTCTGTGTCACAGTATTGTAGAAATGGTACACACACTGTCCTGCTTGGTTCATATGTGCTTGTGAAATGGGGGTTCATGGGACCAAGCTCTTAGTGATTGTAGTGAAGTTGCTCATCATTGGTTGCAACCAATGCTTCAGACACCCCTTCTCATTAGTGAGAGCAGAAGTTCACTAGAGACAATTATTCAATATAGGAGACATTTTCAGGAAAAAAAATTGTTTCAAAATATTTATACAATTTGCTTGACATATTTTGACAGGTAGTTCAACATTTTTGTATGTAATGACTCAAGAAATGAAATGAGGACCATTAGTTTTACATGCAAGAACTATTCAGCATCACAAGTATAATTAATTTTGACTAACATGACCTTAGCAAATGACAATGTTGTAAAACAGCAGAGAGTTGTATGGAAGCAATTGATGAATGTTCAAAAGCATTTGTAATTTGTTGGAAGGAATGAGAAACTGCTATGATGATGTGCACAAATGACTAAATGTTGTGGAAGTTGAACTAACTGTTGTGTAAATGTAAACAGTGATGTGAAAAATGCACCAAAGTGACTGAGAAAAACTGTAAGTTACAGAGCAAACAGTGGGCCTCTTCAGCAACTGTTGTGACAACCAGCTTTGTTGTCAGGGCATATTTACAACTCTTTTAATAAGACTGTGCCATTCATGAGATTTTTCCAACTCCAGCACATCTGATTCAGATTTATTGACTTGCTTGTCAAGTTCTTTGCCAGCCTGTACTGCCAGTTGGGTCAGGAAAGCTGTCTGTAAACCACCAGTCAGTGATAAATGTTGAAAAGTGTGCCATGGAGATCGGATCGAAACCGAGGAGCAGTTGGAACATCCCGCATGTGGAAATTGAGACTTTGCCCACACTGCAAGGACAAGTGTCTTAATGTGACTTCTTTGCCAATATATGACTTAAATCTGATGTCTTTTTGACAGATCAACATCAAAACTCCAACAAAGGCAACTTTTATATGTGGTACTAAACTAGATACAGGTCCGTTGTTCTTGAAAAGAGAAATAGGGGATTGGAGGATTGTTTCCTGCAGTTTTGTTGTACAATGAAAATAAAGGGTTTCTGATTCAAATTCTCAATTCAAACTTTCACATTTCATTCTACTTTAACGTCACTGAAGTAAGGCAGAGGTCTACAAAGAAGGAGGTCTGACTAGACAAGTTCCAATAATGTGTGCCGAGCTTGTGGCAGCTTGTGTTAGAAAAACTCCTAACACTTGGAGGACTGCAGCCCTTGAGGACCGGAGCTGCAAACTCTGCATTAGGCAATACTGCTGTAAAGTGCAACATCATGTGCCAACTGCAGTAATACACAGCAGAAAAAAACTTATTGCATTAACATGTCTTTATAATGTGTTATGCATCAGATAGTTTTAGCTTGACAGATCAGCAGTTTTAGATGTTTATGTATTTCTTTCATTTTGAGACCATATATTAATGGATTAAACAAAGGATGATACAAAAATATCTGCAATGTCATTATCATACGCGCTGGTTTTGGAAAATTGGATTCTGTTCTAACAATGATTATATCGTATACACTTAAACAAGTCAGACTAAATAAAACCAGCAGGTGGGGTAAACAGGTCTCAGCTGCTTTTTTCCTCACCTCCTTACAACTTCGATAAGATATTATCAGTATTTTTGTGTATGTGAAGACAATGAAGAGCAGAGGAAGTATTATACTATTTACCACAGAAAACGCACCAAATATAGTAACTGATCTTGGTATGACACAGTGAAGTGAGTAAATTGCATTGTTACAAAATATTCCTTTTACTTCTAAGTTACAGAGTTTCACTTCATTGTTATGCAGCAGAATTATTAAGATCATAGATGGAAAAGCAGGTACAAACCAGGCTAAAACCAGGCAAATGATAACCGTGGTGTGTGTCAATATATTTGGATATTGCAGGGGCTTAGATATAGACACAAATCTGTCGTAGGCCATGGCTGCTAAAAGAAAAAACTCTGAACCACCAAAAAGGTAAAATAAAAAAAACTGAACGAGACAAGCTGAATAAGACATGACCTGCTTCTCAGACACAAAGTCTATGAGCATCTTTGGGTAGATATTAGTGCAGGTAAAAATAGAGTTCAGAAGCAAAGCTGCAATGAAAATGTACATTGGTTCATGGAGACTCTTGCGTGTCCAGATAAGACACACAATGGTGGCATTACTGAAGATTATTAAAATATACACAGTCAATATCATCACAAAGTAAAGATATCGGAATTTGTGCAGGTCTACATACCCATCAAAGGTTATATATGTTGTTGCGTTGAGGGATTTACTATTTTCCATTAAAGTTTCCTGAACTAAGTGTTCACTGACGAAACATAGAGACTGCAAAGTCAATACCAGAAACATGGATCGAATAAGAACAGCATTCAGCATATGTTCACCTCCAACATACATGAAGGAAATAATCTGAGTATGGTGAACGTTTTATGAGACCGTTTTATTCTCCATGGAACTAATTAAACTGTCTCACTTGGATACTTCAGCTTTAGTTTGACAACTTGTATTTAACTCTTTGTCATCATGTACTTTACATGCAATGTTTCATCATGCTGGTGCTTTTCTGTCTAGTTTCCTTTTTTTTGCTATACCACATATTCCACTTTAGTGATAACAGCAAGTACCACCAAACGTTCTAAATTAGTAACACAAGAATTTCAAGCTTTTCTTGGAAGTCCAAGCAAATTATAGCTTCTGTGAAAGACAATTTTTTGAAGGGGTAAACATTAGACAAGTTGAAGAATATCCATCCATCCATCTTCTGCCTCTTATCCGGGGTCGGATCACGGGGGCGGCAGCCGAAGCAGGGGAGCCCAGACTTCCCTTTTCCCAGCCACATTTTGCAAATCTCCGAGGCATTCCCAGGCCAGCTGAGAGATATAATCCTTCCAGCGTGTCCTGGGTCATCCCCGGGGTCTCCTCCCAGAGGGATGTGCCCAGAACACCTAACCAGGGAGGCGTCCTGGAGGCATCCTGACCGGATGCCCAAGCCACCTCAACTGGTTCCTCTCAATGCAAAGGAGCAGCAGCTCTACTCTGAGCCCCTCCCGGATGACTGAGCTCCTCACCCTATCTCTAAGGGAGAGCCCGGCTACCCTGCGGAGGAAACTCATTTCAGCCACCTGAATACGAGATCTCCTTTTTTTCGGTCACGACCCACAGCTCTTGACCATAGGTGAGGGTAGGAACATAAATTGACTGGTAAATCAAGAGCTTTGCCTTCTGGCTCAGCTCCTTCTTCACCACAACAGACCAGCGCAGAGTCCACATTACTGCAGATGTCCCACCGATCCGTCTGTCGATCTCGTGCTCCATCCTTCCCTCACTCGTGAACAAGACCCCGAGATATTTAAACTCCTCCACTTGAGGCAGGACCTCAATCCTGATCCGGAGAGGGCAATCCACCTTATTCCGGCTGAGGACCATGGTCTCAGATTTGGAGGTGCTGATTCTCATCCCAGCCGCTTCACACTCGGCCGCGAATCACTCAAGTGAGAGCTGGAGATCATGACCAGATGAAGCCAACAAGACCACGTCATCTGCAAAAAGCAGGGACTCAATCCTGAGGCCACCAAGCTGGATCCCCTCAACACCTCGGCTGCGCCTAGAAATTCTGTACATTTGAGTTATGAACAGAATCAGCGATAAAGGGCAGCCTTGGCAGAGTCCAACCCTCACCGGACACGAATCCAACTTACTACCGGCTGACACCTGTCATACAGGGACCAGACAGCTCATACAAGGGGGTCTGGTACCCCATACTCCCGGAGCACCCCCGGAAGGAGCCCTCGGGGGACAAGGTCGAACACCTTCTCCAGGTCCACAAAGCACATGTAGACTGGTTTGGCAAACTCCCATGCCCCCTCCAGGACCCTAAAGAGGGGATAGAGCTGGTCGACTGTTCCACGACCAAGACGAAAACCACACTGCTCCTCCTCAATCCGAGATTCAACTATCCGGCGGACCTCCTCTCCAGGACCCCTGAATAGACCTTACCAGGGAGCTTGAGGAGCGTGATTTCCCTGTAATTGGAACACACCCTCTGGTCCCCCTTCTTAAAAAGGGGGACCACCACCCCAGTGTGCCGATCCAGCAGCACTGTCCCAGATGTCCACGCGATGCCACAGAGGCGTGTCAACCAGGACAGCCCCACAGCATCCAGAGCCTTAATGAACTCCAGGTGGATCTCATCCACCCCCAGGGTCTTGCTGCCAAGGAATTTTTTGACCACCTCAGCAACTTCAGCCGCAGAGATAGGAGAGTCCACCCCTGAGTCCCCCAGCTCTGCTTCCCCATCATGTCAGTAGGATTGAGGAGGTCTTTGAAGTATTCCCTCCACTGACCCACAACGTCCTAAGTTGAGGGCAGCTGCTCCCCATCTCAACTGTACACAGTGTTGACGGAGCACTGCTTCCCCTTCCTGAGCCGCTGGATGGTGGACCGGAATCGCCTCAAAGCCATCCGGAAGTCTTTCTCCATGGCCTTCCCTATGCCCGAGTTTTTGCCTCGGCAACAGCCGAAGCCGCATGCTGCTTAGCCTGTAGGTATCCATCAGCTGCCTCCTGAGTCCCACAGGCCATAATGGCGCGATATAACTCCTTCTTCAGCTTGACGGCATCCCTCACTGCTGGTGTCCACCAACGAGTCCTGGGATTACCGCCACGACAGGCACCAACAACCTTACGGCCACAGCTCTGGCTGGCCGCCTCAACAATAGAGGCACGGAACAATCAATCAATCAATCAATCAATCAATCAATCAATCAAACTTTATTTGTGGAGTACTTTCACATACCTCAAAATAACCAAAGTGCTGTACAGGTAAAATAAAATAAATCAACATTAAAAGCACTAAAATAAAGACAACATAATAGTTAAAAGACAGAATAAGACAGAAAAGACCTACTGCCCCTGCTCTCCGGAGTTAAAAGCCATCATAAAAAGATGAGTTTTCAAAAGAGATTTTAAACCACTTAAAGTCCCAGCAGACCTCACTGAAAGAGGGAGACTGTTCCATAGTTTGGGGCCTACTGCAGAAAAGGCTCTGTGTCCACGAGTCACGAGTCGAGTCCTCGGGACTACTAGAAGCATCTGGTCTTCTGATCAGCCCATTCGGACTCAGTGTCCCCCGCCTCACTATGGACATGTTTGAAGCTCTGCTGAAGGTGGGAGTTGAAGCTCGCTTTGATGGGGGACTCAGCCAGACGTTTCCAGCAGACCCTCACAACGTGTTTGGACCTGCCAGATCTGACCAGCTTCCTCCCCCACCATCTAAGCCAACTTACCACCAGGTGGTGATCAGTTGATAGATCCGCCCCCCCTTCACCAAAGTGTCCAAGACATGTGTCCGTAGGTCCAACAATATGACTACAAAATCGATCATCAAACTGCGGCCAATGAAGTCCTGATGCCAGGTGTACATATGGACACTCTTATGTTGGAACTTGGGCTGTGTCTCAACCAGTGCACTAACATTACTTTGCGCACTATGTTTCAGTGCGTAGTGCGTTTACACTGACTTTTGTGCAAAAAACTCAGTGCACTGAAAGTACCCGGATGCTGCCCTAAACCCGCCCATAAATGCAGTGTGGAACGATGGACACTTCGCGCACTAAATCGACACCATTTTGCTGACATTGCGGAAGAGGATGGACTTTCCATCAGTTTACCAGGTAAATAATGGCGGAGTTTAACGCTGGTCCAGGCTGGGATTCATTTGTGTAAATGTAAGTATTAAATTATTCCATTACGATTGTGATGTATACTGCAACCTGCTAATCAATCCCTGACGACAGTTATGGATCTGACCATTTGTAGTGCGCACTACAGAGAAAAGTGCGTAGTGCACACTATGCACTATGCACTAACGAATTGAGACACAGCCATGGTGTTCATTATGGACAATCCATGACGAGCACAGAAGTCTAATAACAAAACACCATTTGTATTCAGAGAGGGGGGACTATGCCTCCCAATTACTCCTCTCGAGGTCTCACTGTCATTGCCCACATGAGCATTGAAGTACCCCAGCAAAAACAATGGAGTCCCCAGAAGGAGCACCCTCCAGCACTCCCTCCAAGGACTCCAGAAAGGGTGGGTACTCCGAACTGCTGTTCAGTGCATAAGCACAGACAACAGTCAGAACCCATCCCCCCACATGAAGGCAGAGGAAAACTACCCATTCATCCACTGGGGTAAACCCCAACGTGCAGCCACCAAGCTGGGGGCTGATGAGAATGCCCACACATGCTCTGCACCTCTGACCATGAGCAACTCCAGAGTGGAAGAAGGTCCAGCCCCCCTCGAGGGTACTGGTTCCAGAGCCCAAGTTATGGATCGAGGTTAGTCCAACTATATCAAGTCAGAACTGCTCAACCTCGCGCACAAGCTCAGGCTCCTACCCCACCAGAGAGGTGACATTCCACGTCCCTAGAGTAGGCTGCTGCAGCCGGGAATTGAACCATCAGGGTCACCGCCCCTTGTTGCCAGCCAGCTCACATTGCACCCGACCCCTACGGCTCCTCCCGCAGATGGTGAGCCCATGGGAGGTGGGGCCCATGTAACCCTTTCAGGCTGAGTCCAACTGGGCCCCACGGGCAAAGGCCCGGCCATCAGACGTTCGCTCTCGTACCCCACCCCCAGGCCTGGCTCCAGAGGGGGTTTCCAGTAACCTGCGTCCGGGCAAGGGAACATTTATGCCCAGGTTTGTGGTCATCATAGAGGTCAATTAGCCGTGCTTGGTCTGGTCCCTCCCCTAGACACCTGTTTGCCATGGGTGACCCTACCAGGGGCATAAAGCCCCAGACAACATAGCTGCTAGGATCTTAGGGACACACAAACCCCTCCACCACGAAAAGGTGACGGCTCAGGGAGGGGAAGTTGAAGAATAATGCAGGGATTATTGGTTTACTAAAATGTCGGGGCCTCGGATGAGCATAACGATACTCTGGATGTGATACTTCGGTATTTGCCAGTCAAGATATTGACTTCAATATTTTGAGTGTCCCAATTACACTGTGCAGATAAAAAAAAAAATCAATGTGTTGTTTTTTGTTTCACACATCAACTATAAAGCTCAACACTGCCCTCATGGTTTCCAGTGCCAGTTTCATGTTTTATGATTTAAACATAATCTGATCCGGATCAAAGAAGTGGACCAGGTTCGCCTCCAAACGCCCGTCTCAGCCCGTTTGAAATGGACCAAATACAGGAACTGCACTACCAAAAAAGTCACTTCGTCCTTTTGACGTAGCATTGCATTTTGGGTAAATACAGAGCGATCACTTTAAGAGTCCTCTGCCTCATCTGTGGTCTTGCTGTGTCCAATGTTGCAGTGTATTTCAGCAGGATACTTGCATAAAACAAAATTAAAAAAAAAAAACATGACAGTGACAGTTTCCTGCTCCATGTTTACCTCGCAAGAGGAGGAAACCTAGTTTTTTTCTTCATGTAATGTGAATTCACCCTTAGTATAACAGCACTGGGAAAAGAGTCTTCCTCCTCCCCTTTTGGCTTTGTCCCATTCTCAAGGGAATGCGAATCACATGCTCCCACCTACCGATCTGATACAAAATTTGCACATTTTTATTGGCACGTTTTACACTAGATGCCCTTTCCTAATGCAACCCCTGAATTTATCAAGGCTTGAGACCGGCCCTTGAACACGGGCTTGTGCCTCCTCAGGGCTGCATGGCAGGGGACTCCAACCACTGACCTTCAGGTCAGTAGACAACTGGCATTTTGCAGTATCAGAGTAATCTAATTAGTTACTTTTCCCACTTTTGCAAGATCATTACCATTACTGAACGTTAAAAGTGTCACCTTACTTCAATTTTATTCAATAAACTCCATCCATAATCCAAGCTGCACACGCTGACTCATCGTGAGGAGACCAGGCGGGTTAACAATAGGGGTGTTTTCACATCAGGACAGTCCGCTTGACTCTGTCCGATTGGGGACTGGGCCCAGTTGTAGGGGGGGTGTATCCATGTGGACTGAGATCATGTTCACGCTGCATTTTGGTCAAACAAGCCAAACCTTTACAATAATATATCCTCATTCCCACCAAAGGTGACGCTGCACTATTTAGCAAAAGTGAGGACAAGACCAGCGTGAAGAAGAAATCTCTGTTGCGAGTTAACACTCTGGGGACGCCGGCAACGTCGGCGATGCCAGGGACCATGTTGTGTTTAATCAAGCATAGCTTTCGAACCATAAAAGATAGAAACATACTTTTTTTCCCCTCTTAATTGGGAGACCCCCGGCTTTCAGACGGTAGTTCTGGCATCACTGTAGCCCATTCATAGGTGATACAGGTTTGTGTCAAAATATATGTTCCAATCAGAGCCTTTGTCTTTGGCGCATGACGTGTTTTTGTCCAATCAGAGCCGACGATGCCTCAGGAAACGCCTCCAAACAGTGTCAATCACTATGTATCGGTGTCATTAGCAGTCGGATAGCTGCCTTCTGTATTTACAAGGCCGATAAATTATGAAAACAACAGCTTTTACGCACGCATACCGTGTGTAATTGCTCAAACAAACATTTGCATTACTTAAGTAGTTTATTTCAACATAAACGACACGACAGCGTCGTAACAGATGTATAACTTGGTAACAGATACAGTGTATGTAGCTGACAGTGATTTCGTAAAGCTGCGGTCCTTCAGTCCCCTTCAGTAGTCATGCTTTGAAATTATAATACTTTATAATTATGATAAGCAAAGGAGCATCATTTACATAGCAGTTTATAAAATTTCAATCAAAATAAAAAAAAAGAAAAAAAAAACAAGGTATAGGACATTATGGGGCTTTGAAAGGTGGTGTTTATTAGCATTTAAACTAAACATATAGCAATATTTCTCTAAAATACCCTTGGTCCCCAGAGGGTTAAACATGGAGACTAAACTATCGCCGAGTTGAGTGTTTTATTTCGTCTCATGTGAGTATACTGCAGAAATACACTGCAATAATGGACACAGCATGAATAACAAACAAGGCAGAGGACTCTTAACGCCATCGCTATCGCTATGAAGACTCAGCTCTTCAAGGAACACTTCAACACTTAGTATAGCTGTATTTATTGGACAGTTTGAGAACTTAGCCCAGTTCTTTGCAACAAACTTTATGATATTAATTATTTGTATTATAACATAGGTGACATTATATGGTGGGAAGAGAGTAAACAAAAAAAAAGAAAAGCCTGTAGCACTTCATGCAAGGATCTGCATCCAAGTGGACAGTCCACTAGCACCTTCCTACGATGTCCTCTACTGTTTAATTTTGTGCTTGCGTTGTTCTCACTCATATGTAAGTCGCTTTGGATAAAAGCATCTGCTAAATGGCTGTAGAATAGAATAGAATTTACCCTCAATCCAATGCGACTTCAAATGCAGGAAGCGACTTTTTATTTTTAATCCGCTTCTTGTATTTGGTTTGCTTGAAACTGCCTGAGACCTACATTTGTTGGTGGACTGAGTCCGCTTCTTTTGGTCTGATTCAGAATTCGTTTGGCGCATTCACATTTCCCCAGACAAAGCAGACTTTCTAAGTAAAAAGACTTGGATTTGAATCAAAAAAGCTAATGTGAATGTGCCCAAAATGTAATTATGATTGGCCAGGGTGGAAATATTAGCACTACTTCACATTAACTGAGGTCAAACAAGCTGTTAAACTGATGATTTTTTAATAAAGAAAATACTTGAAATCCCGCAGCTGGTGTGTCTCAGGCATAGACTGTATATACAAGATGGATGGAGTCTCTGTGACATCACTCGTAGGTTTCTGAAGAGCTGAATTGAAGCTCACTGGACGGTTCTTACATGGCCATCTTGGCAGCATCACATACGTCGTCACTCCTAGAAATGACAAAAATGGGAGAGAGGTGGAGCTGAAAGGGGTTGCTGTGAGCATTGGGATGGATGATTAGAAACTGCTCAGTAAAATCCAAAGTGTTTGAGCAATAGGCTATGGCAAATTAATTTTTTTTTTTTTTCTTTTACACTCACGCAAATATTTACTTGGTAACTGGTTTTCATTACAGAGTAATTCAGTAACTAATTCAGTTACTTTTTGGAACAAATAGTAAATAACTATAACTTAATAACTTTTTTTTTTTTTTTGTCTTGTCCAGCATTTCAACAGGCAGAATGATTTTCTGGATGTCGTGTTCTGTTGGGAAAATTTACTTTGCCAAGGGAAGCATACAATGTTCCCCTTGATATTTTGGATTCTTATTTTAATTTTTTATTTATTTTGCATAATTTTTTGTATTACAAAGTTTGTATTGCTGGACCGGATCGGAGAAGATAGAAGAGGGACAGAAAAAAAAATTGTGAAGAAGAGAAAAAAGAAAAAGAAAGAATGAGACAGAGAACAACCTACAAACATAAACATAAGCACACATAAACATCCACCTATATATACAAATATACTTACAGCTATACACATTGTAGTCATGTTCCCCCTGCGGGAGGATGAAGACATCAACTGTCAGGGGAACCTAGAACTCACAAGCTAAATCAGACACAGAAAGTAAACAAACCTGCAGACGACTCAGTGACTGTGTCACATGCAGAACTTACAGAGTGGAACATGTTCAGAGAAGAGCGATCATGCCAATGTAACCCTGCCCACACAAAGGCAAGAGGAAGGCCAGAACCCCGAGGCCCAGGCAGCTGGCAGCCCTCCCCAAGCACAGACCCCAACCATCCTGCTCCAGAGCCAGCCATGCATCCACCCAGGAGGTGGAAAAGGATGACCCCAGCCAGATCCCCCACGGTCAGGTGGAACAGGCCCCAGCAGGCCTGGATTGGCAAAGTCCGGCTCTGCCAGCCACCAGCCACCCAGGGCAGGCAGAGCGCGCATCAATGACTTTTTTAAAGTAATGCTGCCAACACTGGCCCTAAAAATAGATGTAATAATGCATGAAAGTGATGCAGCAGACACACATAAGGCTCTGTATCTGTCTTTACTAAAAGAGCATAAATCAACCCTCAGTCATTCACTTCACTCACACAGAATCTCCAACTTCAGCTTTGATGTGAATTTTCCCATTATTTGATAAAACACTTTAAAGATTACTTTGAATAACAAAAAACATTTTTGGAAAAAAATTATTTTATCATATTCCTAAATATAAATTGTATAATATGAGCCGACCAGCACACAGCCTTTACATTTTATCTTGTTCTGTCAGTGTGCTTAGGGATTAAATATTATGATTAGAAGTGAAAGTATCTATTTTCTCTTGGTCAGAACTTGCAAGAATAAATGATCATTTAAAATAAAAATCTGTACAGCAGTCTATCACACACGAAAGGAAATTAATGGCACATTAATAGTGTTGGAAAGAATTTAATGAGGAAGTTCATCAATCTGAATCAGGTGTGTTGGAGTAGAAACATTTCTAAAATATGCATAGCAATCTGTCCTAAGGACCTGAATGTAGTACATAAAAAAAAAAAACAATACCTTCAAACTGTTTACTAGTTATTTTAAGGCTGACATGTACGTCATATACTGATGCTGCAAATAATCCAAAAGAATATCAGTTTCATACAAGATTAAACTGTGCAAACTGATATGATACACAACAGAAAAAGACAATATATGTGTACATGTCTTCATAATGTCTCCATTGAACATGTTATGAATCAGATGATTTTAGCTTGATGGAACAGCAGCTTTAGATGTTTATGTATTTCTTTCATTTTGAGCCCGTATATTATTGGATTTAACAAAGGATGATACAAAAATATCTGAAATGTCATGATCATACGTGCTGCTTTTGGAAAATTGGACTCTATTCTCACGATGATGATATCATATACACTTAAACAAGTCAGACTAAATAAAACCAACAGATGGGGTAAACAGGTCTCAGCTGCTTTTTTTCTCACCTCCATACAACTTCGATAAGATATTATCAGAATTTTTGTGTATGTGAAGACAATGAAGAGCAGAGGAAGTATTATACTATTTACCACAGAAAACGCACCAAATACAGTGACTGATCTTGGTCTGACACAGTAAAGTGTGTAAACTACATTGTTACAAAATATTCCTTTTATCTCTAACTTACAGAGTTTAACTTCAGTCTGTTGCAGAATTAATGAGATTGTAGACTGTAAAACAGGTACAAACCAGGCTAAAACCAGGCAAATGATAACCGTGGTGTGTGTCAATATATTTGGATATTGCAGGGGCTTAGATATAGACACATATCTGTCGTAGGCCATGGCTGCTAAAAGAAAAAACTCTGAACCACCAAAAAGGTAAAATAAAAAAAACTGAACGAGACAAGCTGAATAAGATATGACCTGCTTCTCAGACACAAAGTCGATGAGCATCTTTGGGTAGATATTAGTGCAGGATAAAACAGAGTTCAGAAGCAAAGCTGCAATGAAAATGTACATTGGTTCATGGAGACTCTTGCGTGTCCAGATAAGACACACAATGGTGGCATTACTGAAGATTATTAAAATATACACAGTCAATATCATCACAAAGTAAAGATATCGGAATTTGTGCAGGTCTACATACCCATCAAAGGTTATATATGTTGTTGCATTGAGGAATATTTTTCCATTAAAGTTTCTTGAACTAAGTGTTCACTGACGAAACATAGAGACTGCAAAGTCAATATGAGCAAAATGGATAGAAAAATAACAGCATTCAGTGTATATTCACCTCCAACATACATGAAGGGAAGGATCTGAGTATAATGAAGGTTTTATAAGACTGTTTTATTCTCCACGGAACTAATTAAACTTTCTCACTTGGATACTTCAAGTGAAACTTTAGTTTGACAACTTTTTAACTCGTCATCATGTACTTTACATGCAATGTTTCATCATGGTGGTGCTTTTGTGCTTAGTTTCCTTTGTTTGCTGGACCACATATTTTACTTCAGTGACAACAGCAAGTACCACCACAGTACCATTACTAAATTTGGCTGCATTCGCACCATAACGTTAAAACAATAAAACTGAAAAGTTTTCTTGCATTCTGACTTTTCACGGCTATGGTTTTGGTGGATAAAACTGCAAAGGTTTGACCAGCCTCCACAGTGAAATTTTCTTGCAATGCAAGGCGGTTCATGTCCATGTAAACTGGAAATGAAATTTATTTTATTCTATTCTATAGGCATTTAGCAGACACTTTTATCCAAAGAAACTTACATATGAGAGAACAACACAAGCACGAAATCAAACAGAATAGAACATCACAGGAAGGTGCTAGTGGACTGTCCAGTTGGACACAGGTTCTTACCTGAAGTACCACAGGCTTTCTTTTTCTTTTTTTTTTTTTGTTCTGCCTTCCCACCCCACAATGTTAAAAACAGGGGCAGCTGGCCAATAGAGGGCGCTAGGGCGCCGCCCTCCCAGGCAGCTCCCAGCACGAAGCATTGTTCATAAGAGTTTTGCAAAAACATCAAAAATTAAATTTTTGTATTTACATAATGGATATACCCAGTGACACAGTGATAAATTGGTGTAAATTGATATTTTTTTTACAGAAAAACCTTTATTTAAAATGTGTTTTTACTGCATGTCTACTGCATGTCTATATGTGTCAGGTCCAGCTTTGGGGCGATCGAAAAATCGCCCCGAGGAGGTGGGGTTTTGCAGCACATTAGCCAATAGCATAATCATATTGCCGGCGAATTTAGCCTATCAGCGTGGTCCAAATAGTTCCCTGAAGGGTGACAATTTTATCGCCCCAAGCCTGAATTTATGCAGTTGGATGACACTCAACAGATGCCATTTTTCACACGATCGCACGATGGAAACTGTAGGAACTGGAATTAACTCTGTCAGATCTCTCCTTCAAAACCCATTTGAGAGGAGAACTTTGATGGAGAAGATTCAGATAAAAGAGCTGGGCCCGGATCAACCTGACCTCACCATCAAACAGCCGGCAAGCGAGAAGGGAAAACCTTATGTGAGAGGATTCTCCCGTAACTGGTACACCAGAAAGGCTTGGCTAGCTGGATGCAGCTATGCTAACGCTTTATTTTGTTTCCCATGCTTGCTTTTTAAAACGTCCGGGACAGATCCCGCCTGGACCGTTACGGGAGTGAGGGATATAAAGCATCTGTCTGAGAAAATTAAAAAACACGAAAATACCAGTGCACACATGGATAACTCCGTGAAACTAGCCATGTTGGGAAGGCAGAACATAGCTACGCATCTAGATGACGGTCACAGGCTGGCGGTGAGGAAACACAATGAGGACGTGGATAAAAACAGACATGTTTTATCCAAAATAATTGACTGTCTTAAGTTTTGTGGCGCCATTGAGTTGGCCTTGCATGGACATGACGAGACAGACTTGTCTGAAAACCCCTGTGTTTTTCTGGGGCTGGTAGACTTCGTTGCCTCCCTTGGATAACGTGCTTGAGGAGCACCTGAAGACAGCGACTGTATTTAAAGGGACATCGAAGACGGTCCAGAACGAGCTACAGGACTGCATGTTGTCCGTGGTGAGGAGTTACATCGTGGAGGAAGTGAAGAATGCAGATTTTGTTGCCATTCAAGCGGATGAAACGACTGACATTTCCACCCACTGTCAGCTGGTGCTTGTACTGCGCTACATAGATGGCAACAATATACAGGAGCGGTTCTTCAAGTTCATTAATATCCAGAATGCCTCCGCGGACACCATCAGCTCAGCGCTCCTCCAGGGGCTACACACCATCCTCCCAGACGGACAGAAGGCCAAACTTATCGCCCAGGCGTATGACGGTGCTGCTGTTATGAGAGGGGCCACCGGGTGTGTGCAGCGCAAAATCATGGATGTTTATGAAAATGCTCATTACGTCCACTGCTACGCACATCAGCTGAACCTAATCATGCAGCAGGCAACATCCCACATGCTCAGGATCAGCACGTTTTTTTCCGACCTCGCTGGATTTTCTGCCTTCTTCTCCAGGTCACCAAACCGAACCGCGGTTCTGGATCAGGTGGTTTCTCATAGACTGCCCAGAGCCTCCGCAACATGCTGGAACTTCCACAGCCGCGCTGTAAACACTGTGTACGAGCACAAAGACGACCTGCTGAAGTGTTTCCAGACCATCAGAGACTCCAGAAACTTTGACAACCAAACTACCAGAGGGGCTGGGGGCTTTGTGAGGATGCTTGAAGACGAGGCTTTCTGTTTTTTTCTGGCACTGTTCCACAAAATTATGCCTCATGTGGACATGCTGTTCAACCAGCTACAGAAGAAGAACATCGACCCTGTCTGGATTAAAGCTCTCCTTCAGCGGTTCCACGACAATATGCTCAAGATCAGGTAAATAATTATATCAAAAGTAAGAGGTGCTTCTCCACTCTGAAGAGGATCAAGACCTTCCTGAGGAACTCCATGACTCAGGATCGCCTCAATGCTCTGGCAATGCTGTCCATGGAGAAGAAACTTGTGAGGGATATTCCTGACTTTAATAAGAGGGTCATTGAGAGGTTTGCCATGCAGAAGGAGAGGAGAGCAAGGTTCCTCTACAAATGAACAGAAACTTTACACAACTGATTTCCAGAGATGGGAGGTTGTCCCACCATCAAGTCATCTCCATGCCATGTGTTTGTTCTGTTCAGCCACAGCAATCAGCATCAGAATCAGCTGCTTCAGTGGCTTAAATGGAACACTGTTAATAAGCCATTTTCCTTTTATAGATGACTACATTAAGAAGTTTTGATATTTGCTGTTATGGTGTTATTTCATGCAATAAATTGTTGAATGTGTAAACTTCAATGGGAACTATCTTAATTTACTCTTTTGCATTAGCTAATGTTTACAATCTTTGACAATTACTGGAAGTCACTGCCCCACCTAAAAAATATCTCACCAGCTGCCACTGGTTAAAAATATTAGAATACAAAGAATTAATACCATAATGTTTGTTGCAAAGAATTGGAATAAGTTCTCCAACTCTTCTGATAAATACAGCTAAACTAAGTGTTGAAGTTCTCCTTGAAGAGCTGAGTCTTCAGCTTGCTCTTAAAAGCAGACAAGGACTCTGCAGAGTTTGGGAGATCATTCCACCATTGTGGTACAACAGAGGACAAGAGTCTGGCTAGTGATTAAGTCGCACGTATTGGTGGTTACATGAGGCGTCGTTCACTGGTGGAACGTAGCTGTCGAGAACACGTGTAGGTCTGGATTAAGGAGTGAAGCTAGACAGGAGCTGTTTGAGTTATTGTTTTGTAAGCCAAAAGCAGAGCTTTAAATTTGATGTGTCCTGCAACCGGAAGCCAGTGAAATTGGCAGTGGAGTGACGTGAAAATATGGGAAATCTCTGAACAATGTACGATGTATTGAACATCATCTTGCCATTGTGCATTCAGACCCTGTTTAAAGTGGAACTATTATGTGCATTTCAGGCTAATTTATTTCTATTTCTGAGCCCAGAAGGGCTGGGATTGATCGAGTTACTGTCACAAATGGCTTTATTTACTTCAGACCGACCCTCTCCGTAGGCTGTCAGATCAGCCTGCGGGCAAAACAAGTGGATTGAGACTCTTCCGCATTAAGCCCCGCCTCCCACCACTGCACTACATCGGGAGCGCGCACCACACCTGCTTTCGCCATCATTGTAACATCTCATAAACAGAAGGATTAGGCTAATATGAGCTCAATAAAAAAAACATAATACAATGTCAGTCCATAGCATACAGCTCTACATGTTGGAACCTGAATCAGACCCTGAAAACGAAGTGGAAAACAGCAACCCACAGCAACGAATGCAGCAGGATGTCTCTCTTTGGTAAACTCACCAGCCATCGTTGGAAAGAACTTTATACCACGTTTTCCACCCGCCTGATGTATTTGTACATGCCCTTGTTAACCAGTAGAAGGTAACCAATCACCGAACCTTATCCCCCGGGACGTCACAAGGATTTCCAAGTAGAAAAAACTCTCTAAAACGACGCGTTTTTCATCGCTATGGAAACCGAATGGAGAGCGTGCTGGAACTCAAACTCAAACTCAAACATGCGTTTAGGTGATAAAAAACGGCGCCGTTCACATGTCTGATGAGGATTCAACACTGTAACACTGTAGAAAGCTCAGAAAACTCCAAATACCATAATAGGACCCCTTTAACGTACGAAAAGCATTACCATAATGGTGGACCCCAGTGTCATGTTTGTGCAGCTCTGGAGTTGATACTTTGGTTGGAAGATGGGAGAGTTGCAGCCACTCCATTTTTTTTTTTTTTTATAAACATGTCAGTGTTTGCATTCACACATGAGGCAGTTGCACACCAAGTGCTACCGCATTTAGAATGGTTTACACAACATGCCACCGAGTTTGGCATGTCTGCAACCACTGTAGAGTTGGATGATTTAATTTGTAGCCATTGATTCAGCCGCTCTTTGCTTTCACGACTACTGTGTCAGTTGTCCCATCCACCATCAAAATGGTTGCACTCTAACTGCTATGCTACCATAGTCAGGGTTCACAGCCAAAAAAAAAGAGAAATAAAAGGGAAAAACTAACAAAAACACATAACATAATCACTTAAACAGTGCATGAGCAAGTGTCATATGCATTGTATGCTTACCCAAAGGTTTAACAATAGAGCATGGCTGATTCATGCAGAGTACAATATTACAATAAGAGTACAATAAGAGTATCGTCTCAAATTGCCTCAAATTGTTGAGGCGGCCAGCCAGAGCTGTGGCCATAAGGTCATTGGTGCCTGTCGTGGCAGTAATCCCAGAACTCGTTGGTGAACACCAGAGGTGAGGGATGCCATCAAGCTGAAGACGGAGTTCTATCAGGCCTTATTGGCCTTCGGGCTCTGGAGGCAGCTGATAGGTACCGAAGGGCTAAGTTGCATGCGGCTTCGGCTGTCGCAAAGGTAAAAACTCGGCGTGGGAGGAGTTTCTGAGGCAATGGAGAAAGACTTCTGGACGGCACAGAGGCAATTCTGGTCCACCATCCAGTGGCACAGGAGGGGGGAGCAGTGCTCCGTCAACACTGTGTACAGTGGAGATGGGGAGCTGATGACCTCAACTTGGGACGTTGTGGGTCGGTGGAGGGAATACTTCAAAGACCTCCTCAATCCCACCAACACGTCTTCCCACGAGGGAGCAGAGCTGGGGGACTCAGGGGTGGACTCTCCTATCTCTGGGGCTGAAGTTGCTGAGGTGATTAAAAAGCTCCCTGGCGGCAAGGCCCCGGGGGTGGATGAGACCCGCCTGGAGTTCCTTAAGGCTCTGGATGCTGCGGGGCTGTTCTGGCTGACACGCCTCTGCAGCATCGAGTGGACATCGGGGACAGTGCCTCTGGACTGGCAAACTGGGGTAGTGGTCCCCCTTTTTAAGAAGGGGGACCGGAGAGTGTGTTCCACTTACAGGGAAATCACACTCCTCAGCCTCCCTGGTAAGGTCTATTCAGGGGTCCTGGAGAGGAGGGTCCATTGCGTGGTGGAATATCAGATTGAGGAGGAGCAATGTGGTTTTCGTCCTGGTCGCTCTTTGGGGTCCTGGAGGGGGCATGGGAGTTTGCCCAACCAGTCTACATGTACTTTGTGGTCCTAGAAGGGTGTTTGACCATGTCCCCCGGGGGCTCCTGTGTATGGGGTTCCGGACCCCCTTATGCGAGCTGTCCGGTCTCTGTACGACAGGTGTCAGAGCTTGGTCTGCATTGCTGGCAGTAAGTCAGATTCGTTTCCGGTGAGGGTTGGACTCCGCCAAGGCTGCCCTTTATTACCGATTCTGTTCATAACTTAAGTGGACAGAATTTCCAGGCACAACCGAGGAGTTGAGGGGATCCAGCTTGGTGGCCTCAGGATTGGGTCTCTGTGTTTTGCGGATAATGCTGTCCGGTTGGCTGGCCGTGATCTCCATCTCTCACTTGAGCAATTCGCAGCCGAGTGTGAAGCGGCTGGGATGGGAATCAGCACCTCCAAATCTGAGACCATGGTCCTCAGCCGGAAAAGGGTGGATTGCCCTCTCCGGGTCGGGAGCCAGGTCCTGCCTCAAGTGTAGGGGTTTAAATATCTCTTGGTCTTGTTCACGTGTGAGGGAAGGATGGAGCGTGAGACTGACAGATGGATCAGTGCGGTGTCTGCAGTAATGCGGACTCTGCACCGGTCTGTCGTGGTGATAAAGGAGCTGAGTCAAAAGGCGAAGCTCTCGATTTACCAGTCGATCTACATTCCTACCCACCTATGGTCATAAGCTGTGGGTCGTAACTGAAAGAATGAGATCTCATATACAGGCGGCTGAAATGAGTTTCCTCCGCAGGGTGGCCGGGTTCTCCCTTAGAGATAGGGTGAGGAGCTCGGTCATCCGGGAGGGGCTCAGAGTAGAGCCACTGCTCCTCTGCATCGAGAGGGGCCATTGAGGTGGCTTGGGCATCTGGTCAGAATGCCTCCTTGGTGAGGTGTTACGGGCAGGTCCCTCTGGGAGGAGACCCCAGGGAAGACACCCCAGGACACGCTGGAGGGACTATATCTCTCAGCTGGCCTGGGAACGCCTTGGGATCCCCCCCACAAAGTTGGCAAACATGGCTGGGGAAAGGGAAGCCTGGGTTTCCCTGCTTTGGCCACTGCCTGTGCAACAGGACCCCGGATGAGCGGCAGAAGATGGATGAATGGATGGATGGATGGATGCATGGAAGGAAGAGTGTGAATGAAAACGTTAAAAAGGTAGAAAGGACTGTAACATTTTGTAGACTGAAGATGTTTGTTAAATACGGCTACTGACATTTTAACTTAAGGCCTGTTCAGTTTTGGCCAGGAATATTTTCTATTTTTTTTTACCATTTTAAATTTAAATGTATTTTTCCAAACATAATAGACCTTGAGCTTACAATATTAATGCGTGTGTCAACTATTTCATTTATGTATCCACAAAAATCCACTTAAGTAAACAAATAGCTGTTGCTTTTTGAGGCAAATACAGTTATGCACTTAAAATGCAATCAATAAAGATCAATTACAAGGTTTGTAATTAATTAAATTATTTTATAATTGAGTCCTACCTCTAATTATTATACATTTTATTATATCCAAAAGGAAACTGTTGCCTTCTTTATCTGTACAACTCTAACTGAAACAGCTGTTAAAATTTACACCTCCAAATTCCCTTCACCTTACCTAGCAGCAGAGAAGCAGCGGACACAGGACTCTGCTCGAACTAGAAGAGCTGTATGGTATTTATTGCCAAAGCTTGAGGAAAATTTTTACCACTAAACAGGCAGCTACCTTCCATGCACTGCGCTCCAGACACAGCTGAGTGCTGTGCATCTATCTTGACCATAGTTATAGGGGCCACACTGCTCTTTTAACACAGTGCTGTACACTGCATGGTGTTTACACATTGATAAATAACTCCTGCAATTAGTTTTTATCAAAATAATCTGGCTGCGGGCCAATTTTGGCCCACATGCAACCAGTTACCAACCACAACAGTAGAGCCTGAACAGCCAACACAAAATTGGTGTGGAGGGGAAAGAAAGTTTAGCAAGTAGTGCCTTTATCTGCAAATTTAACTTGAGGAGGCAAGGTGTTTGTTTGCGGAGGCATTACCCCCCCCCCCCCCCCCCCCCCCTCCCCTCATTAAAAAAAGATATTTAAACGTGTCACAGACTTGTTAAAAACCTAAGGACCTGTATTAGAAGACATTGCTGTTGACTACAAAATGAAAACACAAAACCTTCAAACTGTTTATTACTGACATGCACGTCATATACACATGCAGAAAATAATACAAAAGGGAATCCCTTACATACAGGAATAAACTGTGCAAACTGAAGTAATACAAGACAGAAAAAGACAATATTGCATGTACATGTCTTGATAATGTTGATTTCTGTTGAACATGTTATGAATCAGATTATTTTAGCTCGATAGATCAGCAGTTTTAGATGTTTATGTATTTCTTTCATCTTGAGACCATATATTAATGGATTAAACAAAGGTTGATATACAAATATCTGCAATGTCATGATCATACGTACTGTTTTTGGAAAATCTGATTCTGTTCTAACAATGATTATATCATATGCACTTAAACAAGTCAGACTGAATAAAACCAACAGGTGGGGTAAACAGGTCTCAGCTGCTTTTTTCCTCACCTCCTTACAACTTCGATTGACTATTGACAATATTTTTGTGTATGTGAAGACAATGAAGAGAAGAGGAAGTACTATATTATCCACCACAGCCAACACACCAAATATAGTAACTGATCTTGGTCTGACACAGTGAAGTGTGTAAATTGCATTGTTACAAAATATTCCTTTTACCTCCATGTTACAGAGTTTAACTCCAGTGTTATGTAGCAGAATTAATGAGATTGTAGACTGTAAAGCAGGTACAAACCAGGCTAAAACCAGGCAAATGATAACCGTGGTGTTTGTCAATATATTTGGATATTGCAGGGGCTTAGATATAGACACAAATCTGTCGTAGGCCATGGCTGCTAAAAGAAAAAACTCTGAACCACCAAAACAATACAATAAAAAAAACTGTACGAGACAAGCTGAATAAGATATGACCTGCTTCTCAGACACAAAGTCGATGAGCATCTTTGGGTAGATATTAGTGCAGGATAAAACAGAGTTCAGAAGCAAAGCTGCAATGAAAATGTACATTGGTTCATGGAGACTCTTGCGTGTCCAGATAAGACACACAATGGTGGCATTACTGAAGATTATTAAAATATACACCAATAGCACAGTCACAAAATAAAGATATCTGAATTTGTGCAGGTCTACATACCCATCAAAGGTTATATATGTTGTTGCATTGAGGGATTTACTAGTTTCCATTAAAGTTTCCTAAACTACCTGTTCACTAACAAAACACAGAGACTGCAAAGTCAATATGAGCATTTAGTATATGTTCACCTCCTGAATACATGAAGGGAATGATCTTAGGCTGATGAAGGTTTTATGAGACTGTTTTATTCTCCATGGAACTAATTACACTTTCTCCCTTGGACACCTCAAAACTTTAGTTTGACAACTTGTAATTAACCCTGTGTTATAATGTAGTTTACATGCAATGTTTGCTGGTGCTTTTCTGCCTAGTTTCCTTTGTTTGCTGTACCACATATTCCACTTTAGTGATAACAGCAAGTACCACCACAATATCATCATTAAATTAAAGTGATACATTGAAAACTTGCAGGACTACAACCTTCATAGGAGCGAATTGAGCCCAGGCCTAAACTAACTTACAACTTTTGTTAAACTGGCTTCTTTAGTGTTCTTAATATTAAAAATGAGATACAAGCACAACCTGTTTTGCACTACTCAGATTAAACTTCATGCTAACATGACATTATTTTAACTAATAGGAACCCAGCATGACATATATCATGCATACAGTTTCTGAGACAGTTTGCATCACTTTATAGTAAAAACTTTGCTTAAAATCCTGTGGAACACAATCTGTCTTTTGTCTTCTGTCCTTTAATAGACAGCAGAAAGCAGAAGATTACAGCATAAAAGTTTTGACATATTACATGGTAATAAATGGTAAATATCCCCCCAAAAAATGTTGGTACATTTTTTTCATTTACATTTTGTTAAAGGCACATGACAGAACTTATGTCAGTTCTCCCGTTATGCGGCCCTTATCGAGGGTTTGCTGATTTGTCATCCATCTTGTATCATGACCTGTTAGCTCTCTCCAGCCAGCAAAAGACAATCTTACGATGTCTCTTGTTTTGTCACTTTCTCTCATCTAATCTTCTTGCCTTTCTTTGCTTAATCAGCTACTTTGCGTGCTCAAAACAACACTGTGATTATACTGTTAAAGCTGGGGTAGGTAATGATGGGGAACTAGCAAGATTTGAAAGTGGCACCCTGTCTTGGCTCCTCCCCCTCTTGTTTTGCTCCTTGTGTTTTTAAATTTGAATAAATTCAATAAAATTTTCAGGAGTTGTTGGAAATCTGAAAAGGAAAAACTAATTTATTTTTGGTGGTGATCTGGATCACTGTTTGGATCTAGGAATTTTTTTAAAAGCTGTGGCGGAGGTTTGTGTTCTCCGAGTGCTTTTCTACTTCGCAGCTTTTTCTACCAATGATTTTCTCTTTCTTGGCTGTTTAGCGGGAGGAGTCAGGTCAGAAAATCCTTTCTGCATTTTCTCACCAATGTTTGTCTTCCGAGTTTCTTCTTCACTACTTTGTATTGATATCTGAGACTATTTATATGCAGGGTGTGGCTATCAGGTATGCGCTGCGGGAGGGGGAAGAGGGGAAGAGAACCTTTCGAATTATAAGAAATGAACAACTCCGTTTTGGGAGAACCACTTCACTTTAAGCGAAACTCTGCTGCAACGTCACGCTGCATCTAGGATGTAAAAGTTGTGAAGTGCGGTTTCTCAGCCTCAGGATGCTGCTGGGCAGCAGCGTCGGTAGAAATGCACATGATGGATGCCATTGTGTCATTGAACAAGCTTGGGACACAGTTTTAAGGTCATTAAAATTGTGCAATGCATTTTAAAGGGACAAATAAAGACCTCATATAAAAAAAAATTGGACTTATTTTAAAAAATAGTAACAATGTAATTTTTAAAAAATTACTGCACTCTGCAGTACATTACAGTTTTCCGCTGGGAATTCATTTCATTTATTTTTTTCAATGGCAGCGTCTTCAAAAATAATTTAACCCTTATGCCCTCCTTGTGACACTTTTGTCCATTTTCATCAACTTTTCTTTTTATTTATTGATGTTATTCGTGATCCTTTTAGTTATATTGTGGCTTGTGGCATGACTTTTTTGCAAAAACTTTTTCTTTTTTGTTCATTTTTCCTAATTTTTTTTCATATTCTTTTTTTTTTTTTTTTCTTTTTCATTTTCTTGAAGAATTTTGTACTCTTGTGGCCAAAAACGTCCACACACACAAAAACTGCAGCAAAACAATCATACATCAGAATTTTTTTGAGACCTAAAACTGATTGACTAGTTTGGCATTTTTCAGTAGGATGAAGCAGTTTAAATGGTTTATTTAAAAAAGAAAAATTAAATCAGTTTTTGTACATAAAGACTTTTGGCCACAAGAGTCACCAGAGGGTCCCATAGCTGAGGAGGGCACAAGGGTTCAACACAGAATAACTTTGTTTGCTAGCATTATATTAAAATCTTTTTCATTGTCTTAAGATAAGGCATCTATTCAAACTTTAAGTTGTTATAAATACATTAGAATAGAAAACTATTAGAATCCATAGAAATAGCAATAAAGAATATTGGAAGATATTATCAAAAGGAATTGTTTATCATTCTGGTGAACTCTTCGTGATCATTAATCTGCCTCATGGAGCCTGTCTGAGTTTTGATTTATTAAAAGTTGTCTCATTATTTCCTTCTGGATACAGAAAAACTAGTGACAGGCAAACAATGACAAGAAAATATGTACATGACAGAACTACTATAGTTTATTTTATGTATTATTAATTGGTAATTGTGTCAGAGCAGCTGACCTACAAGATATTTTTCTTCCCCTTTCGTCGGTGCGCACAGGGTTTGCTGGTTATTACAGTTGAACTAAAATGACAAAGTTTACCTTGAGTGGTATTTGGCAAGATTATTGGAGTTACAGAATGCAAAGCAGGAACAAACTAAGCGAAAAGCAGAAATTACTGTGGTCTTTGTTCCTTTATTTGGGGATAGTGCAGGGGTTTGCAGACACATATCTGTCATAGGCAATAGCTGCTAAAAGAAAGAACTCTGAACCACCAAAGGAATAGAATAAAAAAAAATCGCAAGAGGCAGACTGAATATGATATGACTTATTTATCTAATAAAAAGTCTGAATCTGGGTATATATTAGTGCTATAAAGCGACGAGTTCAAAAGCAAAGCTGCAAAGAAGATATATCCCGGCTCATGGAGACTGGAGTGTGTGTCCAAATAAGGAACCCAATGGTGGCATTACAGGAGATTATTGTAACATTCAGCATCAACATCATCACAAAATAGAAAACTGAATTTGTCCAAGTCTACATACCCATCAAAGGTAACATATGTGGAATTTAGTGATTTTTTTTTGTTGTTTTTTTCCATTGATGTTTTCCTAAATTAATTATTAATTAAAAAATTAAAAGGAGACTACTGTACATTTGTCAAATGAGCTAGATGGATCGTAAAGACATAGTTTGACCTTTTCATGTAAACTAAACAGCCTGCACTGAGGAGTGTTTTCAGCATGTTGAAAATTTTTATTAGATAACTTTATTGTCTGTGGAACTAATTAAACTTTCCCCCAAAATAAACTTTAACCAACAGAGGATTTAATGAAAGTCTTTGACAACATTTCGTTAACTCTCCAAAAAAGAAACTTATGTTGGAAATAAGATTTATATTTTGAATTTTAAATTTAATTAAAATAAATATTTTCCCTTTTGATGTCATTTTGGATCGTATACTATCAACGACTTTTTTAAAAAGTTTATAAAAAACATATTTGTGTTTTATAATTATAAGTATCATCACATATCTGGATATTTCATTTGATGGAGAGGATTGATTTTTTTTTCATTGTTATATTCTGCATAATGCTAGATTAAATTTAAAAAATAAAAAAAAAATAAAAAAAAGTATGTTGCGTTTACAGCCAGCTTTGCACCATCAACCTCCATGAATCACCCTGACACGTGGCAGCTGTGTTTTGCTTTATGGCGCCACGACACACACCAGTAATAAACACTGATCATCTTAAATCCAGACATAGCAGACTCAGCAAATAAACAGAAGATATTCATTTAGTTCCACAAGGCTTAAATTTCACAGATTTCACATTTTAAACTAAAACCTGACTGATTAGTTTGTGGAATCTGCTCATCTCCATCTTTACATAATATTGTGTAATAAGTGGAGACAAATAAACCACCAACTGACTTGAATTAGTCCATTTCATCATCTTAAGCTGCACCCTCATCCGTCATTATATGCCACTGTGACTTCACACAAACTGCTTTGTTTCAATATTTAATTATATTCATCTCCAAAGTTGTGTTGTATACAACGGAGTACAGTTTGCTTTATAAAGGGCAACCTGTACATGCTATACTTATGTAAGTCGTCTTTAAGTTCATTTGAGTCTTCTTTAACCTACCTCACACAGCCTCTAAGCTTCAGTTTCACTGCGTTGTCACTGTAGGCCTATGTGCTCCGCAGGTACAAAACAGCGGTGTGAATAACACATAAAAAACACATAAATGTTCAAAATATTTATTCTTTTTGTCAGACCAGCTGACCAACACAAAGGCCTACACATAATTTTTATTCCCTTTTGAACAGAAAAGCAATAATAAATTTAAAAGTACTGAATGATTTACATTTTAGCATATTGAAGTACAAAGTCAAACAAATGAAAATACACGAAGATAAAACATGGAACCAACCTTGAACAGCCATGTAGTGACTGTAACTGCTTTTTTTTACTGTTTGTACTCACTTCATATCCACACACAGGCACTGTGCCAAAGAATTATTAGCAATCTGGACTAAACTGTGAAATTAAGTCAATATATTTGACAAAAATACCAGAAAAGCTGTTTTTCTTTATTAAAGCTTAATAATGAACTAAAAAACTGGATATTTGCAGTCAGTCTGCTGATGCATCAGATTGTTTTGACTCTACAGAACAACAGTTTCAAATGCTTATAAATTTCTTTCATTTTGAGCCCATAAATGAACGGATTGAACAAAGGATGATACAAAAATATCTGTAATGTCATGATCAACCGTGCTGTTTTTGGAAAATTTGATTCTATACGAACGATGATTATATCATAAACACTCAAACATGTCAGGCTGAATAAAACCAGCAGGTGCGGTAAACAGGTCTCAGCCGCTTTCTTCCTCACCTCCTTACAGCTTCGAAAGGATATTATCAGGATTTTTGCATACGAGCAAATAATGAAGACTATAGGAAGCATGACAACATCTAAGATTGCAAACATACCGTATACAGCGATGGATCTTAATTTTATACACTGAAGTGTGTAAATTGCATTGTTGCAAAATATTCCTTGTAATTTCAAATGACAGAGTTTAACCTCGGCACGGTTTAGCAGGATTATGGGGATAACAGAATGCAAGGCAGGAACAAACCAAGCTACGCTGAGAAAAATGAAAATTGTAGTGTTTGTCATTATATTTGGATATTGCAGGGGGTTGCATATCGACACATATCGATCATAGGCCATGGCTGCCAACAGAAAGAATTCTGAAGGGCCTACAAAGTAAAATATGACAAACTGGAAGAGACAGGCTGGATGTGAGATGGTCTGCTTGTTAGATAAAAAGTCGATCAGAAGCTTTGGGTAAATACTTGTGCTGTAAAGAACAGAGTTAAGCAACAAAGCAGCAATGAAGATGTACATGGGCTCGTGGAGGTTTTTGTGAATCCAGATCAGGTAGACAATCAGGGAGTTACTGCAGATGATTAGAATGTAAGCAAAAAACATAATAAAAAAATAAACATATTTGTATTTGTCAAGTTCCACATATCCATCCAGAATAATATCAGTAACATTTGACTCATCATCCATTTGTGTCTTTAAAAACTAAACACAACCAGGAGCCAAAGAGGGAAAATAATGTACATCATTAATATTAAATTATCATTACATTCATATTAAACTTCTACTGAATGTCCATTTGTTTTTACCTGAACTTGAAGTGTGTTTGGTATGTTTGCTGTTTGCGCTTCTTCAGAATGTATAAAATAAATAGTTCATGACTGTGGAAGGTTTTTATTAGTTTGCTTTAATAAGCCTCCAGACATATCCTCTCTGGAGGTCTGTTGCATCAGCGTTTAACCTCCAACACATGACAACAAGTATACAATGATATGAACTCACTGATTCAGCCAAAGTATTTACCAACATTCACTTTTCAATGATTGCTGAATTATTAGGGCCCCTTAACATGTAAATAATTGATGCTATGTGACTGAGGAAAGATTGAAAGAGCATTTAGAAATAATATGAAAAGCTCACAGTAAAATCTCCTGCATGTGAAAGGGTAGGACAACCCAGACACGGCACGACACGAATCAGAAAAATAGCTTTTTCCAGACAAAATGGTCTGTGCTTTCTTTAAAAAAGAAAATAAGTGATAACAAAAACCAAAACATTAGCAAGGATGTCATGTCCTGCAACTGAATCGCGGGTCCGTGGCTGTGATATGTCGGCCTGGAAGCAGCATAAAGCTGGAAATAGTTTTCATTTCAAACAGGAGGAGAGGTGAACTCCTTGTTGTTGCTACAGTTTCGAGGTCAGGCTTGTCCACCGCTGCGTGCTGCTGCATTCTGTCCAAATGCATTATGGAAGCGTTACATTCAGTGTGTTTTAATCCCACCTGTAGCACCCAATAAACCTAAACATGTATGTAAATACATGAAAGAAGGCATGAATAAATATGTCTTTTCAACCCGTAGATTGTATTGTGTGTGTGTGTGTGTGTGTGTGTGTGTGTTTGTGACCATGTGTAGAAATAATGATGTATATGCTCCTATAGTCCAGGTTTATTGACTTATTTTCATAATGATGATGATGATGATGGGCTTTTAATCAGCCTTGTGAAAAGCTGATCAAGGTGACTTTATATCAAAGTAGTTTAGTGTTTCTCAATCCAGGTTCTCAGGACCCCTGCCCTGCACGTTTTATCGGTAACTGTAACACACCTGAATGATAAAAAGGGCTCGTTAGCAGGCTGCGAAGGACTTGATGAGGAAGTTCAATAATCTGATTCAGGTGTTTTGGGCAGCAGCATGTCTAAAATATGCCGGGCAGAGGTCCTGAGGACCTGGATTAGGAAAGACTGACTTGGCTGGTGATACAACTGTGGTGGGAATTGTCTCAAACAGCAGCAAGACCACCTACAGAGATGAAGCTGACAAACTGGTAACATCGTGCAGAGAACGAGGAACATTAAAACTTAAATATTAAAATCATACACATGTGGATTTTTGTTGATACCCTTCGGTCAACAAAAGAAAAAACTCACAATGGTCAGAAATAACTTGATCTGACAAAAATGATAGTAAATAAAAAATTCTAGGAAATTTAACCAATGAAAGTGAGACATTACTTTTTAACAATGCTTCAACAAAATTATATAAAAAATAAACTCATGAAACATTGACCGAAGAGTACCAGCTGTTTGGTCCATGTCTGTAGTTGACTTCAGGAGGCACAGAGAGAAGACCACTGCGATAGGGGTGTCAAACTCCAGTCCTCGAGGGCTGGTATCCGGCAGGTTTTTGTTGTTTCCCTCCATCAACACCTGATTCAAATCAAATGGACCCAGCAGCATCTTGTCAACCTGTTTATTGTTTTTCATTCAGGTGTGTTGGAGCATGGAGACAACTAAAGCCCTCGAGGACTGGAGCTTGACAGTTGTGGAGTTGGTGGAGAAGGGTCCCACGTTTAATATTTCTTGGGTCCCACATCACAGACGATCTCATGTGGAGAGAAAACACAACTGCAAGGATCAAAGAAGCACATCAGCTGCTCTATTTTCTATGAAAACCTAAGAAAGATAATTTGTCTCCAGATTTGCTGGAGGTCTTTCATCATTGCTCTTTTGTGATTATAAGTCTGTCACAGCATAGTATGCCAACTACAGAGAACAACAAGAAATCCCTCAAACAGGTCAGAAAACCTGGTGAACCTCCACAGTCACCAGGTCTCAAACCAACAGAGCAGCTTTGGCTTGTGATGGAACTGGAGAATATCATCACAGATGTGCAGCAACTGTGTGATGCTTTCGTATTAATGGGAACAACATAATTCTGTCTCCAAGGCCTTGTTGGATCTATTTTATGAAAAATTCCTGCAGTTCCATCCATCTATTTTCCTAACCGCTTAGTCCAGTTCAACATCACGGGAAGCTGGAGCCTATCCCAGTAATCATTGGATGACAGGCGGGGTACACCCTCGGCAGGTTGCCAGTCCATCACACATTGCTGCAGTTTTAAAGGCAAAACAAAGTCCAACCCAGTACTAGCAAAGTGGACCTAATAAAGTGTCCTGAGAGTGTTGAAGAAGAAAGCCTTAGGCCAAATGTTGACTTTAACAAACATAAAACTTGTCAGGACTTTGGCTTTTTCAGTTTTGCTGCTTGTTTTTCTTTGTTCCTGCTGTAATATTTTCTTATTTTTCTCTGTTCTGCCAGGCAGAGCCGCAGCCATGGGGTGTGTCTACACACCTGCACTCAATCAACACTCATCATCACCTTCAGCATATAGGAATCACCGTTAAATTCCTTCAGTGACAGATTATTGCCAACTTCTCATGTTCTGCTGGAGGGCTGAGTGTCGCCAGATAGATGTAAAACATATAAAGCTTACCTATATCAAACACACTCTCTTGTACTCTCTTGTACTGCATGTGTTCATGTTTATATTTGAACGTTTCAATGTTCAGTACACCGATTCCATGTTGTCCTGACGTCATATAAAACAATGAGGAATGTTTTGGACTTTCACACAGTGCTCTAAAGCCAGTTTTAGGTAAAGAGGGTTTATTTCAGTGACTTTAGTGAGAGTGGGATTTTGATGTGGTGGTTTTAGTGTGTGTAATATGAAACACAACATGGACAAAAACTGTTGTTTTTACTTTTTATTTCATATTTTATATCTATTTACAGTCTGCAAACAGTTTTAAATATTTCCCAGTCATTCTCAAATGTGAAAATTATGCAAAGTAATCTGTTATTCCTGCTTTAATCTGTAAATTCCAGGACCTGCATGTTTATTCTGTATATTAAGTGTTACTTAACTATATTGCTGAGACTCATTCCAACCCTCTGAGGAATACCATTTTGAAAGCTTAAGCTGTGCATCCAGCACTGCCATCTTCAACTTGTTTCAGTCAAAGGTAATGTGGAAGGAGCAGATCTAAGTTAGAACCGGACAGCATTAAACCTCCACATGCTCAGGGCAGCCCTTTTCAGAACATTACATAATAACTCTTAAATGAGCTATAAAAGAGTAAGCATATGATTAAACACACACTCACATACTTTGCATAATAAAGAGAAAATGTCTTAAAAGGCAAATGCAAGATGTACACATGGATAGACCTGCATGTTTCTTTGTAAGTGTGAAATGCGTCAGGCCAGCTGACCAACATGTCGGTGCGTGCATGGCTTGGTTTCACAGCATCCAGTGAAGGTTATGATTTCCTCTCAGTCAGAAGTTCCAGCAACAAAATTTCAATCCTGTGAAAGAAACTGCATTCTTTAATGTCCAGAAAATGTTAATCTAAGGTCAGGTTGATTGAACACTTCTGATACTTTTTTTCAATGAGCACTTCAAAATCCCTGTTTTATTTAAACTACAATTGACCCAATAAAGATAACAAAATCCCTTGTAAATAAGAATAAATACTGCAAACTTACAGTAAAAAGAAAGAAATAAAAGTAGAAAAAATAATAAGTTGCATGTTTGCAGTCAGTTTGTTAATACATTTTAATGCATTTTAATTTGACATAGCAACCGCTTGAGATGTTTATGTATCTCTTTCATTTTAAACCCATATATTAACGGATTTATCAAAGGATGATACAGAATTATCTGTAATGCCATGATCAGCCGTGCTGTTTTTGGAAAATCTGATTCTATTCTAACTATGCTTATATCATAAACACTCAAACATGTCAGGTTGAATAAAACCAGCAGGTGGGGTGAACAGGTCTCGGCCGCTTTCTTCCTCACCTCCTTACAGCTTCGATGGGATATTATCAGGATTCTAGTGTATGTAAAAACAATGAAGAGCATTGGAAGTATTACAACAGCAAATACTGCAAACATCCCAAACACAGTAACTGGCCTCGGTGTTGCACAGTACAGAGTATAAATTGCATTGTTGCAAAATATTCCTTTTAAATAGAAATTACAGAATGTAACTTTAGTACTGCTGAGAAGTGTTACTGGGACTGCAGAATGTAGAGCAGGTACAAACCATGCCAAACCCAGGAATAGAATTATAATCTGTTTTGTCATCATAATGGGATATTGCAGGGGTTTGCATATCGACACATATCTATCATAGGCCATGGCTGCCAACAGAAAGAATTCTGAAGGGCCTACAGAGTAAAATATAAAGAACTGAAAGAGACAGGCTGGATATGATATGATGGGTCTGTCAGATAAGAAGTTAATCAGAAGCTTTGGGTAAATACTCGTGCTGTAAAGAACAGAGTTAAGCAACAAAGCAGCAATGAAGATGTACATGGGCTCATGGAGGTTTTTGTGAATCCAGATCAGATATACGATTGTTGAATTACAGCAGATGATTAGAATATAGGCAAAAAACATAATGAAAAAATAGACATATTTGTATTTGCGAAGTTCTACATATCCATCTACTATAATGTAAGTGACATTTGACCCATCATCCATGAATGCCCTGCTAAACACAACCACCAACCAGACAAAATGGGTAAATGATGTACATCATTAAACATGTGGAAAATATATATATCCAAGCATCCAACCTGTACTCATTGTGTCATCTGTTTACCTGAACTTGAAGTGAACCTGGTACGTTTGTTGTTCACTCATTCACAGGATGTACTAAATAAACGACTTGAGACGGGGGAAAGTTTTTATCTGATTGCTTTCATGTGTAATAAGTCTCCAGACATATCATCTCCCGAGGTCTTTCCATCACCTCTAATACATGATAGAGAAGAGCATTATACAGTTAAATTAACTTACATCATCACCCAAAGTATTTTGCAACATTAGCCTCGACCTTTTCCGCATCGCTGAGGATTTTCTTAGTTCAGTCACAATATCAGAAATACGAGTAATCATTTGAGCGACTGGGTTGTCGTTTGAAAACTTTGCCTCAACATCCAAGCAACGGTGTTGGAATTATTCATTCATTGATTCATTTTCTTAACCGCTTAGTCCAGTGAAGGGTCACGGGGAAGCTGGAGCCTATCCCAGTAGTCTTTAGGCAAAAGGCAGGGTACACCCTGGACAGCTCGCCAGTCTATTGCAGGACCACACAGAGACAAACAATCACTCACACTCACACTCGCTCCTGAGCAATTTAGAGTAACCATTTAACCTAACATGCATGTCTTTGGACGGTGGGAGGAAGCCAGAGTACCCGGAGAGAACCCATGCATACACAGGGAGAACATGCAAACTCCACACAGAAAGGCCACTGTCCAAGCCTCCCCCCAGCTGAGGATCGAACCAGGGAAGGTCACAGTGCTAACCACTATGCCACCGTGCAGCCCATGTTGGGATTATGTTACTGCTATTTATGTTGCTTGTTTTCTCTTCTGTTGAGAGGTCCTATTGGCAAAGTGGTGGTGCTGATTGAAGATTTTGCTCACCTGGTTTTAATGAGGGATGCCAATCACCTGCAGCTATTGAGCTCAGCCTACGTAAGAGCCAGGCTGCAATTCACTTGTTGCTGTATTGTTTTTTTTTTGGTTTTTTTTTTCCTACTTCCTGTCGGCTCTGTTTCTGGATCCAGCCTACTACCTGCAAACCTTAACAAATGGGTTTGCAAACAAAGAAAAATGATGCATCCAAAGTTAGATTAAACAAGGCCAGATATTCCATTTCAACATTGATGGGAAGTGAGACCACTGACCACTGGAAAACTTCTAATGTTGGCCTAATGGAACATGCAAATATGGCTACATGGCATGCTTAGAAAAACTTTGGTTTATTTATTATTCTTCATAACAGATTCAAATTATGGCATTTACATGATCTGCGATTGGGAATTTCCATTCATATTGATACAAAATATAGTCTGATAAAATATTGAAACACTTTGCTTCCAACCTAAGATGCTGCTTACATAAAGCACAGTTTGTCATCTCTTCTTGCTGCTAATTTGGGCTCAGGTCATGGGGCAGCTGCTTGACAAGGGAAGCCAATACTTTCCTCGCCCCATCACATTTGACATATTGTCCAGGGGGGCTGTGAAGCATTCCCATGCCAGCTGAGATATCTGGTGCTTCCAGCATGTCCTGGGTCTTCCCTGAGGCTTTCTGGTGGAACATACCTGGAATACCTCACCAGTGAGACATTAAGGAGGCATCCTAACCAGATGCTCAAGCCACCTTGACCTCTCAAAATACAAGAACATTGACTCTACTTTGAGCTCCTCCCAGATGACAAACCATTGCACCCCATCTCTAGGGGAGATCCCGGCCATCCAGCAGAAGACCATTTTAGTAGCTTGTTCCAACGGTCATAGATGGGGTTAGGAACATAAATCAACTGGTAAATTGAAAAGTTTGCCTTGTGGCTCATCTCCTTCTTCACTAAAACAGACTGATGCAGGTTCTGGTTAACTACAAACACCTTCTCTCACTCATGAACAAGACCCCGATGTACCTCCACTTGAGGCAGTACAACATTCTTGACCTAAAGAAGACACTCTACCTGTATTGAGCTGAGGAGAGGACCATGGTCTTGGATTTGGAGGTGCTCATTTCAACAGCTTCATACTTGGAGTGAAGAATTGGAGATTATGGCTCAATAAAAGAACCATATCATCTGCAATAAACAGAAATTCAATCCTGAGGCTACCAAACAGGATCTCTACAGCACCTTGGCTGCACCTAGAAATTCTGCCAATTGCCGTTATGGACAGAGCAGGTGACAAAAGGCAGCCTTGGTTGAGTCCAATCCTCAATGAAAACCAATTCAAGTCACTGCCAGCACTGACAACCTTACAGTCACAGTTCCGGTTGGCCGCCTCAGCAATTGAGGTATGGAAGGCAGCTCAAACTCAATGTCCCCACCTCACTTGGGAAAAGGTTGAAAGTCTACTGGAGGTTGAAGTTGAAGCTGTTTTTGACAGGGGACACCATCAGCCATTCCCAGAAGACCCTCACAACTCTTTTGATCATCAAACAGCCGCCTAGAATCTGTGATGAGCACAGAAATCCAATAACAAAACTTCACTCAGTTTCAGCTCAAGGGAGATGTTTCTCCCAGTTACGCCCCCTGGGGTCTCACTGTCTTGTCACCCTTTCAGCCTGGGAAAGACTGGGCCCCATGGACCAAGATTAAATGAATAAAAATTTGGGTACCAACAAAAATATCACATAAAAACAATAATAGACTAAAATAGAAGCCCTGAGTGGAAATAAATGAAGAGCCATTTGGGAGTGGAGTCAAAAGAGCCAAATCTTCCAAACTTCCCATCACTAATATGTATTTCTGATGATCGTCAGCTTTTTTTTCTTGAAAATGTTGCTTCACTTTAAAACATTACAATCCATGTGTTTTTAGGTCCTGAATTAAATATATTACCGATTTATAAAGTTTCCAATACAAAGTTTCCAAAAAAAGTTTCAATTAAACTTCACAAACTCTGCTCCGTTTTCATGGTTTATGGTTCATTTCTGTTCTCTATCAGTCTTGTGTTGTTTTTTTTTTTGTTGTTTTTTTTTTTTTTAATTTTGTCTTATTTTGAAGTCATGCTCTTGTATGTTTAGTCCTTCTTACTTCCTGTTCAGTGCACACCTGGTTGTACTTTGCTCATTTCACCAGCTGCTCCTGGTGTAGTGAGTTCTCCTCCTCAGAGCATACGTACTCATTGGTTTCTGTTGTTCTCTGTCACATCATTGTTGTAACGTTGCCATTGCTTTGTCTTTATTCAGTCCGGTTTGTGTCTTCGTTTGTGTTTTAGTGACCTGCTGCAGCAGGGCTGACACCTTCATCTGCCTTCTTCCTGTTGGTTCTGCATTTGGGTCCTGTTTGCAAACCTACAGCAACACATGCCTGGCCCAACAGTATTCTTTTTGATGCTCCAAACTGGTTAAAAAGTGATATATAGAATTTGGTCCCCATTGCTGCACAGAAAGCTCAGAGCACTTTATAAAGTCATGATTTTTACATTTCCTGTGCTGGTTTCTGTGACTCTTCCAACCAGATCCATCTCAACAAGCTTAAACAAAGCTGGCTCTCTGTAATGGACACAAGAGATGATGTGCAAAAATCAAATATACAAACCATTTGGTGACAAAGACAATTAAATATATTCATGCTCATTCAGTTGGTGCTTCCTTATCAGCTGGTACCGTAAGCAGAAGCATTAATCACTTGTTTAGTCTCTTCATGTCTCCACGTTTCCTGCAAAGATTTCATAAATGAAGCACATTTTATTATTAAATGATGCATCAAGACTCTGACAGTTTGGGGAATTTGCCTGACATACTCCTTCACACGTCAACTAACATCACAAAACACCAAACTATGGTGACGTACTTGTATTGGAATTATTTCATTTTCCTGTTTAATTGAGGCAACAGCCCTTTAAATGGGCTACTGTTTGCATTCCCCAACCTGGAAAATGAGCAGTGGTACACTGTTTTGTTTGTTTGTTTGTTTGTTTTAAAAAAGCCATGCAATGGGATTTAGTTCACTTTTAGATATTAAAACAATGATGACCCAATCTAGACAGAACCCACAGTTAAAACTGTGCCGTAGGTGTTTAATTAGGAATCAAAAGTTACACAGCTCCGAACAAACAGGCCTCCAAAGTTTGGAAAAGTTTATGTACCATCTCTGAGGAGTTTAATGAGACCTTGGAGGGTTAAGGAAATGTAATAAAAACATCTCACCATCTGAGATACTGCACTCTTTGAAATGTTTTGTCACCATCAGGTAACTGTGACTTAAATTAGATCATATGCTCATTATGCCTTTACGTTCTGTACTTTTAAATACATGCATCAGTTTTTAATGGGCCACATAGCAAATGTCACCTATATAACACTTGATGGGTATGTAGACGTGGAAAAATACAGGTATGTTTATTTTCTGATTATTTTTACAGTCTATGTTCTGATCATCTTCTGTAACTCCATCATTGTTTCTCTTGTTGTGATTCATCAAAACCTCCATGAGCCGATGTACATTTTCATTGCAGCTTTGTTACTGAACTCTCTTCTTTTCAGCACTACAATCTACCCAAAGCTTCTGATTGATTTTATATCTGTGAGGCAGATCATATCCCACACAATGTGCCATTTCCAGTACTTTATGTTTTACACTTTAGGTGGCGCAGAATTCCTACTGTTGGCAGCTATGGCTTATGACAGACATGCATCCATATGCAAACCTCTGCAGTATCCCACTATCATGACTAAAACTACGGTCTCGGTCTTCTTGCTCATTGCATGGCTTTTCCCGACTTGTCTCGTCATTGGATCAACAATTCTGAGTGCAACTCAGACAGTTTGCAGCTTCACCTTGAGAGGAATTATTTGCAACAATTCAGTTTACAAACTTCATTGTGCGACTTCCAGAATCCTGTCTGTGTATGGTGTGATTGTTTTGCTCAGTATAGTATTCTTGCCATTGCTCTATATAATTTTCACCTATGCAAAGATACTTCTCATATCTTATCGTAGTGGGAAGGCGGTGAGAACAAAAGCTGCACAGACCTGCTTACCTCATCTGCTGGTTTTAGTCAATTTTTCATTGTTTTGTGCTTATGATATTATCATACTTCGACTGGAATCTGATATTTCAAAAGTAGCACGTTTAGTGATGACTTTACAGTTAATGTTGTATCATCCACTATTTAATCCAATTATATATGGAGTGAAGATGAAAGAAATCTCTAAACACCTAAAGAGGCTGATCTGTCAGTGAATGATCAGCTGTGTTATCACTTATCTCTTTCAATGGTTGAGATTTTCCTGAAACATGTGAATTTATTGCTATATTCTAAGTACTTTAACATCTACCGGTATTTATAAAGTAAGTGTGTTTAAATACATCCTTATGTCAAACCTTTGATGGATTGTGTTGCTAAATATTTTTCTTTTGCTATCACATTTTTAATAAACATTCAATTTTAAAAGTTATCCAAAGGTTTGGTTCGTCTGAGTGGCAGGAAATGATAGGTCAGACGCAGTGTTGGTCAAGAAAACCAACCTATCCATGTTGTTGAATACCCTCGTAGCACCTTCAACTGCTTACTGTTTTATTTATTCATTTATTCATTTTTTTAACTTGTACTGTCCAGCATCGCAGCATACAGTATGGCAATCTGTGTGCCATCTTTTTGCCAGACTGATTTGTTCTGTTATGTGTACGGCTGCCCTTGATATTCTGAATATTTTTATTGAAATCATCATCGGACTTGATATTTCAGCGCTGGACCTGACAGGGGTCAAGAAAAGAGAAAAGAAATTAAAGAAAATAATAGGAAAGGAAAGAGAAAAGAAAAAGAGAAGAAAAAAGAGAGTCTCTAAGCAGCTAAAAACACAAAAACTACTACAGTGTTACAGTACAACAAGATATATAAAGTGGAGTAATAACGATATGCAAAAAAAAAAAAGAAAGAAAGAAATAGTAGAAACAGACACACAACCGTTATTGGACATACCAGCAGAGAGACTTCACAGATAAACATCTGTAACATTTAGCAGGAAGTAGGTGGAAAGATGAACACTTTTGTGGGCATGCACATGTGAATGTGCAACCTGTGGTCATGCCATCAAGGATCAACTGAGTACTAGTTAAAGCAGCGTGACCACGGCCCAACGAGGAACCCAAGGCCCCAGGGCCCAGCAGGCCCAACGAAACACAGAACCAGGGCAGCCAAAGCAGAGAGCGCTGCCATCCCCCAAGCCCAGAGCAAAGGAAACACCCAGGAAGGATGAGGCAGGGGCACTGAGTAGCACAGGCCGACGGCGAGCAGGCCTAGCAGGCACTGGGCGCTGAAGCGTGAGCCGGACGGAGAGCCAGCACCTCACAGGCCCCAGGACCATCCATACCCCCCCAGAGGGACCTGCCCGCCCAGAGCAAAACCACCGCAGGCCAACGCCACAATTACTCCAGGGGCGGGAATCCCAAGGACAAGGACACACCCGTGAAAAACAGGGGGTTCCCCCTGTTTTATTATTTGACAAGACTGAATGTTTACCGGTTACTTCAGCTGGAAACATGAGCTAATTATGTCTCATTCTTGGACAAAGTCCACACAGCAATGAGCAAAAACAGAAGTAAGTGTTTGAAACCAGGATCATCAGCACAAAGACTTTGACAACAAACGTAGAACAATTCATCAACAGCAATTGTTTGTTATAGGATTTGGCAGGGGCTGAATTTGATGACCTAATCTTAAACTTTTATTTCATTAATATGTTTTAAACGTCCAAATGTAGAGCAAGTGATTGATCCCAGTTTAGGCTGATTTGGTTAATGTGGGAAGACTTAATACAATTTTTGTTTCATTTGAACAATTGTGGCTTTCTTTTTGGTGGGGTGGGGTGACTGAAGAGATTACAGCAACAGGAAAAAGTCAAAATGATGTTTAATGAATGTTTGTTTATATTCAGTACAGAGCGATTCAGTCTGGACCCCCCCCCCCCCCCCCCCCAGTCTGAAACAAACCGCCCACTCTGATTGGTTGATCTAAACAGACTCTTGCCTTCCAGCCCCACTTATTCTTGAAAACATTCAAGATGGCGCACGGATGTAGCGGGAGTTCATTTCTTTTTGATTAGGTTTAAAAAGCAACTCTGAGTTGCCAATAACAGCATGTAGCCTCAGGTTTTTACAGCAAAACCGACACAGATCATTTGTCTTCATTACTGCAAGCCATGTTTATTTTCCTCTGTTGTGTTCGCTCCACTGAACACTTCTGGACACGGTAGCCTGCCGCTTTTCTGACGTCACGTCTGCCATTTTTCTGATTGGTTTACTCCGCGTTTGTTTGTCCCGCCCGAGAAATCCATTGATGTGAGTGACTCTCTAGACTCTACGCTGGTACAGTAAGCGAGTCTGGCTTGCCAGGCTATTAGACCACGCTGCACACTTGCACATTTACACGTGATACAACTTATCAGTTATTTTTACTTTTTACTTTTTCCCCCAAAGATTTTTTTGTCTTTCTCTTTGCAGACCCTCTCTGCCCCCTCAGATTAACCCTGTAGACCCCAGCGGGACTTATTTGATACATACAGTTTTTATAATGGACAATTTTGTACACATCCTGATACTTGTCTGCCCCCAATGAATACCAGGAAGTACAAGGTTAAATTATAATAATTTTGACATCTCACAGAAATAAATGGTAAATACCTACCCTCACCCCCCACCCCTATTCTTATTTTTCATGTGTTTGGCATTAAAGGTTCATTTGGAATTATCAGCATGAACTACCATTATCTTTTTAATCTTTTAATAAACATCCCCATTCACACAATTTGCTGGATTGTGTCTGTTTCATTTCCATTTTAGCAAACATATATAGCTAGCAACAGAACATGATGAAGCTCTTGTGTGAGAATTTTGGAGTTTCAACATAACAAACTGCTTTAATTTTGTGAGAAAACAGATGTCATACACAAATAAAAGGTGCAATTCAGATTTAACAAGCCCAAACTTGTCCTCCCTCTCCAACCCCAGCTGCTTCAGATCACCATATGAACAAACACCTGCCCACTATCACCACCATCCCTTTAAAGCCAGCTCACTCCTCCACAGCATTCACCAGTCTATCATCAAACTCCAGTGCCTGATTCTGCATGATTGGATTTTATAGCTAATATTATAATGAATCTTTATGTGAGAATATAGATATAATAACAGTACCTTTTTGTGCTCGGGTGTGAAATTCATTCATTCTAAACAGTAGGCTGAATTAAAGGACAATCTCAAATGTGTGATGAATACAATGAATTAATAATTACTTCTTGAATTAAGTTTCTGATGCTGAATATAGTAACTGTACCATGAACAGAATGCTGGCTGGAATCAGCACTGGACAGGGTTTCCTAAGACTGATGGAGACATCAGAATGTTTGGTTCGCAGGTGTCTCGAAATTGCATTACCGCAAATGTTGCATGCAATGCATTTAACCTATCCATTCAAGGAGCTGTAATCCCAGACAGCTGACCTGGGACATTTTGTACTTCCTTCCACTCAAATACACTGCTTAAAAAAATAAAGGGAACACTTAAACAACACAATGTAACTCCAAATAAACCACACTTCTGTGAAATCGAACTGTCCACACTTAGGAAGCAACACTGATTGACAATCAATTTCACCTGCGGTTGTGCAAATAGAACAGACAACAGGTGGAAATTATAGGCAATTGGCAAGACGCACCCAATAAAGGAGTGGTTCTGCAAGTGAAGACAACAGACCACTTCTCAGTTCCGATGCTTTCTGGCTGATGTTTTGGTCACTTTTGAATGCTGGCGGTGCTTTCACTCTAGTGGTAGCATGAGACGGAGTCTACAACCCACACAAGTGGCTCAGGTAGTGCAGCTCATCCAGGATAGTACATCAATGCCAGCTGTGGCAAGAAGGTTTGCTGTGTCTGTCAGCGTAGTGTCCAGAGCATGGAGGCGCTACCAGGAGACAGGCCAGTACATCAGGAGACGTGGAGGAGGCTGTGGGAGGGCAACAACCCAGCAGCAGGACCATTACCTCCTTCTTTGTGCAAGGAGGAACAGGAGGAGCACTGCCAGAGCCCTGCAAAATGACCTCCAGCAGGCCACACATGTGCATATGTCTGCTCAAACAGTCAGAAACAGACTCCATGAGGGTGGTATGAGGGCCCGACGTCCACAGGTGGGGGTTGTGCTTACAGCCCAACACCGTGCAGGACATTGGGCATTTGCCAGAGAACACCAAGAATGGTGAATTCGCCACTGGCGCCCTGAGCTCTTCACAGATGAAAGCAGGTTCACACTGAGCACATGTGACAGACGTGACAGAGTCTGGAGACGCCGTGGAGAACGTTCTGCTGCCTGCAACATCCTCCAGCAGGACCAGTTTGGTAGAGGTAATGGTGTGGGGGGGGCATTTCTTTGGAGGGCCGACAGCCTTCCATGTGCTCGCCAGAGGTAGCCTGACTGCCATTAGGTACCGAGATGAGATCCTCAGACCCCTTGTAGGACCATATGCTGGTGCGGTTCCTCCTAATGGGTTCCTCTTAATGAAAGACAATGGTAGACCTCATGTGGCTGGAGTGTGTCAGTTCCTGCAACCCGAAGGCATTGATGTTATGGACTGGCCCACCCATTCCCCAGACCTGAATCCAATTGAGCACATCTGGGACATCATGTCTCACTCAGTCCACCAACGCCAAGTTGCACCACAGACTGTCCAGGAGTTGGCGGATGCTTTAGTCCAGGTCTGGGAGGAGATTCCTCAGGAGAACATCTGCCGCCTCATCAGGAGCATGCCCAGGTGTTGTATGGAGGTCATACAGGCACACACAGGCCACATACACCACTGAGCCTCATTTTGACTTGTTTAAAGGACATTACATCAAAGTTGGATCATCCTGTAGTATGTTTTTCCACTTTAGTTTTGAGTATAACTCCAAATCTAGACCTCCATGGGTTGATACTTTTGATTTTCATTGATCATTTTAGTGTGATTTTGTTTTCAGTACATTCAACTATGGAAAGAACAAAGTTTTTAATAAAAATATTTCATTCATTCAGATCTACATCGTGTTACTTGAGTGCTCCCTTTATTTTTTTGAGCAGTATACAATTCTGAAAGAACACTGAGAGAAGACTTCGGAAATAAACAGCTGTTTAGGAGAGATTTTAAATTTTTCACGCACATCTACTGACTCTGCCGCTTATCAGAAAAGACACAAAATAATTTTGAATATCAGTATTTTAATTTTATGAAAATGTAGCAGGCTATATTTATGAATGTCATAAACATTTTTACTTTGTTTTTTGTTTAGTTGTTCCATTATGGACACAAGGTTGAAAAGATCACTGAGTTTTGTGTTTCACTAAGTTCTGACCTACGGTTCTGACTAACATGGCGCGCAACAACCATGGCATTCAAAATGATTGTTGACGTAGTGGAACGTGACATGGAACAGTCACGTGACTTCCACGTCACGATTCAGATCACGGAGCGTTGTTTCGCATTGCGCATTCCACAGTAGTTCAGTACGGACGGGAACACCATTTAAATTTTGACATCACTAGCTAATAGGAACCTTTTTGAGTATCCTACCTTTTGCAGGGTCAATTCTTCCGTAAACCCATGACAAATGGTTATGTGCAGGGCTCAGATTACACAGTGCCTTTTGGGGAAGCCTTAATCACATGCATATGCCTATATGTAATGTAGCACAGTCGAAAATATGGTTGCTGAGGGGAAAAAAAAACTCTTCTAGTACTGTAGCCGCTTAATCAGAAACAAGAATGGAAAGCTTTTTAACAACTACAAATATAAGCATATCAGTGCTCACTGCATGGACACAGCTCACGACAAACAGTGCTGAAGGAAACGCAACAGATCCTTCATCGTTTGGAAGATTTCATTACATTAAATAAATGAGAACACAACAGCAACAAATAAATGCTAGTATTTCCAGAAACATCTGGAACCTTCTTGAGAAAAAGTAACCTGAAAGTGAACAGATTTTAGTGCTTAAAGACTCATGCTGAATCTGTTTAAGGGAGGTCTTTGGGGTTTCCAACCCCGGTTATGTGTTGCGACAAACAGTCAAATAAAGATCTTACATGTGTTGTTGCCCTTGTTAACATGGTAACAGCTCTTCATGGGAGAGGCAGTGAGATCCATAGAGGATAAAGTCGTCTCTTTAAATAGTTGGTCTGGCTCTAAAAGTTTCCAGTGTGAAGATCAAGACAAAGTACAGGTGTTTGTGCATTAATCAAAGACTTTTTCTTTCTCCATGTATTCTTCATGTTCATGTTGTGTCTTTTGTGAGAACTGTCCTGCATACTAAAATGAATATAACATATATAAGTCTTAATGGTCATGTGGAAGTGGAAAAATACAGATATCTTTATTTTATTATTGTTTTTATGGTATATTTTTTGATAATCTGCAGCAATTGTACTATTGTGTGTTTAATTGTGATTCACAAAAGCCTCCATGAGCCTATGTACATTTTTATTGCAGCTTTGTTAATCAACTCTCTTCTTTTCAGCACTAATATTTTCCCAAAGCTTATGATTGACTTTTTATCTGACAAACAGATTATATCCTATCAAGCTTGTCTAGCTCAGGGTTTTATGTTTTACTCTTTAAGCTGTTCAGAATTTTTGCTATTGGCAGCCATGTCATATGACAGATATGTGTCTATATGTAAACCTCTGCAATATCCAGCTATCATGACAGGTAAAAAAGTCACTACTTTCTTGGCTTTGGCCTGGATTTTACCTGCTTATCAAATTGCTGTGCCATTTGTGAAAAATGCCAATACAAAGCTCTGCAGTTTGACTTTGAATGTTATTTTTTGCAACAACTCAGTCAACAAGCTTTTCTGTGTGATTTCAAGGCCTCTGATAATATATGGTTTAGTTCTTCTGTTCAGCATTGCTCTCTGTCCTATGCTTTTCATCTTGTTTACATACACAAAGATACTTATAATAACCTACCAAAGCTGCAGAGAAGTCAGGAAAAAGGCAGCACATACCTGTTTGCCTCATCTGCTGGTTTTAATCAACTATTCTTGTTTATTTACCTATGATATGGTCATTGTTAGACTGGAATCTGATCTTCCAAAGACAGCATCTTTTGTGTTGACACTGCAAATAATAACATATAATCCTCTTTTCAATCCAATCATATATGGACTTAAGATGAAAGAAATTAATAAACACCTCAAAAACATCTTCTTGCCTAAATAAACTAATGTAGGTTTTTACAAACATTTAAAAGTCACGACAGCAAGAAATATGGAGTGAAGCTAAAATCATGTCATTCCTTCAGATACAGAAACACAAAACAACTAATTTTACTCCTTAAATCCTTTTTCTAGGGACTAAAAGAATATATTTAAAACTAATAGCTTTGCCTCTGAGTCTTTAAATAAGTTTTATTTTACAGATGCAAACATTGAGAGATTTTCTCTTTCTTTCTATATATAAATGATTTTACTGCACAGTGAGTGTTTAAAAAACCAGACTTGATCCTCCATATGTGGAAATATTCTAAATGATTCTTTTATGATTTTATCGTGATGTTGCTGTTTGTGTTGTCATTTATGCTTTTTTACACTGTCCATAATGCTTTTAATGTTTCATGTAAAGCTTTTTAAATTGTCCACATAAAAGGTTAAAAAACAAATTAAACTTACCTTGCCTTGCTTTGCCTTAATGGACTGTAAATGATTTTTTAAATCTGCCTGACCACACTGGTAAAGTATATAAAGAAGGAGAAATAAATACAAGTAGCAGTTTGGGGGAGTATTTTATTCATACATTTACTGAGACAATATTCCAGAAACCATCTGTTGATATTGTTTTTTTATATCATGAGCTGATTGTGAAGCAGCAGAGAGAAATTATAGTTTTCTTAGTCAGTCAGCCAACCCTAAAACTTTAATACTTTACCACACAAATAAAAAACTTTCATTAACAATAAAACAGTTTGCTAAGGGAGGATTTTAACATAGAAACAAATTATAAATATATCCACATTTCAGCCTGGAAGCATTTTTATCTGCCAATCATTTAAATTGTAATTACCCTGGATGGTTGTTAGGTTGCAATACGCAGCTTCTGCTCGTTCACAACGTAATTTTATTGATCTTTTTACTAATAAGTATATTTTGTTTCTAAGGTTTCACCTGGATAAATTTGTTTGTAGTGAATTTGTAAAGAAACATTTAACACTACTTTTCATCCCAGCCGATGAAGAACATTCTGCACAAACAGCATTTTAATGTGTGTGAATAAACACAATAAAGACATAAAACAGTTTGGCTCCTGTGTGTAATGACTAACGAAGCATGTAGCTTTCTCTACTCACATTTACACAATCAATCATTATTGTACTAACAAATGCTAAAGAACAATTATTAGTATTTAAAGGGGATATGGCATGCAAAAATCACTTTTCTAAGTGTTTAGAATTGTCTAGTGAGGCATTTTAAGTCACGAACTGACAAAATTACTTCTATAAAAAAACAAACCCAGGACTAATTAGTTTTAATGTGACTTTGAAATTAAGCCTCTAAAAAGCCTGTTTTAAAGTCTCAATTTTTATGATGTCAGAGACTATTAAGTTTCTCCCTCTGCTGGTCTTCAACACCACCCATGTTTGTGTGGGGTTTGCTCGCCCCGCCCGTCTTCAGCCGACAGGAAGCAGTGATATGTGCATGTGCACCATTGATGATGCGTCTAAATGATCAGGTGTATGTCACAGAACTTGGAGGTTTAATACTTGAGTGTATAAAGGTTTTATATTTTGTCAAAATTTTTGTTTTATTCTATAAAAGACAGTCCATTGTTTTTGTATGCAAATGTGGTGAGAGAACCTCTCCAGGTGTTGCCACTTGGTGATCAGTCTGATTAGCACCTGGCTGACTGGTATAAAGGCAGTGCTGCACACAGCAGCGTCATTCTGAAATGGATCCAACAGCTTCTTGTCAGTTTCTGTATAATGATCCATTAATTCTAGTCAGGTGTGATAAAGCGGGGAAACATAGAATCTACTGAACTTTGACCACTAAACAATCTCATTTCCCGTCAGCACTTATGAATGATTCAGCCTTGTCATCGGTTTTACTGAACAAAGTTGACTAAATGTTGCACTTAACAAACACACAAAGTGACTGTCTTTTGAATGAGATGGTGGCAAAAAACTACTTAGTCCTTTTACAGGACCCCCAGGAACAAAACTGTTTTGTCTTTGTGTTCGGCAAATATATTCAGATTTTTTTTTTTTTTTTTTTTTTTAAATGGCATTTCACAGCTTGTTCTGCATCAGTTATTTTGGAAAGTAGTGTTCAATGTTACAAAACATGTTAGTAGCAAAAACAAGATGAAGAAAATGACTGTGAACCATCAGATGCTCCATATTGCAACATTTAAAAGTTATCAGGATAATTACGTTTCTTATATCAGATAAAAATGCTACAGATGGAAATATGCAAATCGTTATTTCTATGCTAAAATCATCACTTATCAGCTTTAAGTGAAAGTATATGTCACTCTGGCAACGTGGGGGGTGAAGGTGTGGACCCAAATGCAGGGATGACGGCACAGGGTTGAAGACTGATTTAATTTAACACAGGGACTCAGGACTAACTAACACCAAAAAAAAAATGATCCAGCAAAGAAAAACCAAGTGAGGACTATAAATATACTGAACCAAATGAGACACAGGTGACAAAGATGAACTAACTGAACACAGGTGAAACCAATGAACATGGAACCTAGACACCAGAGAACTAAACAAGGCAAACTACAAACCAAAACAGGAAACCAGAACCAAGGAAAAACACAAAACATAACAGTATATTAGCACATGACAATATGAATCACAAGGTTTTAAGGTTTTAACCTAGAAATCAACCAAGGGCTGACTTTAAAACAATATTTCTCTAAACTGCAACACAATTAGGACATGTAGCATAAGCATAAAACTTGTTTTATAGAGTAACATGTACAGGACTAAGCCTGGTTGATAAACCACTCACATTATGCAACAGAATTTTTATTAATACAAAAAAAATCTAGAAAATGTTATAGTGCCCTCTCCTGTGTGTGGCAGTGGTGGGCGTGCCTTGTGCTCATCACTATGGATTACACCCGATCCTCGTTCAGACAATCAGCGGTAGACTACTTAAGGGCGGCTCAGCCTACCAGTCTTCACCAGATTGTTTCACCCTGCGATACAACTCTCGGCCTTGAATTCTTCTCAGTGGCATTTTCAAGTTGATAACCTGTTTGTGTTTTTTTTTTTTTCTTCCTGTTAGAGATCCTGCCTGATTGCTACCCTTCTGCCTGCCCACCAGCCTGTTCGCTTCCCAGCCTGTCAGTTTGCCTCCCTGCTTGTCTGCCAGTCTGACCCCCTTTGAGACCCTTCAAAGCAGTTCATGAGTCATTCTCCATTGCCTCCAAACTCTTCCTATGCGACCACCAAAGCCACGTTCTGTTTAGCCTGCCAATGCCTGTCCACTGCTCCCAGCAGAACAACAAAACACAGCCTACTGTCCCATATTAATGGGCTGATAACTACTAATTACATCAATTCAGTTAAGTTAGAAGGTCAAAAGCAGGAGTCTGTTTAATCTGAACACTTCATTGGCTGTTAGGCATCTGACTAGACTTCTTATTACCAATATTAGCAGTGACCTGATCTAGACAAGGTTGTCTGAAGTTGGTCTTCGACGGCCACAGTCCAGCAAGTTTTCTAGATATCCCTGTGTAATGGATAGAACGGCTTGATGATGTAAAGTGGAACTGTAATATGATGCTTATTATATGATTATACAATATAAGGCTCTTTTATCCATAATTGTAATATTATATAGTAAAAAATAAATTCTATTCTACAGTCATTTAGCAGACGCTTTTATCCAAAGCGACTTACATATGAGTGAGAACAACACAAGCACAAAATCAAACAGTAGAGGACATTGTAGGAAGATGCTAGTGGACTGTCCAGTTGGATGCAGATCCTTGCATGAAGTGCTACAAGCTTCTTTTTTTTTTTTTCTTTTTTTTTGCTTACTCCCTTCCCACCATATGTCACCTATGTTACAATACAAAGAATTAATATCATAAAGTTTGTTGCATAGAACTGGGCTAAGTTCTCCAACTTTCCAATAAATATAGCTATACTAAGTGTTGAAGTGTTCCTTGAAGAGCTGATTCTTCAGCTTGCTTTTAAAAGTAGACAGGGACTCTGCAGAGCGGACAGAGTTTGGGAGATCATTCCACCATCGTGGCACTACAGAAGAAAAGAGTCTGGCTAGTGATTTAGTCCCACGTTGTGGTGGTAACACGAGGCATCTTTCACTGGTGGAACGTAGCTGTCGAGAGGGAGTGTAGGTCTGGATTAGGGAGTGAAGGTAGACGGGAGCCGTTTGAGTTATTGTTTTGTAAGCCAGAAGGCTTTGAATTTGATGCATGCTGCGACTGGAAGCCAGTGAAGAGCGATTAGCAGTGGAGTGACATGAGCTTATTTCGGGTGGTTAAAAACCAGACACGCTGCGGCATTCTGGATCATCTGCAGAGGTTTAACGGAGCATGCAGGCAGACTTGCCAGTTGGGAATTGCAGTAATCGATGCGTGAGATGACCAGAGCCTGAACCAGAAGCTGAGTCGTGTGTTCTGTCAGGTACGGTCTGATTCTCTTGATGTTGTAGAGAGAATATCGACAGGTACGGGCAACCGAGGCAACATGGACCTTAAGGGTCAACTGGTCATCCACCATGACCCCAAGATTCCGGGCAGCAGGCATAGGAACAAGTGTGACAGAGTCAAGCTTCACACTTAATTGCGGATGTAAGGAAGGATTGGCTGGACAGACAATGAGCTCTGTCATGGACAGATTGAGCTGAAGGTGGCGAGCCTTCATCCATGCCGAGATATCAGCAAGGCAAGCTGATATTCTCATTGAGACGGTTGTCATCCGGAGGAAAGGAGAGGAAAAGCTGTCATCAGCGTAGCAGTGATAGGAGAAGCCGTGAGAACTTATGAATGCACCAAGTGAGGAGGTGTATAGTGAGAAGAGAAGAGGGCCGAGCACTGACCCTTGAGGCACCCCTGTTTTCAACTCATGTGAGCTGGACACTTCTCCTCGCCAGGATAACCTGAAGGATCTTCCTGAGAGGTAGGACGAGAACCAGGAGAGGACAGATCCAGAGATGCCAAGCTCAGAGTGTGGAGACTCTATTATTACTATTATTCATAATAGTAATTAGGAAAAAAGGAGAAACGATTCATGAGCAACCACTCTTTATAGGGAAGTTTGTTCAGGTGAATGCACTTATTACTGATCGAGTTATCTGTGATCGACTACTTTGGTCGTGTAATATAAAACAGCCATGAAAAGTGTGCTTTAGTATAACATGTTAAAAATGCCACAACTTGAATATTGTTTCATTGTTTAACTGAATATTGATTTCATAGTGTTTCCTTTAAAGTGTGTGTTTTTAGACTTTTACCTGCTGATTGTCTGTCAATAGATGATGTCTGAGATAGCGTAGGGGAAACGTGTTGCTCCTGCTCATCCATTACAAGACTGGATGGGACGGCAGCAACACCGTCTCTGAATTTTCATTATTCCCCTTTATAGGTAAAATCTCTGCTTTTTTTTTTTTTGTAATAATTTTACATCTGTATTTGTTCTGTTATTCAAAAACTAACTTGGGAGTGAAATCTGTCCACAGAGCTCATTTTGTTTCATCTAAATTTGAACAATCAGAATTTTCTTGCCAGCTGCATCACGTCGAACAGGTCGCGCCATAAAAGATACCACTGTACTTTCTGTGTGCAACGTTCAGCACTTAAGAGTTTTATTAAACCACTGTGATCTGTAATATAATTTTGAATAATAACGTGATGCTGACTTGAATAGCGGAAGTCATCAGGCTTTTTATTCTGATAGATGAGTATTTCTATTAAAGGGGTGCTATGATGGTATTTGGAGTTTTCTGAGCTTTCTACAGTGTCACAGTGTTGAATCCTCATCAGACATGTGAACGGCACTGTTTTTTTTTGTTTTTTTTTATCACCTAAAAGCATGTTTGAGTTTCGGCACTCTCTCCGTTCGGTTTCCATGGTAATGAAAAACGTATCATTTTAGAGAGTTTTTTCTACTTGGAAATCCTTGTGACGTCCCGGGGGATAAGGTTCGGTGATTAGTTACTTTCAACTGGTTAACAAGGGCATGTACAAATACATCAGGCAGGTGGAAAACGTGGGATAAAGTTATTTCCAACGATGGCTGGTGAGTTTACCAAAGAGAGACATCCTGCTGCATTCGTTGCTGTGGGTTGCTGTTTTCCACTTCGTTTTCAGGGTCTGATTCAGGTTCCAACATGTAGGGCTGTATGCTATGTGTTGACATTGTATTTTGTTTTTTTTTATTAAGTTCATATTAGCCTAATCCTTCTGTTTATGAGATGTTACAATGACGTTGTAAGCAGTTGCGGTGCGCGCTCCCGATGTAGTGCAGTGGCGGGAGGCGGGGCTTAATGCAGAAGAGTCTCAATCCACTTGTTTTGCCCACAGGCTGATCTGACAGCCTACGGAGAGGGTCTGTCTGAAGTAAATAAAGCCATTTGTGACAATAACTCATTCAATCCCAGCCCTTCTGGGCTCAGAAATAAAAATAAATTAGCCTGAAATGCACATAATAGTTCCACTTTAATGTCTTTTATTAGCTTGTATATAGTTTGTGCTTGTAAAGTGATTTTGGCAGCGAGTGCTCAGTTATAATTTAATCCTATTGTTTTATTTTGTAATATGTTCATTTAAAAATGTATTGCTGAAAATATTGTCCTTGTGGAAAAAATGCATTACAAGACTGGACGTGACGGCAACAACATCGTGTCTGTGTCGATTTTTCATGATTCCCCTTTACATGTCAGGGTTTGGACTCCTTGTGCTTTAGTTTCAGGTTTCTCGTTTTAGTGTGTGGTTCTTCAGGTACCAGCAGCAAAAAGCAGTTTCCACTGTTAAAAATGACACCGGAGGTCATCACAATTTAAATTGATAAAGAAAACTGTTAAAACCAACTAAAGTGCCCAATAAAACAGTCCAATAAAAGTCCCAAAAGATAGGGCTAAAAAGCTAAGAAAATAAAATAAAGATACAAGTCCAAGGCACGAGCATCCAATCCGAATAAAACCAATTCAAAAGGGGAGGCACCCTGGCTAGAAGGGGGGCAGAGGTGGGCCCTTGTCCACTTGGTCTCTTGCACCGGCCCTGTAGCTCTTTGCCACTTCCTCCTTTGGGTGGCTGCTATAGAAGACAGGAAGCACTAAACGGCAGATTCCAGAAAATCAGATGCCACACGTGCACACAGTGAGATGTTGGTTCTTTCCTTCACTTATTGCTTAGTCAGTGTTGGACCAAATCCGTCCCAGCTGCAAGACTCGCCCTTTCTGGCCTCCTGCTGAAGCTGTCGGTTTCCATCTGTTTCTTCTCCGATTGCCATCCTGGCTGCCTCTGCTCTGCTTCACTCTTCTCTGTTGGCCTTCCTGTGCTCTTCACCCCTCTACACTTAAATATCCCAACCCGAATCTTTTACACCAATCATTCATTGGGCATGTACCACAGTAACCAGTGTCCAGGTGTCTCTTATTAGTCTAATTTTAACCAGTTAGTGTTCTGATGAAAGAAATTAATAAACACCTCAAAAACATCTGTTTCAGGTAACTAATGTAGTTATTTACATTTATGGATTGATCATGACTGTGAAGAGATGATAAATGATGTCTGAATTATATAACTTTTTCATGTCATTCTGATATAGAAACATCAAATATTTAAGTTTACTCCTCACATCCATAAAGGAAAAACCATGTTTCCTTTACATTTATCATTAATTTACTGCTGTGATCAGCAAGATATGTTCTCCTTTTTCTGTACTTTTAAAGATCATGTCGCATAATGTAAGTGGTTTAAAAACTAGGCATGTACATGTGGAAAATCCTTAACAAACTGTAAATGAGTATTACATTGTACTGAATCGACCGAGCCACGGAAAGTCAATAAAAGAGAGATTCTATTTGTGGTGGCATTTATTTATTATTATTTGTGGCATTTTAAAATCAAAATAAATTTCCCATTAATATTTAAACTGATAGTTTATGGTGCTCTTGACACTTGATAGGATAGTCTAGTCATCTGCAGGGGGAATAGGAATGTGGAAATGGAATAAACAGAAATAGGAAATGGCCTGTTTGTGTCTATGTGTGTGAATATAGGTACATGCGTCTATATAGGCAAATGCGTATGGGTGTATATGCGTACATTTATGCAGATGTCTCTTTATTTCTTTCTTTCTCTTTCTATCTCTGTCTTTTTCTCTGTCTCTACGAGGTGTTTTCTTTCTCTTGTTGTTGCTCCTATCCTCACTGATCTGGTCCAGCAGTAGAAACTCAAAAATTTACACAAAATAAACAAAGAAAAATAAAAATCTAGAAAATCAAGGGGATCATCATACCAGTAAGGCTCCCCTTGGCAAAGTAAATTTTCTCAGCAGAACACAGCATCCAGACAATCATTCTGCTTGCTTAAATGCTGGACAAGACAAAAAAAAACAAAAAAAAACAAAAAAAAATCAAAACAAAATTTATGTCTTCGGCACCTTTCACGGCAGAGGCAACACAAAGTGCTTTACAAGATAAAACCAAGTCATAAGGATTAAAACAGTTAAGACATTTAAAAACAAAGATGCAAGCTCTTTCCACACATTCATACACACACAAGGACAGACAACAACCATAACCCCCACTCCCCCACCCATCCTCACATTCCCTTCAATAACATCAATACCTGAATATTGTCTGTTTAACTGAGCACAGGAATAATTAATAAATCAGATGAAACATTAAATTAAGTGATAAAATTCTGATGTAATGGTGATTTGAGGAAACAATATCTAGGGATCCATCCACACCACAGACAGTCCCTGCATGCTCACTGGGGGTTGCGCCACAGCAACCGCACAACTCCCAGGCAGCAAAGGGGCCACCCCGCAGCCGTGAAGCTGCAGTGCTGGACCCCGCGCCACCCAAACAGGAGCAGTCGCCATGGCAACAGCCCCCAGACCAAACAAGCAGGGCTCCCAGCATGCAGAATCCCCATAAGGAAAACACTGGAGTTAAAACCAGAAGATGAATAACCTTAAGAAGCAGTAAGAAATAAGAGCAACAATAATAAAAATACATATAAAAGGACTGCACAATAATGTGCTTTAAAAAAAAAAAAAAAAAAAAAAAAAAAAGAGGTTAAATAACATAAAATGAAAATCAGTAAAAATAAATAAATAAACAAATAAATAAAGTGAAATAAAATAAGTAAATAAAATAGAGTAAAATTCAGTTAAATGCTAAGCTAAAAAAAGTGGGTCTTGAGCCTCTTCTTTAAAACATTAACAGTCTCTGCGGCCCTGAGCTTCTAAGGAAGGCTGTTTCACAGTCGAGAACCCAAATAATGGAAAGAGGTTTTAGTTCTGACTTTAGGAACAACTAAAAGGCCAGTACCAGAGGACCTCAGGGTCCACGAGGGCTCATAATTAAAAAGAAAGTCAGATAAATAGGAAGCCCAAGACCATTAAGACATTTATAAACAAGTAAAAGAATCTTAAAATCAATCCTGAAGCGCACAGGAAGCTAATGCAGTGATTTTAAAACTGGTGTAACGTGTTCCCGCCCTCTGGTCCTCTTCAGAGCTCATGCCACTGAATTCTGAAGTAATTGTAGGCTGGAAGCTGACTTTTTGGGAAGACCAGAGAGCGGGGCATTACAGTTATCTAATCTACTGGAAATAAAAACACGCATCAGGACCTTTGTGCTGGCAAGATATAGAAAAGGGTGGACTCTGGCAATGTTTTGTCGTTGATAAAAACCTGTTTTTGTTAAATTGATTTGATAAATTCCAGCTCAGAGTCCAGACGAACACTTAGATTTCTCACACACTGGGAGGGATTAAAATGTTGTAATTTTGATAAAATGAGCTCTCTCTCGCCTTCAGGACCGATAATTAAAAATTTAAAGAAGTTCTCTGCCGTCCATGACCCCATACCTGAAATACATTTTAAAAGAACATTAAGTGGCTTTAAGTCATCAAGGGACATGGCAATGTAAAGCTGTGTATCCTGAAGACGTCCCCAAGTGGAAACGTGTGGTTAAAAAGTACTGGGCCTAATATTTTTCGAAAATGTTGTTTATTCAAAAACTCATGTAATTGAGTAAAAATAACTTTTTCTATTATTTTACTTAAAAACGGTAAGTTGGATACAAGTTGGTAATTATCAACAATGTTTGGATCTAAGCCAGTCTTCTTCAGAAAAGGGCCTCAGCACTGTCATGTTAAAGGCAGCAGGGAAAACACCTATCTGAAAAGAGTAGTTTACTTTGCCTAAAAACTCACACTCAAAGAAATCATAAAATGTTATTAAAAAGCGATGTGGGAATGGAGTCTGAAATGCAGGTTGATGGATTTAGCTGGGAGAAAACTCAACCAAACATCATTGCATCAACCACAACAAAACTCTAGTGTTTCAGATAAAAACAATGTTTCAGATCTGTTAAAATCAACATTATGCTGAGATAAAAGATTGGATCTAATAGTATTGATCTTACTTCTGAAGTGGTCTGCAAAGTCCTCACATGCAGCATCTGATGGCTGCATAGAGGACTTGTTAATATCTGTGTTCATTAAAATATTAATGGTTTTACAAAGACATTTTTTTTTATTATTTTTGTTATCTGTGATGAGGTTTGAGAAATAGTGTTCTTGCCAGTTTGATTTTGTTATTATAAATTTTGAGTTGCTTCCTTAAAACATCCTTACAGTCATGACTTAAAATGTCATGGACTGTTTTGTTTTCCTCCATTTCCTCTCTGCTCTCCTGCAGCTTCTCTTTAACTCTTATTTCCTCATTTCTCTACGGTGTTCTGAATTCAGTTCTAAATATTTTTGTTTTAACCGAAGCTGCTGCGTTAATTGCTGACTTTAATTTGTTGTTAAAATGGTCGTCAGTAAGTAAGTAAGTAAATTTTATTTATATAGCACCTTTCACAGACAGAAGTCACAAAGTGCTTCACAAAAAAGCAAAATACAAAAATAAAATACATATAAAAAGATACAACAAAAACACTGTATATAAAAATAGACACAGAAACTGCTGGTCATAACACCCCTAATCTACACAGCTGGGTATGCCTGCCGAAACAAGAAGGTTTTAAGATTGCACTTAAACACATCAACAGACTCAAGCAAACGTAGGGAGGGTGGAAGATCATTCCAGAGCCTCGGTGCAACAACCTGAAAAGATCGGTCTCCTCGGGTCCTAAAACGAGAACGAGGGACCATGAGTAAGTTTTGATCCAACGAGCTCAACCTCCGCATGGGGGTATATGGACACAACAAGTCTCTTAAGTAGGAAGGGGCCTGGCCATGCAAGGCACTAAAAGTGAGCACCAGGATTTTGAAATTCACACGAAAAGAGACAGGGAGCCAATGGAGAGTTTTCAGAATTGGCGTGATATGAGCCCTTCGGTTGCATCGAGTCAGCAACCGCGCAGCAGAATTTTGGACCTGCTGCAGACGAGACAACTCTTTTTTGTTTAGACAAGAAAACAAACCATTACAATAGTCTAAACGAGAAGACACAAAGGTGTGGATAATCATCTCAAGCTCACCTTTGGATACCATTGTTCTAAGTTTAGAGATTTTCTTCAGCTGAAAAAACAATTTTGAGTGAGCTGCTTTGAGTGATGCTGTAATGACATTTCCTTGTCAAAAATTACTCCGAGATTTCTGAGACTTGACTTACAAGACAAGCTGTGAACACTCAAATACTGTTTGATCCCTGGAATAGCTTCATCAGGGGCGATCACCAACACCTCAGTTTTTTCTGAATTAAGTTGAAGGGAATTTGCGCCGAGCCATTGTTTAATTTGCACTAGACAGTTCATTAAAGAGTTCAGTTTCTGAATCTCCGAAGCCTTAAAAGAACAGTACAGTTGAATGTCATCAGCAAATAAATGGTAGGAAACATCATCAAACTCCTGAATAATCTTTCCTAAAGGGAGGACATAGAGCAAAAACAAAATCGGACCAAAAACAGAGCCCTGTGATACTCCACACAGAAGATCAGCAGAGTCAGAATATGGTTAGCTGAGACACTAAAACTCCTGTCTGATAAATAAGATGAGAACCATGCTAGGACAGAGCCAGACAGTCCGACCAAGTCATGTAGTCTTGTTAGCAAAATCTGATGATCGACAGCATCAAATGCCGAGGAGAGATCCGACAAGACAAGTACCGTGCATTTCCCAGAATCTGCAGACATTATAATGTCACTAGACACTTTCAGCAGTGCAGTTTCCGTTGAATGATGTTTGCGGAAACCAGACTGGAAAGTGTCAAAAATGTCGTATTTTTGCAAGAAAGGTAGCAGCTGCTCGGAGACAACCTTCTCTAAGATTTTAGACATGAATGGGAGTTTTGATATTGGTCGGTAATTCTTAGGATCTGCGGCATCCAGATTTGATTTTTTAAGAAGTGGTTCAACAATGACATGTTTAAAAGCACTGGGAAAAACACCAGAGGTGAGTGACAGATTGATCACTTTAGTAACCCAGGGGCCAATGACATCAAACACTTTTTAAAAGAGTTTAGATGGCAGCACATCAGATGAACTAGAAGACGGCTTCATCTTGGTGACCAGAGCTGAAATTTCAACCTCCGTCACTGGTTTAAAAGAGGACCACTCCTGGAGAACAGGCTCATTAACAGGGTTACAGCTACTGAGCACTGGAAGACTGTTCTTAATGTCCTGAATTTTGCTAAGAAACACTTTTAAAAAATCATTGCTATCAGCTTTGCAAAAAACAGGAATAACAGGAGCAGCAGGACAAACAATAGAATTTATGGTGTCAAAAAGCACTTGAGGTTTCTTCTTGTTTGAGATAATCAACTGCCGAAAGTAGTCAGATCTGGCAGTTTTTATCATTTCATTTAAAGACGACACCAGTTCCCGGAGGTGCAATCGATGGACCTCAAGTTTAGTGGACTTCCACAGACGTTCAGTTTTCCGACATAGCCGCTTCAAATTCCGAATAATGTCATTTATCCAAGGAGATGCAGATTTTTGAGACACCAGAGTAGATTTAGCAGGCGCAACCAGATCTAAAATTTCTTCACAGTGATTGTTAAATCAGTTTATAAAATTGTCAACATTGTCACATTCCAAAAACAGTTGTGGATCAAACATGGCAGAGAAACTACCTGCAGTATTCTCAGTGATAATGCGTCTCTGTGATTTGACCACAGAAGGCGCAGGCTCAGGTGCAGAAAGCAGATCACATAAAACACAACTATGATCGCTCACATGGACATCCTCCACACTAAGGTTGGCAACGTTAAGGCCAAGTGAAAACACTAAATCAAGGACATGACCTTTTTGATGTGTAGGGACGGAGACATGTTGCTCAAAATTAAGTTTGTCATTGTTAAAAGTTCCATTGCTTGGCAGGAAGTGCTGTCATCAACATGCAAATTAAAATCTCCCAGAATTAAAACATTTTCCAACTTTATAATTGAAGATAAAAAGTCACTAAAATCATTTAAGAAGACAGCAGCAGGACCAGGAGGACGATAAACCAGCACACAATAAAACGAGTGTGAAGAGACAATTTACCACATCTGAGACTCAAAGGAAGAGTAGGTTTGAGAGTCCATCCCTTTGCAGGTGAAGATGTCTCTGAAAACCACAGCAAGACCTCCTCCTCGACGGGAGGGGCGGGGCCTCCCAAGAACAGAGCAACCATCAGGACAGAGTTCATTTAAATGAACGAACTCCCCTTCTCTTTGCCACGTCTCCATAAAAAACAAGAAATCCATATTTTGCCTGGTAAAAAGATCGTTCAAGGCAAAAGACTTGTTAGCAATAGAACGTGCGTTCAGTAGACCAAGCCGAGTCAATGATGACGTCACAGACAATGTAGCCGGACGCAACGGGATAGGTCGGAGACACGACAGGCGATCACGTGATGTCCAGCTGATCTGGGAGCTCGCATGAAGAATGTCCAGTGTAAACACAGGACGACGTGATGGCTGTACATCCCAACGATCATAATTCCAGTAACGGACAGGCTCCAGATGACTGGCCAAAGAGCCACAGGAAGACAGCGGCGAGAACGCTCCGTCGCCACAGCAGGCACCGCGGAGAGGGATCACACGCAAACACCTGGCCCGGTAATACACGGAGGCGATCCCAGCCACACGTGAAGAATGTCTGCGCTTCACCTGGACGCCTGCCCGAGATCCTCGCTTCCTTGGTCTTCTCTTTTTTCCTGGAGCACGAGACAGCAACAGATACTCAGGTGAGTCGGGTGTGCAGACAAGAGGAGGAGGAAAAGTTTGACTGTACTTATCCCAGTCCAAGAAAAGAGCTTCCATAGACTCTTTTATGCGGAAAAGAGAGCCGCGATCGTAGCTCCGGATTGCAGATACATAGCCTCGAGATATATGGGATGATATGACCACATATACTGTGAAAATAAACAACAACAAACGGCATAAGAGCCGGCGTAAGAGCCGAGCAGTGGCGTGGCCAAGCACAGGCGCCATTTTCCCAAGTGTGATGGCGTCAATAACACTAGATGATGCAGGAAAAACTCTGAGCAGGAGTTCCAGATAAAAAAATCAATAAAATTTGCAGCCACTTCTGAAGTAATATATCGCCTTCTTGACAGTCCTCACTGAAGCGTCCTGTTTTATTGAACTGGTGATGTTAAAAAACACACAGTAGTGGTCTGACACTGCCAGGTCAACAACAGAGGACACACCGGTAGTCAGGCCATAAGTTATGACCAAGTCCAGGGTGCGTCCTCTGTTGTGGGTAGGCTGTGTAACATGGCGTTTAAAATGTTTAAAAACCCACAGACATTGGAATCACCACTGTTATCAATGTGAAGGTTAAAGTCACCAGTTATTAAAATCGTATTATTTTTCAGATGTATGGCTGATATGAAATCAGAAAATTCTTTAATAAAACATGAGGGAGGGTTTGGTGGCCTATAAATTGCACCAAGCCAGGTTTCAGTTAAAAAGAGACAGTCAATGTTATCTAAAATGAATAAGAGAAAATTTATTTGAAAGTGATCTGACATTCAAAACAGCCATGTTCAATCTAGCAGGAATGTTTGATTGTGAGTTTATGGGGATGTGTCTTGTACTAGGGGTTATGTGTATGGGTCAGAGACATCTAACAGTGAAGGTATGTAAATATGGATGGAAATGATTGTCATTTCTGCTGGTAATATGTACTGGTATGTGGCGTGTCAGAGGATGTTTTGGCTTGAGCAGGTGTGTAGTGGCTGGACCGTCAATCTGAAAAAGCTTTGCTGGAGTGGAGGGTGAGATCAATGTTCATGGCTAGAAGATGGAAATCTGTTTGATTTAGGTGTAAACCGTCTGATCTGAAAAGGTGTGGTCTATTGTTAAATGTTGTGAAGTTGTCAATGTATGGAATATTGATGGAGTGGCAGTAACCTTTTAACCAGATGTGGAGTTGTCGGATGCGGCTGAATTTAATGTCTCCATAGTGGGGTGAAGGTTGTGAGCCAGAGATAATACAGCATGAATTTGACTGTTGGATGTTGTGGATGAGGTTGATAAAGTTCATTTTTAGAGTTTCTGACTGTTGGAACTTCAGATCGTTTGTACTTGAATGTTTCACAAGAGCGGAAGCAGAGGGGTGTTGAAGAGAGAGTTAGGGGTCGAGTCACTGATAGTCTCTACAATTGCACATGAGTGAGAAGATGTGAGGCACCTGTTCAAATGGACATGTCGGATGATGGAGTCCCCCACAATAAGCACGCAAGAGCCGGTTCCAGACACCAAGCCCTCCTTCCCGCTGTGCCAGAAGGTGGAGAGGGGGCCCTTGCAGGAACAGCTGTGGCAGCTGCGTTTGTTGTGGGAGCGACGGCAGGAGTAGAGGTGGCATTCAGCCACTCCAGTACTTATAGTAGCACCTCCTCTGAGTGAACAGCGACGAGGCCCGTAGTGACCATTTACTACGTCCTTCAGGAGCTGCCGATGCTTTGCGGAAAATGAGCACCGGGATCCTCCGTCGGCGCAGATACCAACAAACGCAGCCGCCTGTCCAACACCACCCGGCACCGCACCCTCCCTCACGGCCACCACTGGGTCAATGCTGGGTAGTGGAGCAATCAGCCCACTACCCAATATGTGAGTGCTGTGAGAGCCTCCAAGCAATTAGAGAGTGCAAGTTCACCACTGCCCTTCCTCCTGCAGCAGATCACCTCCGAGCAAAGCTGGTGTTTAGGAGTTGAGCTGGAAGAAGGCCGCGATGAGGTTTCTCCATCCCATAGCAGAGTATCCTGGAGAGTCGCCTTCAACAAGGCAATGTGCATGGAGCACTGTTGGTGGGCCAAGTCCAGCATACTGTCAAGTAGTTCATTCTTGGATCTCAGTTTGTCGGAGAGCTTATGGATTTCTTCTTTGAGGTGCATAATTTGCACATCTGTGTTGGTAGTTTCTGGATCATACCCCAGAGGCATGGAAGTGGCCATTTCAGGTCAGACCAGGACTCGAACCAGCTAAAAACCTTTCTCTATGTTAAAATTGCGTTCAAACGACGCAGGCTTAAAATGTTACGTTTTTAAAAAGTTTTAATACTGGTAAAATAGGTAAAAACTAATGAAATTATACAGTTTTAAATGGTTTTATGGACTCTCCTCAGAGCATTTTACCATCACAGGTGGAAGCCACAAATCCTCCCATTGTCGTCATTTTAAATAGCAGGTTTTATGTTTAATACTTCATGTCCTTATTGAGAAGCAGCAGAAAGAAATATTGGGTATCATTCTTTGTCATGCAGTTCAAATCTGCAAATGTGTTGTCAATGAACGCTCAGAAGTGATGGTTTTAGCTATAATAAATAAATATTTCCACATTTCAATCTGGTGTCCAAGGCCAAGAAATTCCTTAGAACTGAGGGGTGTGCAAGACCATGAAAAATTTCAAATTCACAAAGCTTTTATTTAACATACTGTTGGGTGCTGGGGGACCACTGAAGATAAGCAAAGGGGAAATCCAAAAGATCAAAGGTGATGATGGGAGAGGGGAGAGACAGATAGCATAAACTTAAGGAAAATCAATAGAATGAAGAAAAAAAAACTGTTTCAAAGAGAGGGACGTTAAGCTGATGAATCATAGACGAGGTGATTGGTGGGGGGGAAGCAGGCTTGTGGTATTGAGTTCATCACTTCCAGGAATAAACAGAGGATCCATAAGAAAGCAAGAAGGAAAGTATGTTGCAGGCCGGGTTCTCAGACAGGACACCAAGGCAGCTGATGATCTGGCAGAGAGCCTGGCTGAAGATGTTCCTTTTTGTGTATATTTTGGTCAAACACAATAAAGACACATATTAGTTTTATTCTTATAGTTTTCAGCTTCTTTTCTACTATTTTTAAAGGCATACCACCGTAACAGCATGTGTAAGTGCAATATTAAGTCAGCTTTGTACAGAAAAAGCATGTGACTGATATCAAGGTTGTAATGATTATTTTACACTGTTTAGGCATCAACAAATTACAGCTTATTAAACTGCCATCCTCAAGAGCCGCAGTCCTGTGTCATGATGCAGAAGTTGACAAGGAGTTGAGGGATCCATTTGATTTTGACTCAGGTGTGTTGGAACAGGGAAACAACTAAAACCTGCAGATTGTGGTCCTTGCGGAACAGCATTTGACATGCCAAAGTTACACAAGCTACGTAAGAAAACCAAGATATGGGGTAGCACGATAGTAGCCATAGTTTTAGATGAAGCCAACAGAATCACATTATTGATAGCATTGAGAGCCTTAGGGAACTTTCTGTGAATCTTCAGATCTCTTGCCACTGAGGAGCTTTTTATTAATCTCAGCAACCTCAGCACCCAAGATGGGACAGCCCACCTCTGAATTTCTCTGATCTGCTTCCTCATCAGTAGACATGTTGGTGGAGAAGTGATAATTCTCCAAGTATTCCTTCCACCGACTCACAATGTCTCGAACTGAGGTCATCAGCATCCCATCGCCGCTGTACACAGTGTTGGTGGAGCATTGCTTCTCCTTCTTGAGCTGCCGGATGGTGGACTAGAATCCCAGAGAACCTGTCCAGAAGTTGTTCTCCTCTGCCTCTCCGAATTCCTCCTATGATTAAGTTTTTGCCTCCCTAAAGCCACATTCCACTTAGCCTGCCGATACTCATCAGCTGCCTCCAGAGTTCCAAAAGCCAAAAAGGCTAGACAAGACTCCTTCTTCAGCTTGATGGCATCCTTCACTGCTGGTGTCCACCAACAAGTTCTAGAGTTACCACCAAAACAGGCATGGATGACCTTATAGCCACATCTCCAGCTGGCCTCAACAATAGAGGCACAGAACATAGTCTACTCTCTCAATTTCCCCCACATGGGCATGATTGAACCTCTGTCAGATGTGGAACTTGACAGTCTCTCTGACAGGGGACTCTGCCAGATGTTCCCAGCAGACCCTCACAATACATTTATTGGCCTAATAGGGCTGACCAGCATCTTTGCCCATCATTTGGGCCTATTCACCAACAGGTGGTGATAAGTTGCCAGCTCTGCCCCTCTCTTCAATGAAGTTTCCAAGACATGTGGTTGGAGGTCTGATGATATGACCACATCAATCATTAAAGTGCAACCTACAGTGTGATTTTCATTATGGATAATCCATGACAAGCACAGAAGTCCAATAACAAAAGACCACTAGAATTCAGATTTGGGGTGCATTCCTCACGATCATGCTCCTCCAGGTCCCAACATCGTCTCACTGCTCTGCAGGAACCTCCTCCTCCTCATCAAGCTCATCTGTTTCACCTGTGCTCCCTGATTGCACACCATCTTTACCAGCTCTTCGCCTTACTTAAACCATCTCTTTTTTCTGCTTACCTGCCAGATAGTCAGTTATACTCACCTTGTATCCAGTATTTTCTCTTGCCCCCAGATTCCTGTCATTGACCCTGTTACTCTGATCTCCTTGTGCTTGACCCCTCATCAGACTTTTTCCTGCCCATTGTCTTTCATATTTTGACCCTTGACTGTTTATTCATGATGCTTTTGGATTGTGGATCCCCATTGCCTTATTTGTGGAGCCCTTTTTAGGATTAGGGATTTAACAGCAATTTCTGGAACCTCCTGCTACTATGTCGGACTGTTCCCCAGTTTCCTTCTGGATTCCCTAGTTTCAATAAACCATACCTTGTTGTGATCTATCTCTGTGTGTGGCTGAATTTGTGGGTCCTTAAGGATACCCCATTACACTCACTGTCATTGTCCTTGTGAATGCCCCCAGCAGAACAAGGGATTCCCTGAAGAGTGTGCTTTCCAACACTCCCTCCAAGGACTTCAGAAGAGTGGGTACTATAAAGTGCTGTTTGGTGAAGAAGCACAAACAGTCAGGACCCATCCCCCCACTTAAAGGTAGAGGGAATCTACACTATCATCCGTCAGGGTAAAACCCCAACATACGGCCACCAAGTTGAGGAAGCTGATGAATATGCACACACCTGGTTAGCGCCTCTCACTGGGACCAACTCCAGAATGAAAGTGTCATGGAAGGGTGGTGGTGACGTGAAAGCAGACGCAGACTGTTGAGACAGGAGGCAGCGGAAATGCTTTAATATTCTTTAATGGACCAAGGAACACAGGGAAAGGCTACTGACAACAAACTGGTAGAATGGAACTAAAGCCAGGGAAAATTACACTGGTGAGATGAATCAGTAAATAAAAATAGGTGAGGTAATGAACAGGAAGCAAAATGGGTTACAGTGACACTACAAAACAAAACAAAAAGGAATAAAAGACACAAAAAAGTTCCAACCATGACAGAAAGGGGTTCCAGCCCTTTTCGAAGACACTGTTTCCAGACACCCAAGCCTAATGTTGAAGGCTAATTATATCTGCCAGGGTTCTCACTTTTGGCTGCCAGACAGCTCACAGTTCAACTGACCACTATGGCCCCTCCCATAGGTGGGGAACCAAAAGGAGGGGAGGCATTTTACCCTTTCGGGCTGAAAATAAATGGGCCCAATGGGCACTCACCACCATGCCCGACCCTCAGGCATGGTTTTCGAGGAAGGCTCCACTGACCCATTTCTGGGTGAAGGAAACCTAAATCCATTGGGTTTTTATTTTGTCATTTGGGTCTTTGAGACTTTTAAAACAAATAAAAAACAAATGTGGAAGAGACAATTGAAATTTAAGCAGAAGTGACAGGTCCCATTTCCCCTGGTGAATGTTTACATAGCGCTGTTGTGATGAATAAAAGTATGTTATTAGAAATAATTAAATGTTTTGAAAAGTATATGTACTGGTATATATTCATATAGACATGTATATAAGGTAAACAGTAAACACTGTTTTGGATGTGTTGTTGCCCTTGTTAACATGGTAACAGCTCTTCATGGGAGAGGCAGTAAGATCCATAGAGGATAAAGTCATCTCTTTATATTGTTGGTCTGGCTCTAAAAGTTTCCAGTGTGAAGATCAAGACAAAGTGCAGGTGTTTGTGCATTAATCAAAGACTTTTTCTTTCTCCATGTATTCTTCATGTTCATGTTGTGTCTTTTGTGAGAACTGTCCTGCATACTAAAATGAATATAACATATATAAGTCTTAGTGGTCATGTGGAAGTGGAAAAATACAGATATCTTTATTTTATTATTGTTTTTGTGGTATATTTTTTGATAATCTGCAGCAATTGTACTATTGTGTGTTTAATTGTGATTCACAAAAGCCTCCATGAGCCTATGTACATTTTTATTGCAGCTTTGTTAATCAACTCTCTTCTTTTCAGCACTAATATTTTCCCAAAGCTTATGATTGACTTTTTGTCTGACAAACAGATTATATCCTATCAAGCTTGTCTAGCTCAGGTTTTCATGTTTTACTCTTTAAGCTGTTCAGAATTTTTGCTATTGGCAGCCATGTCATATGACAGATATGTGTCTATATGTAAACCTCTGCAATATCCAGCTATCATGACAGGTAAAAAAGTCACTACTTTCTTGGCTTTGGCCTGGATTTTGCCTGCTTTTCAGACTGCTGTTCCAATTGTGGGAAATGCCAATACAAAACTCTGCAGTTTGACTTTGAAGGTTATTTTTTGCAACAACTCAGTCAACAAGCTTTTCTGTGTGATTTCAAGGCCTCTGATAATATATGGTTTAGTTCTTCTGTTCAGCAATGCTCTCTGTCCTATGATTTTCATCTTGTTTACATACACAAAGATACTTATAATAACCTACCAAAGCTGCAGAGAAGTCAGGAAAAAGGCAGCACAGACCTGTTTGCCTCACTTGCTGGTTTTGATCAACTATTCTTGTTTAGTTGCCTATGATATGGTCATTGTTAGACTGGAATCTGATCTTCCAAAGACAGCATCTTTTGTGTTGACACTGCAAATAATAACATATAATCCTCTTTTCAATCCAATCATATATGGACTTAAGATGAAAGAAATTAATAAACACCTCAAAAACTTCTTTCTGTCAAAGTAATCTAATGTAGTTTTTTACAAGCATTTAGTTGTTATGATAGTTGAGAGATGTGAGTAGTCTAAATTATGCCATTTGTTTAGTAACATTTATTTATGTCTTATCATTTTACAGCTTTGATCAGTGAGGGATTTTCTAGTTTTTTTTCTCATGGTATAAATCTTGTTGCATGATGTGAGTGCTTTAAAAACCCTGCTTAGTTCTGTAAATGTGGAAAAATCCTAAATGGACTTTAGATGAGTCATAATAAATTATATTTAAAACTAACTTTTCATATTGGTTTCAGAAAAGTCAGTAACAGGAGGAAGGTGTATAAGTGGCATTTTTATATATAAGCCTTCCCGTTGTCATTATTACAGCTTTTATGTGTCACTACTTCATAACCTGATTGTGAATCAACTGAGAGAACTATTTATATATATATATATATATATAATATATATATATATATATATAATATATATATATATATATATATATATATATATATATATATATATATACATATATATATGTACATATATATACATACATATATATACATATATATATATATATATATATATATATGTACATATATATATGTACATATATATACGTACATATATATACATATATATATATATATATATATATATATATATATATATATATATGTACATATATATATATATATGTATATACATATATATATATATATATATATATATATATGTATATATATATATATATATATATATATATATATGTATATACATATATATATATATATATATATATACATATATATATATATATATATATATATATATATATACATATATGTATATACATATATATATATATATATATATATGTATATACATATATATATATATGTATATATATGTATATATATGTATGTATATATATGTATGTATATGTATGTATATATATGTATATATATGTATGTATATATATGTATATATATGTATGTATATGTATGTATATATATGTATATATATATGTATATATATGTATGTATATGTATATGTATATGTATATGTATATATATATATATATATATATGTATATGTATATGTATGTATATATATATATATATATATATATATATATATATATATATATATATGTATATGTATATATATATATGTATATATGTATATGTTTATAATACATTGTAATGCAAATTAACAAATGCTGTAAAACAAATATTGTCTTTGAAGCTGTCAAGTGGGGATTGTAGCAACAAAAATAATAAAGAACTGTTTCAAACGAAGAATTTTTTTCTACCTGTCGTTGAAATTGTTATACACCTGGAAGGTTTTTAAGCTGCTGCATACATTTTGTCCCAGTATAAACTGGTTTGCAGTGAACTTCATCTTGTTCAACGCTATTCTGCAAAACAACCGATGCAAACTGCCGAAAAGTTGTTTCATCCTTACCGAATAAAACACAGGCAAAGAATACTTTTATTCCTATGATTTATCACAAAAGAAGCAATTATAAGCTGTTCTGACACATTCATAGTTGGAGGATTTCGAACACCACGATATAGGGATGTAACGGTAAAATTGCCAAAATAGCCGTTCGGTACACACTTTGGTTTGAGGGTAACGGTTCAGTTCTTTGTCTGTACATTAAGAGAAGAAAAAAGCTAAATATAAAACTATGCTGGTGTAAACATGATCACGTTGAATTACATTTAAAATAAAAACAAAAAAGATACATGCAAATATGTCTTTACTGTTTTAATAGACAGTGTCCACACATACATATTAAGAGAAAGGGTTGATGTTTCAAAAGAAAAAGAAATATTAAAAGAAAGATATTAATTTAAGCCAGTATTCTTCATTCAAAAGTACAACTTTAATTGTGTTTAAAGTAACATGATTGGTTGCATGTTGGTTTGATGAAATGGTTGTTTTCAGATGAAGTCTGTATTGAGAGAAAAAGCCCTTCAGCCGTTTTACTATTTACTTTACAGTGTTAGTTATCATTAAAGACGATGGCTGTGAGAAAGTAGAAATATAATAAATTCCTTTTAAACAGTGCTTTAAAATTTAAAAGCCGTTGTAAAAAAAAAAAAAAAAAAAAAAAAAGTAATTTCACGGTTCGAGAACAGTTCATCCAAAACGAGTTTTCAGTGAGGGGCGGGATTAAAGGAGAACGGGTTTCAAATAAAAATACAAAACAAGTCCTGCAGACTGCTTTAATCTTATCCAGATGTCCATTCATATGCTTTACTGGGAAACCGAAGTGCTTCCAAACAAGAGATTTTAACGATGAAAATGACAAAAATCCATTGCTATAGTGACTCTAATTGGTGATTAGCAAACTTGTGTAATTTGATGTCAACCTTTGGACAGGTCTACTAATTAAGTCTGAATCTGAGCCAGCTCTCTTCCAGCATAGAAACTCTCAACACTTTTAGAACTGTGGCCCTCGAGGGCTGGAATTGCCCACTCCGGCTTCCGTACCAATCGTTTCAGACCCAAAAATTTGAAATCAGATGTAAGTACCGTTTCCCACCTAATATGTTATGCAAACAAATGTGACAAGGGCTTAGTTTAGTCAATGCTATCAAACCAAACTTACTTTATTTCTTAAAGCACTCTCCGACAGCAACTGCTGAACATAAAATAAATAAAATATTGAAACATTAAACAAGAAATTGAAAGATAAAACATAAAAAACAGTTAAAACAAAACAATATATTAAAAACAGTACAAGCAATAAATGTAAATTCATACTGTGTAAAACACCTATGAAAACAGCTGGGTCATAAGAAGGGATTGAAAAATGATCAAATGATGAATTTACAAATTTATGAGTAGATGAGCAGTGGGCCGGTTCAATCACTCGAGCGCGTCAAAAGCCAGAGATGGACAAAGCTGAACTTTGGCCACTCGACGCGGGGCGTCAACCAATCAGAGCGATCAGCTCGCAGCTCCTGGAGGATTCCTGTGGTGAACCCAGACACGGGGCTGAGACGCCATTACTCCATGCAATATTTAGAATAACCATTTTTTGCTAAAAATCTGAATGTTATTGATTTGGCAACGTAGCAGGATACGTTGCCTAGCAATGCTTTGTTTGGGGGCAGCGGCGGCTCCCTGCTGAGTGCGGCTCTTGCTGCATTAACACTGACTATTACTGCCCTACGACAACGTCCTCTAGCTTTATTTATTAAATAAAACCATGCCATATCTCTACTGAATCCGCCATCATTCAAACTGACCGTAAGGAAAGCGCCGCCTCCCTCCTCTCTTTTCCGCCATGTTTGCCGCTCGCTCCAGACACACGCGGCAGGAGCATTGGGAGCGTTTTGGGCATCGGACACAAAAGTGGCAGTTTAGTGACCAGCGTCGAGCGTTCAGCTTTTTTACTCTGGATGAAGTGGTTCCTCATCCTGATAGTGTCAGGATGCAGCGGAGGTGAGGATCCAAAAACAGAGTCGAGAGGCAGAAACTCGTGAACATAGAACAAGGCTAACCAGGAAACAAGACATAGGGGAACTAAACAGGGAAAAACTACCAAATAAGACAGGAAACTGAAACAAAGACTGAAACAACCCCCCCCCAACAATTAACCGTAGGTGGTATGGCTGAAGTACCTGGAGAGGCATGCATACAGGGGAGAACAGGCCCACTTGAACCAGCAACCTTCTTGCTATGAGGCCGCGGTGGTAACCATTACATCACTGTGCTGCTTGGTGGTGTAGGCATTATTAATATTATTATTTAAAACTAATTTATTAGATTTTACAGTGTGGAACATTTGACACTATCAACATATATGCATTCTTAGTAAGAGCGGAGAAGTAAGATCAGACATGTTACCGGACTGAATTTTTAAAAAAAATTATTTTAAACTGTGGATTTTACAGCGACAAAGAGACATTTTCATGATTTCTGTGAGATAATCAAACTGCATAGCTTAGTAATTGTCACTACATTTGATACACATGTCCTTTGTTTTGAACATTACCTGATTAAAATATGCAGTTTTATTCATTACATGTCAAAAAAAGGTCACAATGGGGCAGGAAAGATAAAAGGAAGTTGATTTTAAGCAATGTGAATTTATGTCTTGTGTTTGCATGATGTAAATTGGCCCTTTGATGCATGTTTTCAGGTGTATGGGGCTTGAAAAATTAAAGTGGATGCCTAAAAGCTGATGTAAGGATACTTCATGTCTACTACTGAGATAAACAGCAGTGCAGGGCGCAGAGGGGCAGCTTGTGTACAGTTAATAATGACCCAGTGGCCACAGAGAGCTGGACTCAAGGGATGTTCTTTCACCTCTGTGATGTGTCAAACCTTTCCAACATGATGCAACATTACAAACAGACTGGAGGAAGGACAGGAAAAGAAACTTTAATCAGGTGATGTGATGCAGTCACAGAGAAAAAAAAAAGACAGCAGGTCATTATCTCACACGACCTTTAGAGGTTACTTTGCTCTTCAGAAGCATATTTTAGCCACAAGACTTTAACAATAATAGAAGTTAAAATACGGGTTGTGTTTATTTTACCCACATTAAGCTACTATTTAAAACTAATGAAAATCTATAGTAAATCATGAAGACATTCATCATTGCTTATAATTTGTAATTAATCTTTTTACGGTTATTTTAATTGGTTGAAGCCCAACATCACTTCTTTTCATGGGGTAATCAGCTGCGTTTGTGTTTTGTAAATCTGCCTGAATACTAACATTTGCACATTTTTAAACCACCCTTTTCCCACTGTGGAATAAATGTCCTGACAAATTTGTCATTTTTCTGAGTCTAAAAACTGACTTGAATCAATCTGTAACTCCAACAGGAACCACGTTAAAATCGTACTGGACTTTTCTGGACATCAGCTCTTTTCAAGCACATGCATGGATATAATGAATATACAAACACTGAAAATACTAAAACAATAAATAATAATAATAATAATAATAATAATAATAATAAAAACAATGAGCATAAACAATAATAATAAAGCAGCCATAAATCATATATACCTTCAAGCCCTGTCTTCATTTCCGTATTTATCGAATTTAATTTCTTTATACTTCATTTGAACCTGGTTTATGTTTGTACACAGTGCTTCAAGTCCCCAATTAAACTATTCAACAGCCGAACACACATATGGAAACACAGAAACTTCTTTGTTATATGTGCATTTAATCATCATTTTCTGAACTGCTTAGTCCAGTTGAGGGTTGCGTGGAAACTAGATTTTGTGCACCTGTCAATCAAAAGGACACGCCCCTAATAATGCAAAATTTTCAGATGAAATTATTTTTAAACAGAGGAGATAGAGAAAAAAATAATTCTCCCCACAGTTGTCATCAAGGTAAACCTGACTTATTAAATCTAAAAAGTTTTTTGCACCAGGCTGTAAACATGTTTATTTTCTGCTGTGAAGTTGGTCTTTTTAACATGGGAGTCTATGGACATTTGCTCTGTTTTGGAGCCCCCAGTGGATGAGGGGGGGGGACTGCAGTTTTATGCATTTCCGCGTCGGCCTCGCTTTTAACCACCGGAGGTTGTCGCTTGGTTCTGACCCCACTGGACTTCTCTTCTACATAACTTTCTTCTCTGCTGCCTCAGCTTCGTTATTAAGCACTTTTCCTTCTGACAGCTGGAGTATTTTGGTGGCTTTCAAGGCTTTGTATATTAAGTTTCTATTCATGAAATTCATGTGACGTCACAGTGTTTCAGCAGTGCCATCTTTATGGCCATCCTGAGATCGGAGGTATGTTGTAATCAGGCTGTCTGTGTGCCGTGCCATCGGTTGCAACATAGCATAGGAAAATAAACAGTTTATAACATCCAAAAGACAACGTCCCATCCTGCAGCACGGTGTGTGGGGGTCAGAGTCAGACTCTGTGAATGTTTCATCTGCAGTTTACAGAACCCACCCTTCTTCACATACCCATCCACACACACACATATTTAATGGTATGTTAAAGATAGTAAAAAGGATATTCTGCATCCTGCAGTTACATCTGCAGCTTTTCATCCAGGCTTGTAAGTGCAGAAGACAAAGAGAGGAAGAATTCATGGTGATTAAACTTTCTGGGTTTAATTAGAAATGTTTTCTTGTTAATGTTTTTTTTTTTTTTTTTTTCCAAATATGAAGGCTGCAAACCTTCATGTGTCTTTAAGTCTCAAGGAAGATCTCGACTAAATCCAAACTGTTTTTCAATGCATCCAAGCTCAAACCTTCCTTTTCTAAAACCAATCGTTCAATGAATGCTGAATTTGAACTGTTTTTGCAGAAGATACGGGATGTTAAAGAGGTCAGGATGCAGCCACAAAGTTAATAAGTTGCTCACAAACTCCTGCAAAGTGCTGTTTACATGTGTTTGTTCATGCCTTAGAGGAATAAAAAAAAACATCATCTGCTGAGAAAGATGCTGCTTCTTTAGGTAACAGCAACACGATCTCTGGAGGCAGGTCTGTGACACGGTGTTATTACATTAATACACACTGGAGTGGCTACAGTTCATGTGTCATTAGCGTCCTTCACTGAAGCCTCTGATGTGCTTCCCCTGCTCTGTGGTAAACAGGCCAGATCTCAGAGGACTGGCCTGACTGCGGCCTGTTTGTAAACAGATAATTAGGACCCAGTGGCCACTGTGGCCAGGACTCGTGGGATGTTGGCTCTGTAAACACTGAGACGTGTCAACGCAATCCAACATGTCAGGTTATTACAAACTGTTTGCTTCTGACCCTTAGCAACAGACAAAAACTGACTTCTGTTGCCTTTTTAATGAGTATAGTAACTGTGACATGAATAGAGATGCCGGTAACTCACAGGAGAGAGAAGTTAAACTTTGATTTTTCTTTCACATTAACAACAAAGTTGGAATAATGTTTGTTCTGTTCATCATGCTCACAGAGACTAAAGTTATCTCCAAGCTAATGCAAGTCAAATAAGTTGAGTAAATTAAAAAAAAAAAGGTTGTATAATTATTGGTATTCACACAACCCAAACTGTAACATTTGACTTCAATCAGCAAAAGAAAGTGATAAACTTTGCGTTTTGTGTCATTTTGATGCAGTAACTTAAATGGCACAATTAAACTTTCAGTTAATTAGAGCTTAATTCTAAAATCATTGTGTGAAACAGAAATTTCTTCAGTTTTGTGCTTCATCTTTCTCAGGTACAGGCTGTTACCGATGCGAAGATCCTGCACGCTGACAGTCTCAAGCTTGGCACAAACACCAAAGGATGCAAAAATAAATATTTCTTATTTGTACATTGGGGAATGTCTCTGGTTTGAGTCTTGGTTGGGGGAGTGTGAACAGGGGTCTTTCTGCATGGAGTTTGCATGTTCTCCCTGTGTGTGTATGGGTCCTGCCATGCGCGTCCAAAGACATATATGTTTGGTTAAGTGGTCACTCTAAATTCTCCCTATACTGACTGTGAGTGACAGTGTTTCTCCATGTTGGACCTGTGATGGACTGGCGGCCTCTACAGGGGGAACCCTCTTGCCTGCTAATTGATGGGAAAGGCTTCAGCTTCTCAACAACCCTAAATAGGAGAAAGTGGTATAGCGAATGACTGAATTACAACTAATACAACATTCATACCTGCTTATTTTAAACCGATTTGTCAGATTCTCTCTTTTATCAAGCATAATCAAGAGGAAACTGTCATGGAATCACACGTGTATATATATATAATATTTCCATCACACAATATACTTGTAAACAAATGACAGTTTTCTTTGTAAGACAGCAAAGGGGGATACAACCAGGAACAACTGCATTGCTATTGTTCTTGTCTGCTGCAGGTGGTAATATAAGCTAACAAGTCTTCATTTGTACAAAGAGCTGTTTGCAATAAATATATATTTCAATAGTTGTTTGACTATTATTATTCTATACATTTACACTTGATAAATTTAATGTTTTGCTTTTTAAGCGCAGAACAACTCAAAAGTGCTTCACATGATAAAAATTATCTAAAAAAAAGCTTTGTTATGCACAATCATTCATACAACAGGGCACATGAACATTCCCCTTACCCTTCGATTCTGCATAAACATGAACTCAAATCTCCATTAATGCCTGATTATCAATAAAAACATCTGCTGATATCTACAATAAGTTTCCATTTGAGGTTTAATTAGGAAGGTTTTGATTGGACATCAGCATACAGTATGTATCACACATTAATCAGAGAAATGAAAATAGTGCAACCCTATACCATCAGAGATGCAGAGAGATGCTTTGGGGTTTTCTGCAGATAACAAGCTGGATGGTCCCCCATCCTGTTTAAGACACAGCAGCCATAGTTTCTAGACAGAACTCCTCATTTACATCCATCTTACCACAGAACAGCTTTCCACTTCGCCTCAGAACATTTTAAATGAGCTTTGGATCATGTTCACAACCGGCAGGGGTTTCCAAAGTCAGTCTGCAAGGGCCACAGTCCTGCAAGATTTCCATGTATTCCTGCTCCAACACACCTGCTTACATTAAACGTCAGGGTTGTGGCAGAGGTGAGGACCCAAATGCAGGAACAGAGTCGGGAATGCAGAATGAAGAAGTTTTAATTGCAGAACTCTGAACTGAACTGAAGGGAAGCAAACACAACAGAACTGAAACCAAGGGCTATAAATACTAGGGAAGAAAACAAGGCACAGGTAAAATGGATGAACTAACGAGACCAGGTGAAAATGATGAACAGGAATAAAGGAACTGAACAGGGGGAAACTACAAAATAAAACAGTAAACTCCTCATGCACCCTGTCATGTTCCTATAAGATGTTCCTATAAGAATCATTTTTCATGATTCTTATAGTTAGGATATGAACATCTCCTGAGTTGGAGTCTGCATGTACTGGACCCAACTATCCAGGTTATGCTCTTTGCTCTTATAGTTATGGGTAGTCTAGCCATCCTTTACTTATGTAGCAATGGGGATGTTACCTGATGCACTGAGAAGTACCTCGCTCTATTTCTCTAATATATTAATGTATAAATATATGCCAATATTGCCGTCTCTAACTTATTTCTCCTTCAGGTCTTCCTGATTAAGGTGTCCTCTCCACCCCAACCAGTCGAGGAAGATGGCTGCCCTCCCTGAGCCGGGTTCGGCCGGAGGTTTTCTTCCTGTTAAAGGGGAGGTTTTTCCTTCCCACTGTCGCCGCCTGCATGATCAGGATGGGGGATTGGATTGAAGTCATGACTCGATGCAATCAGTTGGTTTCTACATCTTATAGGATATGTATGAATTGGCCTGAAATGATGTGTATGTAAAGTGTCCTGTGACAACATTGTTGTGAAGTGGCGCTATACAAATAAAGTTGAATTGAATTGTTACTGACCTGTAACCAGTGAACCCAATTAGTTGTAAAATGCTCCTCTAAATGCTTTTCATGAGTCCAGGCTAGTTTGTTGCCTCTGTTGTTGCCCCTGTTCCACCTTTTTTTCTTCTATGGAAGATATTTGTAGCGTCTTTCCTTGCACAGGTAAACTCTGCCAGGATGCCATGAAGGTTTGTAACACTGCAGCAGCAGGCCCTCATTCACTTCACAGGTTTTTCATAGTAGGAAATATTAGAAAGATGATCTTTCATTCTCACCTTGTTTTGATTTTGACATTATTTTTATTTTAAGACCTGACAACGATAAAACATGAAGACAACCTGCAGTTGAATGCAGATTATTTCTTCCTTTCTGCCTTTTCAAACATCTACACATGCATGAGGAGAGAATTCCCATGGCTAGGAATGTTTTGAACCAGCTAGGATATTAATACATGGTGCTGAGGGAGAGCAGACAGTTCTCAGCGACAGCAGAAGAAGGATCTTCTTTATGAGTGTAACCTTGTATGTGGCAACTGATTGCAAAGTAAGCAGCAAAACCTTTGCCTTGCATCATGGATCATGTTTTCACTCTGTCTGGATTCAATGACACCATCAGTTACAGAGAGTCGGTGTTTTCTTTCACCTTACTGTGTTACTGTGTGATTGTGTTTGTTAATGTTTCCGTCATCGTGACCATTGCCTTTGACGAGAGCTTGCACGAGCCCATGTATATTCTGCTATGCACTTGTTGTGTCAATGGACTTTATGGAACGGCAGGTTTTTACCCCAAGTTCCTGATTGACCTGCTGTCGTCCTCTCAGGTCATTTCCTTCAGCGGATGTCTCGTTCAGGCTTTTGTGCTCTACTCGTTTGTCTGCAGTGACACGTCCATTCTGGCTGTCATGGCTTACGACCGATACTTGGCCATTTGCCTGCCGCTGCAGTACCACTCCATCATGACTCACAGGAGGCTCTTTAATCTGGTGTGCTTCTCTTGGCTAACGCCTTTCTGCATTTTTTCCATTAACATCGTGCTGACGACCAGACTCACCTTCTGCAGTACAAACATTCAGAGACTCTGTTGTGTCAACTGGGTGATTGTTAAACTCGCTTGCCCTGGTACAGACACCTTCACTAACAATATTTTTGCATTTGCCACACTGTCTATTTATATTTTGCATTGGTTTTTTATTGTATGGACTTACATTTACATTGTTAAATCATGCTTGCAATCCAAAGAGGAAAGGACAAAGTTTATGCAGACGTGTGTTCCCCATTTAATCTCCCTGGTCACTCTGTTTGTCGTTGTGGTGTCGGATTTCTTACAGATCCGATTCCTCCCAGAAAATGTGCCTCAGTCCTTTAAAAATGTTGTGGCTATACCTGTTGTTCTTTTCCCTCCTCTGATGGATCCTTTAGTTTACGGATTCAAACTGACAAAGATTCGCCGCAGAATATTTGTTCTTTTTCGTGTTAGTGTGAAATGACCTGTTTTATTTGTAATCTTGATTAACTATGCCGACAATTAATGCTGTGCTGTTCTGTTAACACATATATGCAGTCGTCCCCGAATGTATTCATACCTTCCCATGACAGAAGGAAATAAGAACAGCTCCTGTGAAATAAGCGGAAATTAACAAAAACAAAAGGTTTTTATGAAAATCATTACATTATTTTAAATTCTAGTTCAATAGAAATATAACTCTTTAAACCAAACAAATAAAATAATAAATATCAGTCATAAACTAATATTTAGTTGAACAATCCTTTAATGTTTCCGCTCCAGTCAGGTGTTTTCTGTTCCTCTCAGTCAGACTTCTGCACCTGTTGACAGGTATTCAGTCCCACTCTTAATCAAAAAAGTTAAATTGTCCAGGACTGGTTTTGTTTTCTTGTCTTGTCTGGATTTCTTGTCTTATATCACTAAATTAAAATGAATCAAATTTTTATTTATTGTTCCTTTTCTCAGTCTTCAGTTATTTGAGTTACTCTTGTAAATTTTGCCTTTTCTTTGATGAAAGCGTATAAATATATGAGAGGACGACTCTATGATAAAGTGAAGATAGATAATAATTAATACATGCAATTATATATATATATATATATATATATATATATATATATATATATATATATATATATATATATATATATATATATATATATGGATGGATGGATGGATGGATGGATGGATGGATGGATGGATGGATGGATGGATAGATAGATAGATAGATAGATAGATAGATTTTATTTTAAACTCCCAGACATGTTAATTATTTTGAATATATATATATATATATTCAAAATAATTAACATGTCTGGGAGTTTAAAATTTGGTTATTGTTTTTATAATATTTCTTGAAAACACTGTGCAAGTTTTTTTTAATCTAGTTCTATTTATATATCTATAAATAATGTCTGTACATATAACTGAAAATATCGTGCTGTGGAGCACAAGGCAACATGTTACTCTCCACACAGATGTGGTTTATTAAGCTGTATGACTAATTCACACAGTAAAAAGGTTGATTGCAGAAAGTGAAATTGTCAGAATCTTTGTCAAGATGATGGGACGTCTGCTTTTTATGACTTAGAATTTGTGGTTTTTTAACCCACTTTTAGAATTAATCCTGAGCTCTTGAGAGGAAGAACAGCCGGTTTTCAAATGTCTTAAGATGTGAAGCTGTTCTGCTATTGACAACTGAAAAACATCTGATCTAAGCAAAAACGGCCTGTTGCTAAAAACTAAGGCATAAAAAAAACACACAGTCATAGAAAAATAACTACCCATGGCTTGAATGTTTCACCTGATGGCCTTTTTTTCTAAGAATCACTGAGAAATATGTGACATCAAACAGCATCCAACATGAAAAGAGATGTATGCCATGCTTTTTTAATGACTTATGTGTGTTTCACAAAGTTTGTGGAGTCTAACAATTGCCTGATGCTTGCAAAAGATAGACAAAAGAAGTTTAAATTGCTGTGTTTGAACTACTTTTATCTACCAGGCCAAGAAATGACAAAAAGAAATGAGTTGACTTGTAAATAATATTTTGCATGTATCTCCTATCAAACCGAACAGATAACTGGTGCTTATTCTACTATTTGCATTAAAGAAGCAGAAATTTACCACAAAAATTGAAGCATAAGAATGCAAACTGAAAAATACTTATATTACTTTGAGAAAAAAATATATACTTTCATATATACATATTCAAACACACATATATACAAATACAGACACATGTATGTAAAGCTACATAAAAACATGACTCCTTTTCGGCAGCCATGCTTTCTTCCATCTGTGTCAGTAGAGAGGCCTGTCAGTGTTTCCGTCTCTCTTTCGGAGGGATGGGTGTTAACGGGAAGAGTTGACCCGCTGACTTTCGCCCAGGGATAACCCCCATGTACACACAGCTAATAGCAGGCAACCTTTTCAGCACCCACATGATGTGCTTGGACTTAATACGTCACAAAATAAACTGGTAGTGTGTGTTGTAATCTTAGCACTGTGCTTCCTGCTGACCTGTTTTGTGTTTATGTTGTCGTTCATCTGCGTTTATGGGGACCGCTGAGGTTTACTTCTTATGTGGATGCTTTAGGAAAACTGGGATATTTTAGGGAGTCTTTCCTTTGGAAAATACATACAAACATCCGCCTGTATTTTTTTATCTTAATGGGGTTGAAGGTTTGATTGGGTGAAGGTTTGGTTCAGAATTCGTTGGTCCCTCACAAAGACATAAGGACGAGTATGCGTGTGTATGTGTGTGTTACTAAAAGGACTAAAGGGTTAAGAAGCTTTGTGATCCATTGACGTACTTAAAACGGGTGTAAAGAGGGGGGAAATAACAGAGCAAGAACATAATACGATGGAGGGAGGGAAATGGAAACATGGAAGCAGAGAAACAGATGGAATAAATGGCAGGAAAGAAAAAGATTTCCACAGTCCCTAAAGAAAGCAGAGAGAAGGAGCGAAGTGTTGCAAGGCAGGGAGGAGAGGAAGAGGTTGGTGGATTAAGCCGGGTTAGAAGGGATTAATGTCAGGTTTGGTTTGGTTGTATACTAACATCCACGTCGGTCACTTCTGGCTGCTGCTGACATGCTAACACCGCTGATTCACTTCAGCCCAGAGATCACACACTGAAGCATCACTGCTGGGGAAGCTGGTCATCAGGGAGAGGAGGTGAGTTGCTTTTATTTAACACACCCATCTGTTGTTTGACTGCTTGTGAACAGATGTGCATGTGTGTTTGTGTGAGTACATGAGAAACAAGTCAACTGACGTCAGCAGCAACTTGTTCTTTCAGCTACATGCTAACATGCTTCCCACTTTTATATATTCCTACGCTTGAAATAAAACACAACAAATGAGGATTTGTGGAGGAAGAAGGGGGTGAGGTGGATGGAGACGACATGATGGGATGTTTTCAGACCAATCTGATAACACCAGTGCTGCAAAACAAACCACTAATCAGGCTAACCACAGCTTAATATGCATTTTCCCTCCCATGTTTACCAACACCAACACTTTACCACACGAAGGAGGCGTATTTATTGGCAAATGGTGATGATGAAAGTGTCTGTATGTATAAAACCTTTTGACAAGCAGGTTCTTTAGCGAGCTGCACGTCTGCTGAGGCTTCCCAGTGATCGACTGATCTCTCATCATTAGATGTAGAACTAAGCCAAGCTGTAATTCGAGTCTGACCTCGTCATTTAATTGGACCACCGTCCAAGTCCTATAATACACGCTGGAAGGCAAATAAAGTTAATACTTCTGGCACAATGATGCCCGATGTTTAAACTATTCAGCCCCTCTTAACGTTACCTGCAGATGACATTGCATATAAGGGCAGATTTTGTCTTCAGGTTGATGTAGAAATGAAGATTTTATAAGAGTTTAGCAACAGTTTGGAAATGATACAGTGAAGTCCTGATGTACTGCTTCACAAGAAAAACAAAAGAAGCTTTAGAGAGCATGCTGAGCCCTAAAAGCCCATTTCAGTCAAGCTCAGTGTGAACATACAGGATTGACTTTCAACCATCAATATTTATGCCAATTCTGGTTGGACTGACACAATGACAAATCTTTTTCCTGGTGTGTAAATAGACTGACTGACCATAATCATGACATCATTTTAGTGTCTCTTAAATGAACTATTAAAAAAAAGGACTTTTTAGTTTGGTGTAATTTATAAACAGGCACTAAAAGAGCCAACCCAAGACCCGTGTGAGACTGTGACTGCCGTTTCATGAGACTGTGAGAGGAAACAGAAGCTGAGTTAGGATAAGAAGCTAAAGACCACGAACCAGTCCACATTTAGCCTTCTGCTTAAAGAAAAGTACAAAAATAGCACAAGTTGTGTTTAAAAGTTCACTTCCAGTATCACTTTTGCTTGATTTGTTTGTTTCTAGACTAATATTGTATGTTTGATAATCAATAAGCCAAGAAGCATAAAATATTTCCATATCTAATGATTCATTGAAGCAAATGTAGTTAAAGAAAAACTTTTTCAACAATTGCACAAATACTAGATGTCTTTTCAGGTTTACTCTAAAATCTTAGATACTGAGAAATTCCAAAGATTGTCATTAGTTTATTCTTTAATAAAATTCATTTCTACAAGGAAAAAAAAACCTATTTTACAAATAAATGTTAAAAATATTGTTATTAGTTACACTAAGTGTACCAGAACAGTTCCAGTGATACAAAGATGAAAAGGAGTCTCATCTTTTCCTTTTAATGAGGTGCAGGAAAAAACTCCAACTTTCTGCAAGAAACAGAAGATGTGAAACAGCTTCACACTAATTAAAGGCTGAAAGTGAAAATAAAGACAAAAAAGGAAATAAAATTCTGTTCTACTTTCTCGCTGTAACCTTTTCACTTTGTCAGCCATAGAAGAATTAATCGTACTGCATGTTGATCAGTAAAGCGGATCCATCATTTACTGCGTCAGAAGGAAGCCCTTTTCCCTCATTTCCCTATTTATTTCTTTGTATGACTCCGTATTTCGCTGTTGTTTGCTGTCAAGGATGGTAATTATATTATTCTCTTTAATTACTTGTAAAATTATTTCTGTCTCGTCCTCCATCCACACAACCAACGCCATCTTTACTTAAAATTACCTGGTCGCTTGACGCCCTAAGTCATGGTCGGTGACGTAAATGTGAAAAAAAAAAAACCACATTTATCAGATAAAATTCCATATGAAAACATCTGAAATACGGCCTCATAGGAACATAAAAACATTTTAGCAATATTTGAGGCGTTTCCATAACCAGTTTTTCATCCCAATATTTAGGTTTTGAGCCATTCTAGATGCTATTACAGCCATGAGACGTAAAGGAGAGCTCCGTGTGTTGACAATAATGTGACGATTACTAAGTAGCTGCATTTTCATATTTTTTTTACAAAGTAAAAGTAGTATTTTTAAATATTTCAACAAAAAATTCTGATTTGATGGTGTTTTTATTGAATGGTGTTTAGCACCTAAGCCATTGTTTGTGTAAAATCTCATCACGTTGAGAAGTTATAACGAGAACTGTGGCTTTTGTTTGAGGGTTTTGCATTATATATTGATTTATGAATAAATGAATGAAATGATGGTGGTTTTATTTTTCTCTTTAATCATTTGTAAAAGAAAACATTTGTCTCCTCCTTCGTCCATCCATGCCCTGATATCTATACCTGAAATGAACTGGTCACGTTTCCGTTACACTTTGATAAGTGTAACGGAAACGTGACCAGTTCACTAGTGATAAACTTTTATATCAACACGTCTGAAAACCACCTCATGAGAGCTTTAAACCTTTTTACCAATATTTGAGAAGTTTTTTAAAATGTAAACATTTCCCTTACCAATTTTTTATTGCAATATTTAGGTTGTGCACAGTTCTAAGGGCAATGTAAACCCAGCTAGTCATGGCATGGGAATTAGAAAACTGTTGCTACTTTAGGGAAACACAACGTCTTTCTTAAATATTGAAATTACCCTCATATGGAAATACTGGACTTATTAACAAAACATACAAATAAATAAATAAATAAGTATTGTGCATAAGGCAAGCATCTGATTGTATACACAGGATTTTTAGCAAAGGTTCTGCTGTATCGTAATGATACAGTCTAAATATACGCAGCATCTGAGTGTAATTTACAGCTTGTCTTAGCATTAATGGAGTCAATAATAAAAATAAAAATGCCAAAGCTTAGAAATAAAGCCTGAGTCTGAACATTGTTGTGTGTGTATAAACATTAAGATGAAACTTTACCAAGATAAACTGTCTGTTTAAACAGTTTAAGTATAATTTAAAGAGGTTGCTGTTATTTCTCACATGCTGAACGGTGTCAAAACGACTGTTGGACAAAGACAGGTAATGTGAGCAGAAGTGCTTGTTTTTCCTCAGACTTAGCTACTGATTAGTATTTAGGCCAGCGGCTGCAGTCAATCTGCCCATTTTAGTCTCATCTGCTCTCACAGCTGTTCCTGACTTTGACAGAAGGCCCAAATGAAGCTTTGTATGTGATTCAAAAGCACATATTAAAAAAAATAAAATAAAAGAGGTCTCCCTGATCCTCCAGGGTCGTTTTATGGGATTTGATTCTGTCACTTTCACTTTATTTTTTATTCATACAATTCAATTCAAATCCAAATGACATGCCTGTGTATGCAACGTATGTTTTGAAAAAAGTGGACACCCCAGAAAGCTGTCTTGAGCTTGTAAACAGGGGCTTAGACACTAAATAGTTTACCATAGAACATAGAGCCATATGTAAAAAAAAAAAAAAAATCCCAAATTGACATCCAAACCTTAAACCAAAGATTTCATCAGCTTCCCCAGATGCATGCACCCCCACACAAATTAGACATTGGCACATAAGAAAGACTAAATAACTACATTCATACACATAGTTCCACTCAATAAGAGTTCATTCATTTAAATCTTTAATCTCTAATTATTATTGTGGGTTAAAAACAATTTAGCAACATTAGACAAAGTTAAATAATAAACCTTTTTTGAGCCTTTTTTTTTTAAATGTGCAAAGTTGCAGACTTCTTTTATCGTTGTTATTCTGCAACCACACCACTGGGCCACCTGATGTATCGAGGAAGCAGGTCATCAATCAGCTAATTTTGTTACATTTATCTGCTGTGTGAGTTTCTAATCTCAACAGATTGCAGGATATGACTGCACCAGAACAAACTGTTCTTTAATATGTTGGCTTTTTTTGTGGGACATATGTTCCCCAAGGTCACCAAAGAGTCTGCAGACTGTTGATGTTTCTATGGGATTTGTTGTCAGGGAAACAACAAACACTGACCATTTATTGTCACACCAGCTGTTTTGCCTTTTATTGTGTTGATAATAAACATATATATATATATATATATATATATATATATATATATATATATATATATATATATATATATATATATATAATATACATGATGTGTGTGTATGTGTGTGTGTGTGATATATAGATTATGGATTATACAGCCAATGTTATAAACTTGGGAGCACTAGATTTCACTGTTTTATAAAATCTACCCCATGTTCCTGCTGTCAGAGAAGAAACTCAGACCCTAAAATGCAGAAAAAACAGGCTGAAAGGTAGTTTTTACCCATGAGCCTTTAGACTGCTGAACTTAAACAATAACTCCTTGTGTCACTCTTAAAAACGCTCCTGATCTTTTCCATCTTTATTCTACTTTTTTGGTTTTATTTGTCTCACCTTTTCACTCCCCTATACATATCTTGTCTTTTTGCACATGATGGGATTAATATAGTTTTGTTTTAAATGTGCATTTGATGAGATTGTAATATTTATGGTGTTTAAGGTACCGTTTAAAGGCAGTTAACTACATTTTCATCACGCCTCTTTGTATGACAATAAAGTATTCTATACTGTGTTAGAAAGTTTCATTCTTTTAGTTTTAAAGTTATATTTTCTGAGTTGTCAGATATTTTATATGCAGTTTAATTATACTTATCTAACAGTGTCGGACACTTTCTGTTTTACCTCCAAGCATTGCATGGATACTATTAAAAGAAACATGCCTAAGTACTAAACCAAGTTTTTCAATTGAAACATGACGGGGGCCATAAATGTAAAACATAAAGACACTTTTTCACTCTAATGGGATATTAATCTTATTTTTTTTTGTCAGTGAAAGAATCCTTTCCATCTTCTGGTGGTTTTGAATGATCACCATGAGAGAAACAATGGAAGATGGTAAGAACCACACACACACACACACACACACACACACACACACATTTGGTTGTCAATTGTTTGTATTACCTGTTAAGTCTTGTTCTTCATGTAAGGTCTTAAGTACAAACTGGTCTATTTTAATCCTTTCAAATACACACTTCTACACATTTGTATTAGTGTTTCTGCAGGGTCATGAAACTTAATCCTCTCTGGCCCATATGAGTCTGTTTTTCACCATCTGCCACGTCAAATTTCACGACTTAAACGTGTACGCTCACTGAAACATCTCACATTCATGTAGGATTGTTTGTGATCTGCTGAGTTCACTTTGTTTTTCTACTATTAAGATATATCATATTTTACCTTTACATTTTGGGTAATAATATTGGTTAATCTTCTACATATTTATAGTACATATGAAATCAGTGAAATGTCACATATCTGTTAAAAAATATGAATTGACTTTTAATGTTTGAGGTTTTAATGTATTTTGGTGGATATATCAGTCATTATTGGCAGAATTATGGTGACAGGACAATTAATGTTTTACCACATTTTGCAGTAATACATGCAACTTTAACTCATTTCACATATGAGCAACCAAGCAAACTCCCAGAACCATCAGTTACGTTGTGATGCACCAGCGTTTAAAATCTCCATTGGGGTTTTAAACTGTGAGCTATAATTGCCTGTGTTGGTTACGATATAATAATTTATCCTAAGATTAAAATCTGTGTGTGTGTGCAGGGATTAGTGAAGTGCTTTCCAGCGTGGTAGAGGATGTTGGCGAAGCTGTCAACAGAAACATCAGCGGCGCACAGCTTCTGCATGAGCTGCTGAGCGCACCGTGGCTACGCTCCCTGCTAAAGGTATGTGGTTCTGCAGTCCCGCTTCAGAACACATAGAAAAATCCATCTGTAAGCCAGTCCTATCAATTCTTTTCTCACTCTCCAGATTTATGAGTGCCTGGTGGATTTCCAGAGGCAGACACCAAGCCCCTTTCTGCCTTATGCCTCAGGACTCTCATACGAGGTGAGGGAACACACAGAAAAAGATTGCATCCACTTACCTTTTCGAGGGGGAAGCTGGGGTTGGTTTTACTTTACTCAGAATTTGAGCTTAGCCGTTTATGCACAGACAAAGCTTAGCAATTGGCAGAAACAAAGGAACCAATTGGGGAGAGATACTATTACTCTAAAGGTCCATTAATGTTTTACGAGAAGACTGACGGACAGTTGAATCCTTTTCCTGCCTCACTTACGCGCAAAATTTGGCTCATTTTGAGTGGATTTAGTTACACTGCCCCCACCTGAAGATGTAGAATTTTGTATTTGACACCTAACCACAGACTGAGCCTCCATGACGTCACCCGCAGGTTTCTGAAAAGCTGAATTGAAGCTCGGTGGGCGGTTCCTACCATCACCATCTTAGCAGAGGCATGTGTGTCGTCTCGCCTTGAAAATACAAATATGGGCAAAGAGGTAGCGCTGAGAGGGGGACTTTGAGCATCATGGTGGTTGATTGACATCGAGCAAACTCCGAGCTGTATTTAAGAGCTTACTTAGCTAACCCAGAGATAACAGTAGCTAACCAGCTAACGGAGGTAAGCGGGCTAAAGCTAAGTCACATTGTTAACCAGATAAAAACCGCTTTTGTTCTTTGTTCTTCTTACTTGAAGCGGGAGATCGGGTACCTGTCAATCAAAAGGACATGCCCCTAAATATGCCAAATTTCGAGATTAAATTACTTTAAAACAGGCAAGTTAGAAAAAAAAAAATCACTCCCCCTACAGTTGTCATGAAGGTAAACCTAAACCTATTAAATCGAAAGTGGATTTTTGAACCAGACTGTGAATATGTTTATGTCTGTTGTGAAGTTGGTCTTAACATGGGAGTCCAAGGGGATTCGCTCTGTTTTGGTACCCCTAGTGGACGAAAGGGGAACTGCAGTTTTATGCACTTCCGGATAGGCTTCACTTTTAATGGCCAGAGATTGCCACTTGCACGACCAGCGAAAGGAACAAACCAGAAAAGGAGAAGCGAAACAGGAAGAAGGTGACAAAGAAACCACCAAATAAAAAATACCTGAAGAAGACACAAAAGAGGTTGAGGATGTTGGATAAAAATATATCAACCTTTAAAATGTAGGCACGACAGACCAACAGAACCTTTATAGAGTACATTTATCTTGAAAGGAGTCACTTTTAGTATAAATGCAGAAGACAAGGAGACATTTCTATATGAAAATGTCTGAAAAACCACCCCATGAGAACGTAAAAACATTTGGTGATATTTGAGACATTTATCAAACTGTAGGTGTTTCCATTAGCATTTTTTAATGCGAAATATAGTTTTTGCACAGTTGTAAGTGTAATGGAAATGCAGCTTATGATTTTTTTGTTTCTCTAACTGAGGAAAATAGGGAAGACTGTGATTTTATTCTTCTACTTATGTTGTTTTTGGATGGTTCAAAACAACTTTACTGTGGTGCATTACGGCTACCAACCGGTGTTAAAGCACTGAAGTGAACTCGGAGCTCAGCACTGCCTACTAGTGGATGAACTGACTTGATGAACTATGGCAATGTAAAAAAAAAAAAAAACACATTGCAATATATTAAATGGATTTCCTGCTTTACATAAAGAAATATAAATGGGCCCCAACTTGGAGAGCTTGGTGCTTAACTCTATTAATAGATAATCATTGTTAGATGAGCTGATCAGGTCAGAGGAACCTATCCTAGCAAGCCTAGCTGAACTGTCTTTAGAAAAAAGAGGAGCCTGATCGCTAAAGCCTATTCCTCCCATAGTACTCTTCAAGACTCTGGGAACCACCAGTAAACCTGCAGTTCGAGAGCAAAGTGCTCTATTTGAAATATATGGAACTATGAGATCCTTTATGTACAATGGAGCTTGGTCATGGATGAATTTTAAACTTTATCCAGGTTTAACAGGGAGCCAGTGTAGAGAGGCTAAAACTGTTGAAATATGATCTTTCATGCTAGTCCTCATCAGAGCCCTCGCTGCAGCATTTTGGATCATCTGGAGACTTGTCGGGGCATATTTGGGACAACCCATAAAAAAGGAATTGAAGTAGACCAGTCTGGAAGTAACAAAGGCATGGGCTAACAATATGATGTTGATTTGAGACAAAATCTTAAGCACAAATCAATCAGATGATTTGTGTCGTAATGCTCCCTGGATTTATTTGTTCTCTGTGCTCTTTGGAAGTGTTCTTTGGATAGAGTATACAAGACAGTACAGAAAACTACAAGGTTTTTCCTTTAATATTAATGAAAATGCCTTCATTTCTAAGAAATGGTAATCGAGACCTTTGCAGAAAACTGGCCTTCATTAGGGAGGCAAACAGATTTGATGAGTTTAAGGTGTCTTAATCATGGAATTCCACCAATAGGAACTGTCTACCTGTAATGAAACTTTCCATCAATAGCTCTTCTCCCAAAGTACAAAGAACAACAAATATGGATTCCTTGTTTCACTGTAAGATAGCAGCTGTCATTTAAAAAAATACCAACTCTGATAGTCCAAAATACAATATAAATTAGCATAACTTGACCATTTGGGTGAGAAAGCAATAACACAGTGGCTTCCTGGAATGATCTATTTCATATAATTTTAATATTGCTGATAACGCTGTATCTGTCTGTTTTCTTCCCTGTTCATTAGATCATGACAATAATACAGAGGGCTCATAGTCCTTCAGCGGAAGCTAGAGAGCTCTATAACCTCTTGGGTTTGCCACATTTCCAGGTATGACCTGAGATTATTTCTGAACTTCTTTGTAATACATATCTAACATCATTTAGATGACTCTGTAACTTCCTATGTGTCTGCCAGGCCCTCCTTTCATCCCACGATAGTGTGGCACAGTGTGACTACCTACCCGTCTTACCACCCCTTCCCGATGAGTTACCTGATGATGAGGAAGCTATGAGAATTGTCTGTCTTGTGAAGAACAACCAGCCACTGGTGAGACAGAAGAAAAAATTGGTTTAGTTGTCACTTTTGTGAAGATTGTTTTGCCATAACTGCATTACTTCCAGCAAATAACTTAACACTTTGCAAAAACGCAAGTCTCTTCCTAGTTGTGTTAAGGTAATAACCTGCAAAGAGGGTTTAAAAAAAAAAAAAAAAAAACATCACAGTTAGTCATAATAGATTTTTTTTTTTTTTTTTTTGCTATACTTTAATCACATTAATAGACATCATTTTGCCTTTTTCCATGCTGTTGTTCTCCTGACTACAAGAGGTTGCATTCTATGAATTCCTACGTTTAATGCTTAAGGCCATTTACACTTGTTTACATACATCAACAAGTACATCTTTGCCAAACACATACAAACGTCAATGCCCTTCTGCTCACATGCATGTTGGAATGGTTGTTAGGACATATGTCCACTAGGGGGCAGTGGAGAGTTCATTTTTGAGTTCCACCATTAGTTTTAGACATTAGCAAACATGGAGATGTTGGAAGAGGTTATAATAATGCACATTCTCATGAAGAGACATGAGAAAGACAGCACAGTAGACAGCAGTAGTTGTTAACACTTTACAGCTTCTTCCTCTTTATATTTTTGCTAGTTGCTCATTAAACCATACATGAACACTGCTCCCCCATGATTTCCAGTGATATAGCAGCATTTTCTGTAAGTATGCGCATTAGAGATGCAGAAGATGGACAGAAGGCTCTATTGGTTCTGTGTGCATAATTAGTGTCGAGAAGAATTTAGTCTTTAGATGAACAAATGACCCATTGGATCATTTTTGGGGGGGGGTACAATGGGAGAAACTTCTACTTTCCAGACATATTGACTAGCACAGGAATGCCTGAGTCTGGTCTTTGAGATGTACTTTCATGCAACTTCTAGATGCATCTCTCCAACACACCTAAATCAAATAGCTGAATTCTTCTTCTGCAGAAGTCCTGGTAATGAGCCATTCATTTGATTCAGGTGTGTTGGACAAGGGTTGCATCTAAAAGTTGCACAATAGTAGATCTCAAGGACCGAACTTGGGCACCCCTGGACTAGCAGTTAGCTTATCTTGCTCTACAAAACACAATCGGCAAGTCAGCTTGATACACATGTCTTGGAGACAGGTTGCAATACCTTTGACACTGTCCAGACAAAGTCTATTAGCATGTGATTCACAATTAATGAACCAAATGAACCCACAAGGGAACTTGTTATAAGGTTTATTTGAACTTATGACTGATTTAAATGAAAGATAAAACTCAGTTTCACATCTTTCATTCAACAAGAGTGGAGTGGAGCACAGAGGAAGTGCAGGAGATGAGGTAGGAGTAACACGTAGCCGCTGGAGCAGCCTTCGTCGCCTCACATTGGAGCGTCTCATCCCTACAAGGAGGGCGTGGTCGGGTGAGGAGCTCCAAATGACAGAGAGCGAAGCAACGCCTCTGTCTCCGTCCAGAGGAAGCCATCCCTACCCCTTTCTTCCACGTTATGAGTCAACAGGAAGTTGCTGTTTATGCCCAAAAAATGCAGAAATTCTGTGTCAAAGACTCAACCAATCAGCCCCAGCTGTCTTTACCACTGATACCTGTGCTGGTAAGAGAAAAAAAAAATATCCAACCACTGATCTATTTTCTTTATCATTCAGTAATTCTTTAAGCTGTTTCCACAAAACAGAATCATTGTCCATCAAGAGTCCATCCATCAAAATTGTTACATGTCACATCCCTGCTTTCATCAGTCCATCCCGACAATTCTTGATTTGCCATCCCACCTTTTATCATCATTGTGGAAGGCAAAAACCTTTTTCATCCATCATTTTACATCTCACAAGTTGCTTATTCTCCTCTTCATCCCCTACTTGCCAGTTGATCAGACTTTGTTCTGACCATGCTTTCCATTCAGTCACTCCCCACTGATGTGAAACTTTTTATTTTTTGGCACTGATTCTTAACCGTGTTCCATCTCATTGTCAGAAGGACGCAACAGGGAAGATGGCGCCTCAAACAGCAGCGATGACTATGCTTACCCTCCTCCTCCAGTCCCAGCTTACACCCTCAGTCTTCCCAATTCCCCCCTCTTGTATAAAAAGAGTGCTACAGTGGGAGAATCAGGGAGCATTCCTAGTCTCAACAGGGCACCTGTCAAAGTCCACACTGCACCTTGCAGTCCTGCAACACATCGTTCCACTCAGCAACAAGGCCTCAGCACCCTCCCCACACCTGTCAGGCAACATGTGTGTCAAGCTGGACATCATAACAAACAGCAGGAAAACCCCTTAAACCATACATGTATGCTCCACCAATCTTCTGTTTCTCATCACAACGGATGCCAAAACCAACCCAAACCCAAACAGAAGGCGCCCCAACAGCAACCGGAACACCCTCAGCCTTGTTCACCTCTTGAGCTTCACAAACAGTGTAGCATGGAGGAGCTAAGGTCCACTTTTCAGACGGTGGCCAGCAGCATTGAGAACAATAGTCAGGATGTACGCCACTTCGGCCAGAGGATGATGGCAGCAACAGAAATGATCACAGACAGTGTGGAAGAAAATGCTCAAGCGCTCAACCTTCTTGCTGAAGTGGTTGACAAACTCCAGGGGATCATTGTCGCCAAAAAACAGCAGGAAGTATCCCAAACATGCAGGCCAAAGCTGCGCAGGGGTCCCATTCCTCCCCCGAGGGTCTCCTCACTGTCTCCAAAAGCAGTTCGCAAAACTCCCACACCTTATCCACAGCCTCTCTTGCCTTCTTCTTGTTCATCCTCCTCTTCAGCTGAAAGTTTTTGTGCACACAGCTTTGCAGTGTCTCAGAGTCTGAAACAACTGAACGGAGGATCAAAAATGCCCCAAAGGGCAGGTGGTGGGGGCAATAATGGACATGCTTGGTTTAACAATGGAACAGTTTCAAGGGTTCAACGAGATGACGAACAAAACAGCAAAAGCACAGGCTGCTTGAAAACAAAGAAGAAAAATAAATAATTGAACTAAAGACTGTGTACTCGCATCAGTTCTGGCTATTAACACAGAAAGTGACATTTTTTTTCCATATGTGGTGAACTTTTAAAATGGAAACAATGCTAATATAGAGTTGCGGATGTGTTTTGGGCTGCACGGTGGTGTAGTGGTTAGCACTGCAGCCATACAGAAAGAAGGTCTGGTTCGAGCCTCGGCTCATGTAAGTTTCTTTGGATAAAGGTTTCTGCCAAATGACTGTAGAACAGAATTCCCTATTCTCATGTCACTGATTTAAAGTTTGACCATAAGCCAGAAGCAGCTTCATATACTCTTTATCAACAATATTCCAGAAACTGTCTTCTGACTTTCTTTTTTGGATCACTCAAAGGAGCAGAAGGAATGGAATGGAAAGGTACACAAATTGGATGTTTACATACCATAATTTCATTATTTGCATTTTCACAATTTCCATCCCAAAGATAACGACATTGAATCTATCCTCCATTATGTTATTGTCTTTTTCCTGATTGTCGCTTCCAGTGATTGTAGCTGTGTTTCCACTACCCATAGAATTGCACAAAGCCTAAATATTGCAATAAAAAAAAACAGCTAATGGAAACACCTACATATAAAAAAAAAAAAAACCTGTTATATACCACTAAAAAGTTTGCACATTCCCATGATGGGGATTTCCACGTTTGAATATAGAAGTACATCACAAAAGTTTAATGGAAACAGTTTTTCCACATTTACACATCCCTAGACGTGACACGGGGCGATCATGTGACCAATTTATTTCAGTGGAAATTGACGCTAAGCAACAGTGAAATGTGATTTTCTAATAATTGGAAAGGGGAAACTAGGGAGAAAGACCTGAAGAAGCCATGGCAAATCCTCCACAGCAAAACCCCAAATTAATGACTTCTTTGCATAAGCTGCAACTCTCTTAAACTCTTGCCAGCAGGACAAGATTGTATGAGAACTGCAGCTTATGCATTAAACACTATTTAAAAGAAACACCTACCTGCACATTGCAATTGTTGTTTGTCAAAATTTTAGAAATATCACTCTATTTTTAAAAAAAAAAACGTAATGGAAACGCAGCTGCTGAAATTTCAACACTAATAGGATGTCACGCTGATGCCCTTCAACTCCAGTAACTGCATCCAGTCACATTGCCTGGCACAAAAGTACATTTACTCATCTCATGACAACCAGCACACAGTTCAGAAGACATGAATTAGCAAATTCTCATTGAAAAAATAAATAATTCTTTATAACTCTTTCTCCACTTTATATGGTATGCCTTGCCAGCACCAGGTTGGATTCGCCATTCTGCCTTCAGAACTACATTTATTCTTAGTGACAAAGATGTTGAAAAACTGTCTCAGAAAATTAATCCATGTGGAACTGAGACCATCACGCAGGTGCTGCATATTCATTTGGTTTTGATTATTTACAGAAAAATTAATGTATTGCTTTCCTTCATCTCCACATTCATGATGCAAATGTCTCTCCACCACATTTCAAAGATTGTTGGTGAAGATCCTCATTCTTCCTGGTCAGTCATCCATCCATTCATCCATTTTCTTAACCGCTTAGTCCAATTAAGGGTTGCGAGGAAGCTGTAACCTATCCCAGCATTCGTTGGGCGAGAGGCAGGGTACACTCTGGACAGGTCGCCAGTCCATCTCAGGGCAAATGGTAGTCCTGAGAGCTTGAATAAAGACAGCTGAACTTCTACAGTTTTTCTTGTGTTTAGGAGTTATGTCCTCTCTCATTCAACAGGCTTCTTCACTACTAAGCAGTTGGTGTGGAGTTTGATCTATTAAGATTTAAAGGAACATTAAAGTTATTGGTCGATCACTTGAACAATATGGTGCGTGTGGAGGCCATTGGAGTACAGTGAAGTCAATCTCATGTTAAAGAATGCAGCTATTGACGATATGAGCTTTGTGACATGGTGCAGTATCCTGCTGGAAGTATCCAGAAGATGCTACACTGTGCTCATAAAGGAATGGACTTGGTCAGCAGCAATACTCAAATAGGCTGTGGTGGTTGAGTCATGCTCAGTTGGTGCTAAAGTGTCTCAAGTGGGGCATGAAAATATCCCCCACATTCAGCAGCAGCCTGAACCATTGATACTAGGCAGGATGGATCCATATTTTCATGATGTTTCCACCAAATTCTGGTCCGACCATCTGAATCTGGAACCAAAATGGAGACTCATCAGACCAGCAATCATGTTCTATTGTCCGTTTTGGGGAGTCTGTTGGAGTTGTAGCCTCAGTTTGTGTGGTCTTCTGCTGCTATAGACCATCTGCTTCCAGGTTGGAAATATTGTGTGTTCAGAGATGATGCTCTGCTTTCCTTAGTTGGAACAGGTGTCATTTGAGCTATCATTTCCATTTCCATCCTCTCCAGTCAGTCCATTCTCCTCTGACCTGAACAAGACATGTCAGTCCAGGCAACTGCTGCTCACTGGACATTTTCTCGCTTCCAGACCTTTCTCTGGAAAAATCCTGGAGATTCCAGTAGATCAACAGATCCCGAAATACTCAGACCAACATTTTTCTGAAGGCACTGAGTAGCTGCCATGTGATTGGCTAATTAGTTATTTGTCTTAACCAGTAATTAAGCAGGTGTATCTAATAATAAACTGGCCAGTGAGTATGCATTTTGTATTGTGAATAAATATTTCTATAAATAACATTTAATCTATTGCTATGTGGATATCATTCGTGCACCCAATGAAAAAGACAGCTGCAGTCAGCTGGTACATACACATGCACAAATTAGCGCAAAGTTTTAGGACATTGTGAATTTCTTCTTCACTTCCTCAGAATTTTGTAGCAATCTCTGCTGGTCCAAGACTTTGCTGCATGTTCATGATATTTCTATGTGTCAGAATTAAAATAGTTTGTCATCATGCCCTCCTCCTCCCAACCACTCTCATCTGTTTCAACTCCTCTTATTCATACTAGAAGTTGCTATCTGTTGTGCTTTATAAAACAGAATTTCTAATAAATATTTATTTTTCAGGGAGCAACTATAAGGAGGGATGAAGGGACAGGAGACATCTACATCGCTCGAGTGATTTATGGTGGACTTGCTGACCGCAGTGGTGAGATAAAATTGTATACAGCTGTATGTTATTCTAGCAGGGTAAATATAACATGTAAAGTTGTTATATTTACCCTGCTATATAACTGCTATATAACTGCTACTCCCTGGCCGGGAGTAGCAGTTCCTGTTGTCTGTTGTCTTTCTGTCCTCTTCCCCCCACACAGCAGAGGCAGAAGGCTGCCTGTCCTGAGCCGGGTTCTGCCGGAGGTTTCCTTCCTGTTAAAAGGGAGTTTTTTCCTTCCCACTGTTGCCAGTGTGCTTGCTCAGGATGGGAGATTGAGTTGGACTCAACTCAATCTGTTGGTTTCCTTATATAGGCTATTATGAACTGGCCTTCATTATGTTTTCCCCTCTGTCTGTAAAGCGTCTTGAGATGGCATTGCCGTGATTTGACGCTATATAAATAAAGTTGAATTGAATTGAATTGAATTGAAGTTATGGCTTAACATTGGGTTTGTGTTTCAGGACTTCTCCATCCTGGTGATCTGCTGGTGGAAGTGAACGGAAGTCCAGTGGTGGGTCTGGAGCCAGAAAAGGTCATCCAGATACTGGTGAGTAATCTGAAAGATTTGTTGCAGAATATTGAAGGAAAATGGGAGATTTGATCATGTTATGGCCTTTGAAAGAGAAATAAGTGCCAACACGCAGGCTTTAAATCACTCGCCAGCCCAACAAATGTGGGTTCAAATTCAATTTAGTGGGAATAAATAAGAACCTGCAGCTATGTTGTCATGTTATGAGTTAGTAATGTATATTTGTAGTAAACCAGAAGAGCTGAGTTCCATTTGAGAAAACTGAACCTCTGCTGAAAAGCCATACAGACTGGGGCGGGACTTAATTTTGATGGGCATACTGTGTAGCCAATCATATGCAACAACAGATTGAGCTCATAATGTGAGAGAAGGGAGGGGATGGGGGGCATGTTCTGAAGACAGTGAGTGTAGTCCTACAGGTCACGAGTGCAGAGCAATAGAGGGAGATGGGAAAGGAATGAAAGCACATAAAAAACAGCAAGAAAATGAGTAAAACATTAAAAAAAAAAAAAACTACATCTGGCTGTATTTCAGTGACATTGGAGACTCCAAAGCTGAGATCAGAAGTAAGTATCATTGTCGTCGATGAAAAGGGAGTCCTGCAGAAAAAGTCTGGAAACCACTGCATTAAATTATTGTATAGGAGCCATTAATATCGTTTGGAGGGGGAGCTAATAATCACTGGGTGGATGGTTTGAGTTACATTGTTGCCATGGTGATGCTGAGTGGGGGTCACGTGGATGTGGATCAGTGTAAGTTTGAACAGTTAAAACGGCGTTGTCAGCCAGTCACTGATGTTTTGATCGTGAGGAGGGCTGGGTAGCAATCATCTTTGTTGACCGCCCGGTTTATACATCCATTACCTAAGATAACGTACTATTTTCACCTCATCTCACCCCGTGCACCCGGCAGTGAATGTCATCCAGTTTACAAACTAACTATTAAATATATGTGACCTATGTACATCATTTGGAAAACTGACAGGGTGTCCTGCAAATAGACTGAATCTTGCCACGTTGCTTCTGTAGCTACTGCAGAAGTCTCAACACAGTGCACTTCCCATCATGTCACGGAAGTACTGCAAGGGGGTGAAAAAAAAAAAAAAAAAAAAAAAGCACCTGGGATATTTTACAGTCTCACAATCTATGTTTTAAATCAACATACACATTATATGTTTTTTACTCAGACTGGGTTGATAGTGTCACGGTGGTTGTAGGGATGTGGACCCAAATGCAGGAGTCGGGAAGCCGGTATGCAGAAATCAGACATCATTTTAATCCTTGACAAAGTGAAGGCCAAAACCAACAACACAAGACAAAAAGTGAGGGTTATAAATACACAGAACACAATGAGACAGGTGAAGTAATTAACAAAATGAAACCAGGTGAACTCAATAACAGGAAATCAATGAAGCTAAACAAGAACCGAGGGAACTAAACAGGAAAACTACAAAATAAAACAGGAACCCTGAAAACAAAGCAAAGGGAAAAACCCAAATCATGACAGTACCCTCCCCACAAGGGCCGGCCACCGGACGGCCCAAAAAGTTCAGAGTCCAGAGACGGGCGGGAGGAGGGGGCCCGGAGGAGGGACCAAGGGAAAAAACAAAGTCCAGGGGCACAAGTCCAGGGGAAGAGTCCAAACGGCCCAGCTCAGGAAACAGTCTGGGGCAGCCTCGGCTCTGGAGGACGGCCGGGAAGCCCAGACGACGGGGGCGGCCTCGGCTCTGGAGGACGGCCGGGAGGCCCAGACGACGGGGGCAGCTGGAGGACGGCCGGGAGGCCCAGACGACGGGGGCGGCCTCGGCTCTGGATCCCTCACGTTGGACACTGGAGGCGGGGGAGGAGGAGCGACCTCCTCGCCGGACACTGGAGGCGGGGGAGGAGGAGCGACCTCCTCGCCGGACACTGGAGGCGGGGGAGGAGGAGCGACCTCCTCGCCGGACACTGGAGGCGGGGGAGGAGGAGCGACCTCCTCGCCGGACACTGGAGGCGGGGGAGGAGGAGCGACCTCCTCGCCGGACACTGGAGGCGGGGGAGGAGGAGCGACCTCCTCGCCGGACACTGGAGGCGGGGGAGGAGGAGCGACCTCCTCGCCGGACACTGGAGACGGGGGAGGAGGAGCGACCTCCTCGCCGGACACTGGAGACAGAGGAGCGTCCCAACCTGGGACCCCCTCGGGAACTCGGGACAGAGGAGGAGCGTCCCAACCTGGGACCCCCTCGGGAACTCGGGACAGAGGAGGAGCGTCCCAACCTGGGACCCCCTCGGGAACTCGGGACAGAGGAGGAGCGTCCCAACCTGGGACCCCCTCGGGAACTCGGGACAGAGGAGGAGCGTCCCAACCTGGGACCCCCTCGGGAACTCGGGACAGAGGAGGAGCGTCCCAACCTGGGACCCCCTCGGGAACTCGGGACAGAGGAGGAGCGTCCCAACCTGGGACCCCCTCGGGAACTCGGGACAGAGGAGGAGCGTCCCAACCTGGGACCCCCTCGGGAACTCGGGACAGAGGAGGAGCGTCCCAACCTGGGACCCCCCTCGGGAACTCGGGACAGAGGAGGAGCGTCCCAACCTGGGACCCCCTCGGGAACTCGGGTCAGAGGAGGAGCGTCCCAACCTGGGACCCCCTCGGGAACTCGGGACAGAGGAGGAGCGTCCCAACCTGGGACCCCCTCGGGAACATGGGACAGAGGAGGAGCGTCCCAACCTGGGACCCCCTCGGGAACATGGGTCAAGGGAGGAGCGTCCCGTCCTGGGACCCCCTCGGGAACATGGAGCAAGGGAGGAGCGTCCCGTCCTGGGACCCCCTCGGGAACATGGAGCAAGGGAGGAGCGTCCCGTCCTGGGACCCCCTCGGGAACATGGAGCAAGGGAGGAGCGTCCCGTCCTGGGACCCCCTCGGGAACATGGAGCAAGGGAGGAGCGTCCCGTCCTGGGACCCCCTCGGGAACATGGAGCAAGAGATGGAGCGTCCCGTCCTGGGACCCCCTCGGGAACATGGAGCAAGAGAGGAGCGTCCCGTCCTGGGACCCCCTCGGGAACATGGAGCAAGAGAGGAGCGTCCCGTCCTGGGACCCCCTCGGGAACATGGAGCAAGAGAGGAGCGTCCCGTCCTGGGACCCCCTCGGGAACATGGAGCAAGAGAGGAGCGTCCCGTCCTGGGACCCCCTCGGGAACATGGAGCAAGAGAGGAGCGTCCCGTCCTGGGACCCCCTCGGGAACATGGAGCAAGAGAGGAGCGTCCCGTCCTGGGACCCCCTCGGGAACACGGAGCAAGGGAGGTGGACGAGCTCTGGTCGCCGGCGTGGGAGCCTGCAGCGCCGGAGACGTGGACGTGGGCGCTGGCGTGGGAGCCTGCAGCGCCGGACGGGTTCTGGGCGCTGGCGTGGGAGCCTGCAGCGCCGGACGGGTTCTGGGCGCTGGCGTGGGAGCCTGCAGCGCCGGACGGGTTCTGGGCGCTGGCGTGGGAGCCTGCAGCGCCGGACGGGTTCTGGGCGCTGGCGTGGGAGCCTGCAGCGCCGGAGACGTGGACCTGGGCGCTGGCGTGGGAGCCTGCAGCGCCGGAGACGTGGACCTGGGCGCTGGCGTGGGAGCCTGCAGCGCCGGAGACGTGGACCTGGGCGCTGGCGTGGGAGCCTGCAGCGCCGGAGACGTGGACCTGGGCGCTGGCGTGGGAGCCTGCAGCGCCGGAGACGTGGACCTGGGCGCTGGCGTGGGAGCCTGCAGCGCCGGAGACGTGGACCTGGGCGCTGGCGTGGGAGCCTGCAGCGCCGGAGACGTGGACCTGGGCGCTGGCGTGGGAGCCTGCAGCGCCGGAGACGTGGACCTGGGCGCTGGCGTGGGAGCCTGCAGCGCCGGAGACGTGGACCTGGGCGCTGGCGTGGGAGCCTGCAGCGCCGGAGACGTGGACCTGGGCGCTGGCGTGGGAGCCTGCAGCGCCGGAGACGTGGACCTGGGCGCTGGCGTGGGAGCCTGCAGCGCCGGAGACGTGGACCTGGGCGCTGGCGTGGGAGCCTGCAGCGCCGGAGACGTGGACCTGGGCGCTGGCGTGGGAGCCTGCAGCGCCGGAGACGTGGACCTGGGCGCTGGCATGGGAGCCTGCAGCGCCGGAGACGTGGACCTGGGCGCTGGCGTGGGAGCCTGCAGCGCCGGAGACGTGGACCGTAGAGCTGGTGGCTTGATAGCCAGTCTGGTTCCCCAGAACCGCAACCGGACTTCCCTCTCCTCCAGCTAAGGAACTGGTCCAGGCCCAAACAAAATACCCACCAGTTCGTCACATGTCATGGTCTCTGGTGGTTTCTGCTTATGGCGCCTGGAGTGTCTTTTTCTCCTCTCCTGCTGGGTCCTGGGTGGCTGGTTCATTATGTCACGGTGGTTGTAGGGATGTGGACCCAAATGCAGGAGTCGGGAAGCCGGTATGCAGAAATCAGACATCATTTTAATCCTTGACAAAGTGAAGGCCAAAACCAACAACACAAGACAAAAAGTGAGGGTTATAAATACACAGAACACAATGAGACAGGTGAAGTAATTAACAAAATGAAACCAGGTGAACTCAATAACAGGAAATCAATGAAGCTAAACAAGAACCGAGGGAACTAAACAGGAAAACTACAAAATAAAACAGGAACCCTGAAAACATAGCAAAGGGAAAAACCCAAATCATGACAGATAGTTCCTAACGCAAAACATCATTTTCTGTCTGTTGTTAAAGGGATTTTATGATTTCAAATAGCCTTTTTGTTTGTGTGTGTGATTTTCTCGCCCTTTAGAGCAACTCCAAAGGTACAATCCTGTTTAAAGTCATTCCACATCCCACTAAGGTCAGCAGCAATCAGAAACCGGTAAGAAAACGTGCATATTTTTGCCATAAATACATTTTGGTTCAAATCAAACTTACTGCAAAGTAAATATAAGAATCACTAATCAGTCAGCAGTAATTTAACCAGACGTTTGAGGCTTAAATTTCCATCAGAGACTCATTAAATTATCTGTGACTATCATCACTAACTAATGGTAAACAAGAACTGTTGGTGTTTTCTGTTGGTGCCTGTTGGCAGTTTGCAAAAAAATACTCACTGGCATGAGTCCTGACAAATTATTTAACTTCCACAAATACAAGTATAAGCAATATTTGTACAGAAGTTTTCTATTTCTGCATTACGTATCTGAAATTTTATACTATATATATATATATATATATATATATATATATATATATATATATATATATATATATAGATATATATATATATATATATATATATATAGATATATATATATATATATATATATATATATATATATATATATATATATATATATATATATATATATATATATACATATATATATATAGATAGATAGATAGATAGATAGATAGATAGATAGATAGATAGATAGATATATATATATATATATATATATATATATATATATACATATATATATAGATAGATAGATAGATAGATAGATAGATAGATAGATAGATATATATATATATATATATATATATATATATATATATATATATATATATATATATATATATATATATATATACATATATATAGATAGATAGATAGATAGATAGATATATATATATATATATATATATATATATATATATATATATATATATATATATATATATATAGATAGATAGATAGATAGATAGATAGATAGATAGATAGATAGATAGATAGATAGATAATAAATCTCAATTATAATCATCTACACTTTATAACAAAGTGTCCATCAACACTAGCCACAGCCTCCCTTAAAACACCCTTTAGTGTATCTTAATTCATTCTTAAGATATAACTGCTTAGATCTGTTTTTCAGGTCTACATGAGAGCGATGGTGGACTACTGCCCCCAGCAGGACTCCTCCATCCCGTGTCCAGATGCAGGAATGGCGTTCAGCAGAGGCGACCTGCTGGAGGTGGTCAACCAGTCAGACGGACAGTGGTGGCAGGCCAGGAAGCTCCCCTGTGGAGCATCCTTTGCTCGGCTGATCCCATCAGCCAGTATGCTGAGGAGGTAAGGCACACACTACAGGAGAGCTGCTGATCTGCCATGTGGCCACCAGAGGGAGCTGTAACTCAAACAATGACGTTCCACTGTTTCTGTCAGTTTCAACAAGCTAAATACAAACACAGAAGTTTATTTAATTTAATTGTATAACTCAGTGTTTTGACTTATGACTTATTACTTTCACTAAGTTAAAGCTTCGTATAATATTAGTGTGTAACTAAACTTTGAGTACATGAATTTGATGGTACCTAATTACTTTTATAAATAATTATATTGTTATTATACAAAGTTCAAAATGCTGCACAAAAAAAGTAAACACAGTATTTAAAAGTTAAGGATAACAGCAAAACAAGGTACAATAAACATTTCAGGATGCATGAAGATAAGTTGCAGGTATAGATGTACAAAAATTTTACCAATTATTACACCTTACTACAATACATCTACATCTACATCATCATCTCTATCATCTACACACACACTGCTCACTGAAAGTTGGAGATATCTAAATGTAGAGTGAAATGTACAAAAGAAATGCAGAAAGTCCACACCATTGATGTTACATTCTGGTATTCTGCGCTGGTTCAAGCTTGTAGAACTTTGCATTGACTTTTGGTCATAACTTAGGGGTTGATAATACTTTACAAAACAAACCTGATGATCCTCAAGTACTTTTACTGTTGATGCTAATTGCTAACACTTCAGTAACTACTATTTGCAATGTGTCAATACGACTTTACTGATACTGTTACTTCAAGCAGACAAGCTGTTAATATTTGTCTATCTTTCTTGATGGCATAAATCAGTCTAACTGTTGATTCTCCACCTATTGATCCCATAAATGTTCTTACTGTAGACACTGCACTGCTTTTACCTTTACAAATTAAGTGGGTTTTTACAGCTAAATCTCAGACTTTCAGAAGTTGGTTTTACTTCAGAATCATTGACACTGCTAATTCCCTGCTTTTGTTCTCTTTCTCTAAAGCAAACAGAGGGAGCACTGGTGGTGTCAGCCGTTGCAGATTCATACCTGCATCAAACCCTGTGAGGACTCTTCATCATTACCTCTATGAATCTGCCATATAAATGTCTCACACTGGATGAAAACCTCAGTAATCTCCCATGTGAAACCCCCGCTGTTGTATCTGGGACTTAAGAGAACACACATCTTTAGGGTGCAAACACGCTGTTGGTGCAGTTCATGTCCACCAGCTGAATGACTGGGATTGGAAGTTTTTAGTCCCATTTTCTTGGGAACCTGCTTTACTAACAGTAAATGGACATTTCATAAGTTTTCATCTAGTTTTACTTGATGGTTTCTAGCATTAAAACTCATCAAGACAATGTGCACAGTACTCCTGAGGTGCTTTCACACCATTCCAAAGATCTAAAGGTAGACTAGTCAGTAAGCAGCATTAGTGGTATAGTCCTGCACTAATCATGTGATTAATTTTTTTAGACCACGACTCAGTTTCCAAATGAAGGTTCTAAAGAAAGTAAAATAAGTCTCCAAAAACACAAGAGTGACAGGTAGAACTACATCATGTTACGTGATGCTGGACAACCCATTAAACTGGCATGGTAAAGGTTAGAAATGAAAGGTCAGCATTCCCATTTTCACAGGGGATGGTTTGGATTTTGGGTTTCCTCACATGAACATTGTCCTAAACAACACACTGTAATTGCTGTCATCTCACATTTTTACAACCTGGATTGTGCTTTGGAGAGGAGCATGTATTCTCCAGTGACACTCAGCAAGCACTGACTATAGAGTGGAATTCTAAATGTACCATTAGTACTTATTTCCCACCTGTGTGTTTATTTGTGTGCATGCTCAGTATTGTAGATGGAAATGTAGAACAACTCTATTAAAAGGGGTTTTTTTCCTTCCTGTTATCTGCAGTGCCTCTGGATGATAACGGTGGGTGTTTCCCTTTGTTCAGCTCTCATACAGTCTCTGGCAGGTTGTCTGTGTCGTCTGTATATTTTCATATGTGATTTTTATTCCCCTAAATCTCACTTTTCAAGTCATACACACACCGTCCCTTCCCATTTAACCTAACATGGCGTAGTGAGGAAGGATGTGTGGCATTTATATATAGATTATTCAGCAGTGGGGTCAAATAAGACAGAAAAAAATCACACACAAAAAAAAAAAAACACAAACGTAAGTTTTCTGCTTTTTTTATTATCTAGGATTAACCTTTGTACTTTGTTGTCATGATGCTGCTTGGCTTGTTCTAAACAAACTATAGCTAACTGAAGTTTTCCGTCTTCTCAGAGGATGATCCAAAAACTGCTGATGACAGATGCATCGTCACAGGTAAGTCAGTGGTAAATTTATGATTTCATGTCAGACAGAAGATCATCACCCACAAATAAAGTAAAACTCGTTTCTCTTTTCTGCAGATCTGGAAAATAAAGAACTAGTCTATGGTGGGTAAGTTAGTGATTGTGAAAAGTTTACTTAAGTAGCACATAAATCAGTTATTCTTGGGCTGGTTTCCTATAATCAACTTTTCACTCAAATTCTGACACACTGATCAAGATTTTTAGTGTAACCCACTGAAATGAATTATTATAAGTTTGCTGCATTGATGAGATGTAAATGATATGAAGTTAAACTGAATAAGAGTTGGGAATGTAATTGTTTTAAAGGAAACATGGAAAGCAATGCACATAAAACTACATGTGTTTCTTCTTTGCTCCTTAAATGTGATCATTTTGTCTGTTTGCAGTAACCGATTCCATTTGTATTTAGTTTTTATTTTTCATCAACTATCAACTTTTATCCTTCAGTTAAAAGCAATGTTTGACAGATTTTAGTTAACAGTGTGACAGAACATTGTATTTGAATGTTTCTTTCCTTCAGATGAGGCCAACTCTGATTTAGCCGATGGAATCTACCTGGGTAAGAAACATTTAATAATCAGATAATTATGAGATTCAGACACTTTAAGTTTGCACACACAGCTGCCCTCAGAAGAGGAAAAGAAAAGGAGACTGCTTAGAATGCTGGTAAATGAATAAACATTTTAACACATACAATTTATAAAAGAAATATGATGTAAAAATATTTTTTATTATTTGATTATTGAGCAAAATCTTCCAACAATGTCCAGCAGCTGATAACATCAGCGATTTACAAACTCTCCATCCTGTTTATACCGATAGGATACCGATAGGATACAATCCCAATAAGATATGATACCGATGACATACAATGCTGATAAGATACTAATAAGATCTTATACAAATAATATATATTGCTGATAGGATACAATACCAAAAAGGTAGGATACTGATAAGATATGATACTGATAAGATAAGATAAGATAAGATATAATACCGATAAGAGACAATACTGATAAGATACGATACCAATATGGTACCATAACATTTGATACTAAAGATACGATACCAATAAGATATGACTCTGATGACATATAATACCAATAAGATACGATACTGATAAGATACTATACCGATAAGATATGACACCAATAAGATACCAATATATGATACCAGTAAGAAACCGACAGTTTTTACTTGAAATTTCACCATCATTTAATGATGTTGGCTTTGAATGTTGATCAAGACGAGGATTTTGTCTAATAGAACACTTTTTTGTGAACAAACTAAGTAACAGAACTGAATATTTTTATTCTAAGCTTTTTTGTAAACATTAACAATGTCAACAGTGTACGAAAATAATAAAATAACTCTGTTATTCTCTTTTAATATACACAGTTTTTTTAGAAAAACAAAGTCATCGGTGCATATCGACTAAACAAAAGCAAAACCTACCATTCGTTAGCTCTTTTTCACCTTCTTTGGTTTTTTGGCCCCCAAGTCCTCTGCAAGAAAAATACCAATCTCAGATCCATCTCATAGATATTTTTATTATAAATAATTATATCAATCCGCCCAGTCCTAATGTTCAATAGCATAGTATGTCACCACAACAGTAAGAGAATATTTTTTACTTGAACTGATTTAGTGAACAGTTTCTGTCTTAACGTGAGTCACATTAATGTCACCCACTCTGCGATGAACTATGTTAAAAGGTGTTCATTTAAGAAAGAAGAGAGAAAAAGGAACCAAATAACCCCACAAACCCGTTTTGGTTTGGACAACCCAGTGCCCTGATTTTACATTTAAATCTTCATGACTATATTTGCTAAACTCAAATATATTTCCTATTTTTTATTCATTGTTCATTTTAAACGGCAATTCACACTTCAGGGGTGTCCAAAGTCGGTCCTCGAGCGCCGCTGTCCTTCAGGTCTTCCATCTGTCCCTGTTCCAACACACCTGGCTTCCATTAAATGGATCCAACAGCCAACAACATTCTGCACTATGATTAAATTGAGTCAGGTGTGTTGGAGCAGAGACACATGGAAAACCTGCAGGATCGTGGCCCTGTTTTAGATTAACTCTGGATTTGAATCTCGTCTGTTTTCCAAAGGATTTTCGGGACAATGTCATTACCATTTTATTTACAGATTAATTTACATCACAAAATGTTAAAAAAAAAAACATGGTTTTCTGCAGTGTTTTTTGCTTTTAAACAAACGTCTAAATGAAGGTTTTGTTCACCATCACAAGCTGGTTTCCGCCGGAGTTTCCGTCTCTGGAGGAAGACATCCTATCGGAAGAGACGGCAGTCCTGCACTTCCTGTTCGCCCAGTGCCAACGCTCTCTCAACCCCTTATGAGGAGGTGGCTTTGTACCAGCGCCCCCCGCAGGAGAACCACCGCCTCATTATCCTTGTCGGTAAGAAAAAAGTATCTGACAGAGCGTCACTGATAGCTTCAACTTCACGTTCACAAAGTGCTGTCCAACATGTTGACACTTTCATGTTGCTTAAATGCTAACAAGCATGTAGTGTTTGAATGAAAACCATCCTTTTACAATACATGTAAACATCTTGATGTAACATCAGTATTGAATACTTTAATCACATTCATTTACAGAATCAGTCATTTAGAAGTCTTAAAGTGTCTCTACAATGCACATTTCAGTCAAATTTATTTTAATATGCAAGTCCAGAAGGGCAAGAAATAATTAAGAATTTTTCACAAACCCCTTCATACATTTTGTACTGATCCTCTCAGATCAGCTTCTGCCAGAAATAAGCGAACAAAGACAGCTCCGCCCTCTCTCCTGCCTGCGGGCTGCGCCTGATTGGTCAACTGCTAGTAGTAGTAATACTGAGTGCCCAACCTAGAGAAGATGACCAATCACTGAGTTATTCCTCCAGGACGTCACTAAAATTTTGAAGTAGAAAAAATTTCAAACCAATCATTTTCCATATAGTGCATGGAAACCGAACGTAGAGAGTGCTGGAAAACTCAAACATACGTTTAGGTGATTAAAAAAAGACAGCGCCGCTCATATGCCTGATGAGTATTCAACATTATAACACTGTAGAAAGCTCAGAAAACTAGAAACAGCATCATAGAGTCCCTTTAACTACTGGGAGCTGACCTGTGCCAGGTGGCCATCTGGTGGGGCCTGGTCCTCATGGGGACTGGGCAGGTCCTCTGCCTTGTGCGGTTGGGAATGCTTTCAGATTTCAAGGGCCCCACGCTCTATCCACGCTTGGTGGGCCCTGCAGCTGCTGTCCTTGGCCTCCTGAGGCCTGTGCTTCATAACCATGGAGCACTCTGGTTTTGGGCTTCCTCTGTCGCCTTCTGAGCAGATTCATGGTCATCTCTATGGTGAGGTAGCTGGAATTTGTGCTCTGTGGTGGCAGCTGGTCTCCTGGATCCTGGAGCCCCCCTGGTCTGCCTCTGACCAGTTGCATTTGCACAACCACTGCTCACTATTAATGCCTGATATTTTCCCCCACATTTGCCGACCTGCACGCTGATGAAGCCTCTGTCTTGTCCAGTGGGTTTAATAACCAACAACAGCAGCTGTGTTTATTTGTGTTGCTGTTGTTGGTGTTATTTTATTTCCACCTTGTTTGTGTTTTTAACGGTTCTCCCGATGATTGTCAGCTTCGTTTTTCTTGATGAAGTTGCAGTGGATTTTCTGTTTCCTCACAGCCGTAGTAACTGGTTGACTGGTTTTTCTTAATTAAACAGCTGACAGTGTTACTTTCCTTCTGGTTTATCCTTGCCCATCTTTACTTCTCTTCATTCTCTCTTTCTTTTCTGCTTACTCTCTTTTTTTTTTTACCCCTGCCCCCCTTGTGAGGTCAAGTATTAATATGTATATTAAGCCATAATAAGGAATAATAGCTAATTATAAAAAGCATTTACTCCTTGACATGTTTTCAATTGGCTGTCAGCCTAACTTTTTTTTTAGTATATTGGTTCATGGCATAATAAGTCGGGAAAAAAGAGCAAAAAAAGCTGAAATGGGGCACATCCCCACCGATCATATTAGAGTCAAACATCCACAGAAGGGAAACAAATCAATTCATCACCTGTGATTGGAAACTAAGACGAAGACTATATTCCAGTTAAGTGGTCTAATGAGGTTGTAACCATATTTAGGCTTATATGAACATGGAAATGCACGAGGAAAATGCTCTTATTTGTGTCTTCTTCTGTACAGGGGCTTCTGGCGTTGGAGTAAATGAACTGAGGAAGAGGCTCATCAAACTGAACCCATCAACCTTCCAGGGACCAGTTCCTCGTAAGTGCCCTCAACTTCTCTAACACATTTCTCTTAAGAATTTATGCCAAATTACTTCTAATCTCAGTACTGCTACATAAAACCAGTTCAGTGGGAGGTTGGAGGGGTGGAAGTGGAACAAAACACCAAACCCACTTGTAACCTTCAGTTTGGGTTTCGTTTAGTTTCATTGCATATATTGCGGGCTTATATTTTATCCCATACACACAATTATTTGATTTTCTGTTTATTTTCAGGCTTTCTTTAGATGTCATTCACTGGCTGGGTAAAAAAAAGTGTTTCAATCTTTGTGACACAACATAAACAGGGATCAAAACAGGCAGACTCTTAAAACTGAGCATTTTAAAACTGACAAAGAAAGTTTCATAAACAGATAATGAGGAAGAAATTCTATTAGAAACAAATTTATTATATAACCCAAATAATAAGGAACCTATACATTGAAATAAGAGTTCTAGTTTTTATATTTTGGATGATTTTCATACCATTGGTAAACAAATACTCACCTGTGCTGTTGCCATGTTTCTACAGACACAACTCGCCCAATGAGTGAAGGGGAGCTGGCGGGTAGAGAGTACCATTTTGTTACCAAAGAGCTGTTTGAGTACTTGGTCTGCAACCATAGGTATGATTTTCTTTTACTTTTGATCTGAATATTTAACTGTTTGTGTTAGTTCTAATTTTACTTAATGATCTGCAAGTTTGTGCCATTTGTATGAAAGTATGTACATGCAACATTTCTGTGTTCAGGTTTGTGGAGTACGGGGAGAGTCAGGGCCATCTGTATGGAACCAGCCTGGATGCCATAAATGAGGTTCTAAAACGAGGACGGATGTGCATCGTCGATGTCGAACCACATGTGAGTGTCTTTAAAAATTGAGTTGATGGTAACGTGCAGATGTATTTCTTCTCCTTTTTGTTGATTTTGGATTCTTCTTTCAGAGTGCTATTTGCTATAGGCTGTTTAGACAAGTGGTTCACAAACTAAGGGTCCCCCATGGGGGTCTCAGTATAATTTCAGGGGTCTCCAGGTCATTGCAAAAGAAAAAAAAAGAACAAACATATATATATATATATATATATATATATATATATATATATATATATATATATATATATATATATATATATATATATATATATATACACTGCTCAAAAAATAAAGGGAACAATAAAGTAAAACATTATAGATCTGAATGAATGAAATACTTTTATTAAATATTGGGCCCTCATACCACCCTCATGGAGTCTGTTTCTGACTGATCAGACAAATGCACATTTGTGGCCAACTGGAGCTCATTTTGCAGGGCTCTGGCAGTGCTCCTCCTGTTCCTCCTTGCACAAAGAAGGAGGTAATGGTCCTGTTGCTGGGTTGTTACCCTTCCACTGCCTCCTCCACATCTCCTGATGTACTGGCCTGTCTCCTTGTAGCGCCTCCATACTCTGGACCATACCATACTATACTATACTATACTATACTATACTATACTATACTATACTATACTATACTATACTATACCATACCATTCCATATTTATTTATGAAGCACTTTAAAAACAACATACAGCTGACCAACGTGCTGTACAGAAACAGCAAGTGAACCAAAACAGCTTAAGAAAATAAAATAACAATAAAATGAGATACATGAAAAAGAACAGTTAAAAATAAAATAAACACACTACGCTACTACATTGACAGACACAGCAAACCTTCTTGCCACAGCTCGCATTGATGTGCCATCCTGGATGAGCTGCACTACCTGAGCCACTTGTGTGGGTTGTAGACTCCGTCTCATGCTACCACTAGAGTGAAAGTACCACCAGCATTCAAAAGTGACCAAAACATCAGCCAGAAAGCATCGGAAATGAGAAGTGGTCTGTGGTCACCGCCTGCAGAACCACTCCTTTATTGGGTGTGTCTTGCCAATTGCCTATAATTTCCACCTGTTGTCTATTCCATTTGCACAACAGCATGTGGAACTGATTGTCCATCAGTGTTGCTTCCTAAGTGGACAGTTCCATTTCACAGAAGTGTGGTTGACTTGGAGTTACATTGTGTTGTTTGGGTGTTCCCTTTTTTGTGAGCAGTGTATATAACTCACGTCCATCTAAATAAGTGCGGGTTTTTTGTTTTTTTTTTGTTTTTGTTTTTTTTAGAGCAGTCAAAATGAAAACTTTAAGCAAAGAGATCAGTGTGGAAGTAGCACATCAATTTTTTAACACATTAAAGGCATGGAGGAGATGTTTTCCAGGAGAAATTTTTACTATATTGCTTAAAATTCCCTTCAGACTCCGAAATGCAAGCTCTCAGAGGCTTAAAATAATTGCAACGAAGCGAGAACCTAAGCTTGGCCAGCTACTTTAGCTAGCATACTACATCGGAATACAATGAACCTGGCGAGCATTACCCGTTTCTGTGCAATGGGGGAGTGGCTTTGGGTGGAAGTCTGAAGAAAATGTTCCAGACTTTTGAATTGTGTATTTTTAAAATGTTGCTTGCTCAAAATGCTTTTCCAAGATCTCCCACCAAACATTCACTACATTAACAACAAAAGTTATTACTCATGCCACATTAAAAATTTTAATCAGGCATAATCTCTGCAGGAGAATCAGTTATGTGGATGCATTTTTTTACTTTAGTGAGTCGAGTGGTTGCAAACACAAATATGTGAATCTCAGTGGTTGAGTCGCAAAATGTTCTGTGAGAAAAAAATCTTGATTTTGACTTTGTTCCACCTTCAGAGCATCCTGCTGTTGCGGTCCAGGAAACTGAAACCCTTTGTGATTTTTATCAAACCACCAAATGCGGAAAGACTGAGACAAACCAGAAGAAATGCCAGAATTATCACCAATCTGACCATCAACAGGGCATTTACGGTAAGACTGTGGATGGCACCTTATTTTTGGAATTAACAATGGATCAAACAGGAAGTACAACTTAAGAGACACAACTGAACATAAAACTGGGGCAATATTCCAGTGCAGGAACCCAGACATAGACTCAAATCCAGGAACTGTAATTCATACCAGCTCTGACTGAAGTGATGAGCACAGTCTCACTTTCCTTGTCATGCAGGAGGAAGACTTTCTGGAACTGGAGGAGATTTCCAAGTTGATGGAGGCGAAATACAAACAGTTTTTTGACAGCGTTCTGGTGAATGATGATCTACAGGATGCTTGCATTCAGCTCTGCTCCATCATCCAACAGGCACAAAACGAACCTCAGTGGATACCTGTCAGCTGGCTTCGAACAGAAGAGACTTAGACGTAGACCGGCTTCATTCTCATTCGTGTATACACAACGGAATTTCATTTCATTGGCTCAACAGTGTTAAAAATATATCAAATGTGCCAATAAATAGAAACAAGAAATAATAATACAATAGAATGAAATACTCTATAACATAAAATACTGTTCAATTGTTATGTACCATACAATACAGGAATGTGCAACGGTCACGTAACTGCACGACATGTTAAAAGTACTGTTCAGCAGTCTGATGGACTGGGGGACAAAGCGACCACAGAACCTGGTGGTTCTGCACCAAATGCTGCAAAACCTCTTACCAGAGGCCAGCAGGGAAAACAGTCCATGATGGGGGTCACTGCTGATCAGGATAAGCAACACTTCCTCGCAGTGACCTGGATGGAGGAGAGAGAAGTCCAAATAATGTTCTCTGCTGTCCTCACCATTCTCCCTGTACTTTTCCAGTCTGAAGCACTTAAGCCTCTGCACCATTCAGAGCTACAGTACATAGGGATGCTCTAATGTGGTGAGGATGGGTGTGGGGGTACATGAAGTACATGCGCTGCTGTGCCCTCTGAGCCAATGAAGCCAAACAGGGCACCACCATACTTTACGCCAAGAGTAGCACTGGATTGGAGGAAAGGGGGAGATGTGGAGAAAAGTTTGGATTATATAAGAAAAAGAAACATGCATTTAAATAAAAAAAAACTGTAAAATACCATTACTGAGGTGATGGTTGAAACAATTTGATTCATTTTTTTGGGGTCACAATCTGTTGTAAGTAAGTTAGCTTCACAAAAACCTCCATTTTCAAGCTAAAAATAAGAAGAAGGTCAGGATATGAAAGTATTTGTTGTCACATTAAGTCCTTGGTGAAAATCTGCATGACAGCAACCATTCAAGCTCCTTAGATTATGGAACTGAATCTGAAAGGTGATAATGTTCTGGTTGGTAGCTTCAAATAATCAATCTCGTCACGCAAACAGCTTGATTAACTCCCAGTCATTCTTGCAGGTAGTCATACTTTATAATAACAATCATCTTTATTGATGGAGCACTGTTCAAAACAAATGTTATAAAGTGCTACACATAAAACAACTAATACTGACAACAAAAGATGCAGATAAAGTAAAAACTACTGTAAGTGCATGTCAATAAAAAGCTCTCGTTAAAAAATGTGTTTTCAAATTCTTCTTAAGAGATGCCACTGAGTCAGCTGATCTAATTTTCTAAGGTAGGATGTTCCAGAGTTTTGGGGCCCACACAGAAAAGGCTCTTTACTTGTGTAATGAAAATGTAGCAACTTTGTAACAAAGAACAAAAAAATGTTGGTTGTATTCATTATTATTCATATAGTCATCTACCTTAAATTGGTGGCTTTAGCTGCTTTTTTCCCCTTTCTTATATATTTAGTTTTTGCCTGCCAAGGATAGGATGAGCTGGTTCAACGTTGTACATGGATTCCACAAGCACTTATCATATAAAACCATTTTACACCACAAGCAGAATGTTTAAAAGAAGGTTTTAAAGAGAGATAAGATCTAATCTGATTTTCTCCGCAAGTTGTTGCAGGCAGTTTCAGAGCCTAAATTTTGGGATATTATGTCGTTTAAAGAAAATGCAAGGTGTGCCGACTATTGTAGGGTTGTAAAAATACTCAGGTGTTATGTTCCAAAGCTGGGGTCAATAAAAGCCTGTATTTACTCCAGGGTTATTTCATGCAGAACTTGATGCTTATTAAGTTTCACGTTGCTGAATAAGACTATTTTACTGTTTGTAGCCAACTTGGTAAGACTTCCTTTTGTACCAGCTGCTAGGTCTACATCAGTTCTGTTTGCCAATTATGTGTATGGCTATGAGAGGGGTGGGGAACTCCGGTCCCTAAGGGCCGCAGTCTTGCAAATGTTAGGAGTTTCCCTGCTGCAACACACCTGGCACACATCAAACTTAACTAGCAGACTTGTGCAGAGTGTGACATCAAACTCTGCACAAGTCTGCCAATTACCAATTAATCTGAGTCAGCTGTGTTGCAGCAGGGAAACTCCTAACACTTGTAGGAATGTGGCTGACCCCTGCGACCCACCGCTGGCCTTCATCACATCTGAAAAATTGGTCACATATTTTCCACATCTGTACATTTCAGACTCTCAGACTTTGGTTATCCGGTGCGAACACGCCACCTAAAGAACAGATGTAGGGGGGTAATTTATTCATTACATGGTCCCTAGGCAAAATAAGTATGTTGTAGCAGGGAAACATTCAATACCTGCAGGTGGCCAGCCTTTGAGGACCAGATTTGGAAATCCTACATTTAAGGCCTCATATACTGTACATCAGTATATCCTAACCCTGGTCCTCAAGTACCACTGTCCTGAATTAGATGAATTGCTCATTACTGGTTGCAAAGAACTTAATGAAGAAGTTCATTCATTTGAATCAGGTGCGTTGGAGTAGGATCGGGTCTAAGACATACAGGGAGCTGGTACTTGAGAACCAGGATTAGAATTGGGACCATATTCAAGAGTCATAAAGGTTGTGGACACCAGAGAAACTAGATAGATGTTTCTAAAAATAAAATAAATACATTTTATTTTAAGTTTAGCCGACAGTTTTTCAATGTGTTGATTGAAAGTTAAATTCTCATTTATAACAAAATGTAGATATTTATAACCAAGAACTCTGGTTGTTATGGAATTATTCAGGTGGGTTAACGACTCATAATTAAACATTCCATCGCCATGGCATTGGTTGTCATAGTGATGTCAGTGTGATGAATCAAAGAGTGGCATTCTATTGATGACATCACACCTGGATTAGTAAAGGCTTCAGCCAGTCTGGTTTCCATTTATGTCAGATTAGCACAGCTGAACACATTGACTTTAAACACAACTGCAAATTCAAGTAAATCTGAGGCTTGAACTCCAAAAAGGAACAGTAAGGATGGATTTTTTCCTGCAAACAATCAATTTTGTGGCCGAAGATATCGCCCACCTTATGCAGCTCAGGAGGAAATGGCAAGTAGAAGCACTGTCAATGTCGAATGGGAATGTTGACTTTGTCAACCAGTACATCCAAGGAAAAACAGAATCCTACTTGAAAAGATATTTTGCCCTCAGGCGAGCTTTTGCAGAATCGAGACATATGGTCCTAGAGGGAGAGGACGAACCGATGCCGAGCGGTCCATCCAAACAAGAAAAAGATATATTTAAAATGGCTTTGTCCATGATTAAGGAGTTTTTTGCATTTAAACCAGCCAACATGCCTGGCCAAATTCAAGCTGAACAAACCCTGGAAACAGACGGCAGACGGGAAAAAGACAACATGGCATTGATACAGTTCTGTTCTGGCTCTTGCAGTACACCAGCATTTTCAGATGATGGTACCAACATGGAGGCCACATCTGAAGTTGACCCCTCGCTGACTATTGATGCCTGTCCCTCTTGTGTGTTGGATGAGATAGGTGAGAGTGATATGTGTCATCCATCGTGCGAGTGTTTGATTTGTTCTGCCATGGATCAAGTGGATCAAACCACTGAGGATGCTGACTATTTTATTGACTCTGTTTGTGACACTGCAAATGCTCAGGATGGGCAAACTCCCATTTCTCCATTTTGGATATCTCCTACCAGGACAGGAATAACATCTCCAGATGTCTACAAACCTTTTTCAGAAACTTCACCTGTTAGTGTTGCGACTAAACATGCTGTTAATGTAACAGATGACACATCTGAAGCCAAACAAGATGAAAACATCTTTAAAACCATTCGGGAAACGGTAAAGCGCTTCTTCAGAGGAAAGTCAAAGAATATTGATAAACAGTTGTTGGAGCAAGATGTGGAAGGAAGCAGTTTATCATCTAGCTCTTCTGACCTCAGTTCTCCTGCTGCTTCTCTTCACTCCAGCAGACACATGGAGTCACCTTTAGATTTAGTGGAACCTTCACATGAGGATAAGGTTCCTGATGAAAACACGGAGCAAACCACTCAGACTGAAGACAACTTTATCAAATCTCACTGTGAGACTCCAGAAGATGAACATGTAAAAAGTCCAGTTTCTTTGTTTACGTCCATAACCAAGATGGAAGAAACATCTCAAGATGATGACATGGATCTCTCAAAACCCTCACACACTCTTACTGAACCTTCCTCTGCTGCGTTGGATGTGGAAGGTGAGAATGAACTGTGTCATCCTTTTAATGATCATTTAATTTCTCATTACAAAACAGATCCTCATCCAAACACTGAGTATGATGACAATTACAACATCTCTAAATGTGAGAAACCAGAGACTGTAGCTCTGCAAACTCCAGTGTCTCCATTGAGGACGTCTCCAACCAGGACAGAAGAAACATCTCAAGATGATGACACACATCTTTCCAAAACTTCTCTTTCTGCTGCTGAACGTTCTCCTCATGTATCAGACGGGACAGATGAGGAATCTGAAGACAAACAAATTAAAACCTTCTTAAACACTATTAAGAAAAAGATGAAGCGTTTCTTCAGAAGAAAATCAGCAAAAAGATCTAAACAGTCATCGGAGAAAGATCTGGGAACAGATTCAGAACCTGCAGGGAGCAAGTTACCATCTGGCTCCTCCTGTTCTGATCCTGTTTCTGCTGCTGCTTCTCTTCACTCCAGCAGACACATGGAGTCTCCTTTAAATTTAGTGGAACCTTCACATGAGGATCAGGTTCCTGATGAAAACACAGATCCAAACACTGAGAGTCCTGACGATTACATCAGTTCTACATGTGAGAAACCAGAGACTGAAGCTCTGCAAACTCCAGTGTCTCCATTAAGGACATCTGATGATAAAGATCTTTCCCAAACTTCTCTTTCTGCTGCGGAACGTTCTTCTCATGTATCAGACGGGACAGATGAGATGCCTGAAGACAAACAAAATAAGAACATCTTTAAAAAAATTAAGCAAAAAATTAAGCGTTTTTTCAGAAGAAAGTCAGCAGATAAATCTAAACAGTCATCAGAGCAAGATCAGGGAACAGATTCACAACCTGTAGGGAGCAAGTTATCACCTGGCTCCTCCTGTCTGACTGAAGCTCTGCAAACTCCAGTGTCTCCATTGAGGACGTCTCCAACCAGGACAGAAGAAACATCTCAAGATGATGACACACATCTTTCCAAAACTTCACTTTCTGCTGCTGAATGTTCTCCTCATGTATCAGACGGGACAGATGAGGAATCTGAAGACAAACAAGATAAAAACATCTTTAAAACCATGAAGCAAAAGATGAAGCACTTCTTTGGAATAAAGTCAACAGATACATATCAACTGTCATCGGTGCAAGACCTGGAAACAGATTCAGAACCTGGAAACTTGTCATGTGAACCTTCATGTCCTGACATATTTTTTCCTTTTGCATCTCTTCACTCCAGCAGACACATGGAGTCTCCTTCTGCTTCAGATGAACCTTCACATGATGATCAGGTTCCTGATGAAAACACAGATCCAAACACTGAGTATGATGACAATTACAACATCTCTAAATGTGAGAAACCAGAGACTGTAGCTCTGCAAACTCCAGTGTCTCCATTGAGGACGTCTCCAACCAGGACAGAAGAAACATCTCAAGATGATGACGCACATCTTTCCAAAACTTCTCTTTCTGCTGCTGAACGTTCTCCTCATGTATCAGACGAGACAGATGAGGAATCTGAAGACAAACAAGATAAAACCTTCTTAAACACCATTAAGAAAAAGATAAAGCGTTTCTTCAGAAGAAAATCAGCAAAAAAATCTAAACAGTCATCGGAGAAAGATCTGGGAACAGATTCAGAACCTGCAGGGAGCAAGTTACCATCTGGCTCCTCCTGTTCTGATCCTGTTTCTGCTGCTGCTTCTCTTCACTCCAGCAGACACATGGAGTCTCCTTTAAATTTAGTGGAACCTTCACATGAGGATCAGGTTCCTGATGAAAACACAGATCCAAACACTGAGAGTCCTGACGATTACATCAGTTCTACATGTGAGAAACCAGAGACTGTAGCTCTGCAAACTCCAGTGTCTCCATTGAGGACGTCTCCAAGCAGGACAGAAGAAACATCTCAAGATGATGACACACATCTTTCCAAAACTTCTCTTTCTGCTGCTGAATGTTCTTCTTACAAGTCAGACGAGACAGATACGACGTCTGCAGGCAAGCAGCGTAAAACTGTCTCTAAAACCATGAAGAAAAAGATGAAGCGCTTGTCCAGAAGAAAGTCCAAGGATGAAAATGGACATTCATCAGAGGACGATTTAGAAACAGATTCAAATCTTCAAAGAATCGACCTGCAAACTTCAACGTTTCCATCTAGGAAATCTCGTATCAGGAAAAAAGAAACGGCGCTAGATGTTGATCTATCAAAGCCCCCCCAGACTGCTACTGTATGTCCCAGTTTGTGTGATGGGGCAGCTGAGAGTGAGCTGCACAAAGATCAAACCACTGAGAGTCGTTACAATTTCACCCCAACTAGACGCGACTCTGCTGTTGGATCTGAAAATCTGACAACTCCAGTTTATCCGTGTTCTGAAACCAGCTGTTCATCGTCTCGCTCCATGTGGTCGGAGCTGATGTTTTCCAGTTTCAGTCCAGACACAGATCCACCTACGTTTGATCATCGTATGTTTTGTGAAAACTCTGAATTAGCCGCTGAGCCTGCTGAGGAAGACCTGACCTTCACTCCTGCTTCTCCTGAAAACACCGTGATGATGGGGAAAGAAGAATCACCCGACACCAAGCCGATCCCAGTTTCTGAATTCTCATCCGAATCTGCATCCATAAAAAGCATCCTCACCTCCATCATTTCAATGTACTTTCAGGGATTATCTGAAAGGTATGTATTAAGTTCCTTCATCAAATCTATGCAAATGTTTTCAATATATTGTTGAGATTTTAGTTGTTCTTTTCTTTATTTCTAACCATGTTTTATTTTTCATTTCTCTTCCAGGGAGAGGACCATGATAAACTTGAGTATGTCCAACACAGACTCGAGCCTAGATCTGGTGGAGACGCTGCAGGAAATATTTCTGGTGGTCACGGAGTGCATTTTCGACGCTATCATGGAGAAGTTAGATGTTTGGTCCTACTAGGTAACTCAGAAGAATACGCGACATGGTGGCTGTCAGGACACTGAAAACAACAACAATATAACATGATGAAAACACATGGGATGGGGGGTCCCACAGAACATATATAAATATGTATATATGAACATATTCTCAGTACATATTTGTAGGAAATCCTCAGAAAAGTTATGCACAATTTTTTGTACGATTTGCTTTGACTTCCAACGACACAGGAGGTGCAGCCACCACATTTGTTATTAAAGTCTAATATGTTAACTATGGATTACATGCATTCACTTGATTAAGTGTATGAGGAAAAATACAATTTCTTGGTAAACTGTGAAAGTTTTGAACTATTATGACATCAGTTTGTGTGTGCACGTTTGTCACACCGAGTTCGGGTCGCGGTGGCGGCACAGTTTCCCTCACTTCGGTCATGAAATGATTGGAATGTAAATGCACCTTTTGATTAACTATAGGTGCATTTCCAATACACCTAGATTTGAGCAAAAACTAAATATCACTATGAAAGCCGCTAATGGAAACACCTAAATGTAGAAAAGTCAAAAATTGCAAAAAAGTTTTTACATTCTAAGGTGGTTTTTTGGACATTTTGAAATATAGATATATCGCGAAAGTTTAATGGAAACACTTTTTACATTTACGTGTCCCTGGACATGACTTTTGGGGTCGTGACTAGTTTATTTCTGGTAAAGATGGCGAGGTATGGAACAACCAACAGCAAATTTCAGAGTTTTTGAAAATAAAATGAGGGAGAAAAGCTTCAAAAAGTTGGAGCAAACTCTCTGCAGCCAGTAGAAAACCCCAAAACAACGCTACATGGCTACCTTGCATATCCGCAATGCTTGGAAAATCTTACCAACCTGACAAGAACTGATGCTTGTCAGCTGATGCACTAAACAGTGTTCAATGGAAACACCTGTAAATCGTAGCTATTGTTTGTTGAAACATTGAAATGTCAATTTTATTTTGCAAAAAAAAATGTAATGGAAACACAACAACTATTTTGACAGCCTGAATGTAAATCATGTAAAGAAAGAAACTAAGCCATGTTCAACAATGTTAGAAAGCACAAAGGAGGAATAGAAACCTTAGAGAACTTCTGGAAAGTATCAAAATGGTCCATATGATAGTTTCAGTACATAAAACACTAAATGTCATTAAAACATCATGTGATTGGGGAAAATATTTTATTTCTTTTACTAAAATCTCAGTTCCCATTTGGTTAAACACAAATGCGAGGAAAAAAAAACCAAAGATCATTTTTTAGAAATAACATGATTTCCTTGAAATTAATTTTGGTTGTTCTTTTATAAAACTGCAGTAAATTAGGGCATAAATATGAACTCACAACCATTTTTGTCTGACTTTAAAACTGCTGGTTGCATCATGCACCACAACAACTCTTATCCCAGTCTTACAGTAAAACTAGTTCTGCGTTAATCTGCCATTGTGCCTCATTCAGAGAAGCATTAGTGCTATCATAATAAGCAATCTGAGTCTGCTTCAAACTGTCCGTCACAGGGGTATTCCAAATAAACCTTTGTCCTGTTTCAGTATAAGCCAAATATCAGACCAAAGACAAACAAATACAAACTAAAATAGAAACCACATTACACTAGGTGCGTTTTCATAACACCTTGAATTGTGAAAAACCTATATATCGCAATTAAAAAACGCTGGGAGGGAGGGGGTGACAATGGGGTCCTGCCACGCCCCTATTTCCGGGGCTGTGCCGGAGGAGTTTGGGCGGGGGAGTGGTGCTGTTCAGGGGGCCTGGGTCTGGGCTGGCCTGGCGGGGGTGGGACTGCTGCTGGCCCTGGGTGGTGCTGGATCGGCTGCATGTGTGAAGTGGTGGGGGGGCGTTGACAGGGGTGGGGGGTAGTTGTGGGGCCCTGATCGGGTTCCTCCTATCCCCTGCTCCCCCGGGGGTATCTCACAGGGGACACGTTGGCAAAGAAAGGTGAGGGCGTGCATGAGCCAATGGATGAAGTGGTGAATAAATGTTAGAGTAGGGGAGGAATCAGGGTGAAAGAATTTAGGAAAGTGGGTGGCCGCTGGGATAGGAGGAAGGGGGGGTGTATGCAGATGGGTGGGGGTGTGTATGTGGGGTTATGTTGGTGGTACGGGGGAGTGATGGGGTGGGTGTACAATGAGGAGTGTGAATGTGGATAGAGGGGTGTAGGGAGGTATGTGTGTGTGTAGAGTGGAGTATGTGTGTATGGAAGAATGGGTGATTATAGAGGGAGCAGGGATGTGTGTGTGAGGGGGTGTGTGAGTATAAAGAACGGGGGTAGGAGTGTGAGTTTGAGCGTGTGTAAGAGAATGGGTGTATAGGGTGTGTTTAAGGAGGAAGTGTGTGTGTGTGTGTGTGTGTGTGTGTGTGTGTGTGTGCACATGTGTGTGCGTATGTGTGTGTGTGCGTGTGTGGGCGCTTGTCTGTGTGTGTGCGTATGTGTGTGTGTGTGTGTGTGTGTGTGTGTGTGTGTGCGTGCGTGCATGGGGGAGGGTCTTGGTGCTCGGGGAGCGCTGCTGGTGCGCTGGGGTGCGGCCTGGCTGCCGCTCGGTGGCGGTCTGGGGATCCCGGCCCTCCGTCGGTGTGGGCTGGGCCCTCTGCCTGCGGGGGTGGGGGGTTGTTTCCGGGCTCTTGGGGCCGTGGGGCCCGCGCTCTGTCTGCCCTGGGTGGCCGGTGCCCGGCGGGGCCGTTCCTCGCTGGTCCGGGCCTGCTGGGGCCTGTTCTGGGGTCTGTGCCTGGGGGTGGCTGCCGATGGCCCGGGTCTCGGGGGTACTCCTGGCGAGCCTTTGTGTGGGAGGGGTCACACTGGCATGATCACCTTTTCCGGAACACGTTCCACTCTGCATGTTCTGCATGTGACACAGTCACCGAGTCGTCTGCAGGTTTATTCACTAACAGCAGCTAGTTTTCTCATTTCTGTTTGTTTCTCATTTATATTTAACTTTTTAGATTCATAGTTTAGTTACTATGATCTAAAGTATGTGTGTGTATATGTGTTAATACTGGCGAGTGCGTATATGTTTGTACGTATGTATGTAAGTGTGTGTGCATAGAGGTGTGTGTGTATATGTATATATGTGTATATGTAAATGTGTATATAAGTGTATACATATGTGTGTATATGTGTATATGTATGTGTATGTATACGTGTGTATGCGTGTGTATGTGTGTGTATATGTATGTGTGTGTATGTATACATCTGTAGGTTGTTTCTTTCTTTTTGTTTTTGAGTTATTTTTTAGTTGTTTTTTTTCTCTCCCTTTTCTCTCCCTTTATCTCTTTCACTTTTCTTATGAGGTGTTTTTTCTCCTTTCTCTTTCTGTCTTTCGTCTGTCCTCTCTGGTCCAGCAGTACAAACTCTACAATTCAAACAATAATACAAAATAAATATAGAAATAAAATAAAAATTCAGAAAGTCAAGGGGATCATTATATCTATAAAGCTTCCCTATGGCAGAGAAAATTTGCTCAGCAGAACACAGCATCTAGACCATCATTCTGCCTGCCTAAATGCTGGAAAAGACAAAAAGACAACAAAAAAAAAATGTGTAGAATAAATGTTAAATTTGAACATTTCTGTCAAGGAAGATTTGCGTCATAGCCTGCGACACGCGTAGCCTATCAGCAGCGCGGGATGCCAGGCAGGTGTTTGTTGTGTGATGGGACATGGATCCCAAAGGGAAAAAGAGAAAAATAACCGAGGAGAACAGAGGATTCAACGTTTCTTGGACCGAATCATTTGTATTCATTGCCAATGCGGAAGGATTGCCTGAATGTTTGCTCTGTCGCGAGAAGTTGTCAAATAACAAAAAGAGTCATGTGGAAAGACATTTCCAGGGAAAGCATGCTACATTTGCAGCCATTACCCAGTTGGGAGTGACACAAAAAGTGTGATTGCATTACTTCTGGAGAAATTAGAGAAGCGCAAAAATAGATTTAAGTGGATTGCATCTCCAAACTCCACTACTGCTGCAAGCTTTGTTGCAACCCGGGTGATAATACACCGTAGAAAACCGTTCATAGATGGTGACTACATGAAGGACTCAGTCATCAAAATATCAAAACACGTATTTTCATACTTCAAAAACAAAACCGAGATCATACAGAAAATCAAAGACATGCCCCTCTCCGCTAAGATAGTGAAGGAAATGGCCATTAAAATGACAGGCAACATCACCGATCAGCAAATCAAGGACATTCATTCAGCACAAGTTACATCTTACATGTTGAGAAGCTGAACTGTGATGTCCGACAACAGAAGTCACATTAAACGGGTAAGAACATAATCCTTCATACACACATATTGGGTAACAAAGTGGATGTTTTTATAAAATGATTTCTGATTTTTGTCAGTATATATCTGGAATGACACTTGGTAATGGTGCTCGGGTCGGAGGATAGCTGCGTTGGTTGCGTGTCTAAAGAGAAGAGGATGCTGCTGTGTTTTATCCTTGCGCTGACTTGCTTGACAGAAATCAAACTATATTTATTTGATTTTATATACTTTACCTTTTTTTAAAAGGCTGCTGGTTTATTTTTTATAAATGCATGCTGCGTTTTATTGCGCTCTGTTTGTTGCCCAGATAAGGGGCGCGTTATGCACATTCCATTTTGTTGTTTTTTTCGAATTCTTAGAAATAAAAATGACATAAAAACAAATCAGATTTTTTATTGCATTGTTTTAATTTGATCAATGCAACGAAACATAATTCATTAATATTGTAATGAAGTTAAACAAGAGACGGCATCGTACAACACAGTAGTCACGTGGTGCGTCATTCTCTACAGGATGCGCTGCAGGGAAAATAAACATTTTATCATTAAGGCTCATTATGGATTTGTAGCCAACTTAGTCATTTTGATAGTAGGCTAATATAGCTAATATAGATACGTAAAGCATGTGTTGCCTTCATGATAAGGCTTATATAAGGCTTTTAATTTTTTGCAGCTCCAGACATATTTGTTTTTTGGGGGTTTTTTTTGGTCCAATATGGCTCTTTCAACATTTTGGATTGCCGACCCCTGGTCTAAACTGTATACTAGAAACTACAGAAAGGAGTGAGAGTCAAACCCTGAACTCAAAGGCTGGTTGAAGCCATTTTTTAGAGACGATACAAGGGCATGCTGCCTTAATTATAAGTATAAGTAATTATAAGTAAGTGACAAATAATCCACTGTTGTCCAATATATATCTGCTCTAACACCCTCTTTTTATGTTGTTTTGAAATGTAAAGCACTTTGTATTGCAACTGGTTTTGTCTAGAAAATACGATGAATCAAATAGCTGAATTCCCTCTTCTGCATGCCATCCAGCTCTGCAGAGGCCTGGTAACAACCCATTCATTTGATCCGGGTGTGCTTAACAATGGCTGCATCTAAAAGTTAAAGAATGATAGATCTCGAAAACCAAATTTGGCACCTCTGTGCTGTATAAATAAAGCTTGATTGATTCATGGATAGACATACTGATTTCACAGCTTGTTGTAAAGTTCTCGAGTCAGTTCATCACCGATGTGTTGGGGGAGGTACCAACAAGAAGCCTGGAAATGGACCATATTATGCATGTAAATGACAGGAAGACCGACTGATCTTTCTTCAGCTTAGAGATGGCTTTCCCATGATGTTTGTAACACCTTTTATTATCTTAACCATGCACGTTTTTAGTGTTTGCAGTACTTTTTTTTTTTTTCCAGCAAATTAGGCATAACCTGCCCTTTGCTTTTCACACTGATATCTTTAATCAAAACAATATACTGAAACTGAGGTGAGATTGACACCATGGGAAAATGGAAGTGATCATGCATAGAGGATTTAAGGCCCAAATAACATCTTATGAGAACAGAAATGGAGAAAAAATCTTCTTTTCCAAAATAAACAAAATTGTTTTTTTGTTTTGTTTTTTTTATATGTACAAGATCATTTAAAACAAATGGTGGCATATCGTATTACACATGCTGCTCTTTTCAGATGTGAAAATATTCAGCATACAGACTGAGGATCTCATTTATTACTTTGTTTGGAAAACCCTTTAGAAGTGAAAGAACGGGGCGTCGTCATTGTGAAAGTAGACAGCTGATAGATGGCACACTGTGGTGAACCACTATCACACTCTTATACTTTACCACTCACAGTTTAAAATCGGATAGTGTGTTTGCTGCAGAGACATTTTTTTCTGACATCTTCAGAGAGTAGAAGAAGGAGAAAATAACGCTGAGACTCTCTATCAGAAACTTTAAGTTTTCATTTTCTGTTTGACAGCTTTTCTGCTAACATGCCTTTGACTCCAGATTTGATTTCCAAAGTTTTGAACCTCGTAAGCTGTGCTATGAGTATGTTCCTGGTGGTAGTCGTCTATTCCATCTTGCAGTACATATTTGACATGCATTTCGTGTGTTCATGCAAGTATGGGTTGCACCTGAATGGAGTACTGTATTTGCTTCTCCCTGCTTTGATGCTCACCTTTATCATCACCATTGTGGAGCCTTTTTACAAAATAGGGACTTCTTCCAGCTGGTGTTTTTGTGGTTTCAGTGGCTGCAGTAGCTGCTGTGGTCAGTATTTGTTCAAGTTTATCCTCAGGTACATCGGTCTGATCGCTGTCTGGATAACCTTGGTTTTGTTTGATGGAGACTGGTACCATTGCCTGAGAACCAATTTCAACATAAATCAGACTGGAATTCCTTGCAGAACAAATCTGACCTATGAGGAGCAACGCATTAAAGATCATTACATGACCGAGTCACTTGTAAGTATTAATGCACAGAGACTCCATTTATTGGTGAACCAAGAGAAAAGATGGTTCCAAACTCTACCTAAAGAGATCCTTTTGAAAGCCTTGCTTGAACTCTATGTATAAAAACTTCTAATTTTCATTTACTTCAGTCTCTGTTTAAATATTTTAATGTTATTTTGTTGAGGTTTTAGAGCTATAGCTTCAAGAAGTATTCAAATTCATCTAAAAATGTTTGGGGTATTTTTTTTAATTCAGGTAAGATTACAGTTTTCCTGATAAGTAACACCAATGTTTACATGTCTTAAATGGACATTGTATTGCATTAAAACCAATATTGTATTTTGGTGATTCACCTTTTCAAACAGCTATTGCAACAATGGTAGCCTCTGTTTATCAAAAAAGCCTCAACAACTGTAATAAAAACCATATTATCCAATACTTCAGTATATTATAAGATAACATATACAGTGAAATCCAGTTTGAACGGTATGTTTACGCGGTTTCAGTAGCTTTTATAGTCACAAAAAGCACTGGCTTTTAGTAACGGTAAAGCCTGACTAAAAGCCGGTGGGCAGGTTTCACAAGCTGACTTTTACTGTGATAAAACAGTTGGTGTACACCGCAACTTTCAAAGCTACTGAAACCATGTAAACACACACCTATGTACCACTGAGGCTGGTGTATTTTAGCAGGATTTACAGCTATGCTGCCTATGGTAACAAGGAACACTAACAAAACAATTAGCTGTGGGCTACTTGAGGCAGTACGGTTGACTCGCTTGTCAAGGAGAAAGCTGCAGCTTCATTTTTAGAATGTGACTTTGCAGTCGGGCTTTGCGGCCGCCATACTTAGACAGAATTTTTTTGTTGTTGTTGTACAAATAACCGAGCGGAAGGTGGAGCTACAGGGTTGTTTTACAGTTGGCGAAGCCAAGTAAGCCGATTCAACATGTAAGACAGTGGTTTAAAGACTTATTTTGAACATGAACAACAAGAAGATGATTCTAAATGACCACTACACCAGTGATAACACTTGTATACATTGATTTTTGCCAGTAAACAACAAAAAAAGGTTTCAGAATGTCACCTTTTACTAATCTCATGTGTTTTCTTCACTATGAACCTAAAAGTCTTTCAATAAAACTTCAGGCTGCAGGTATATTATGCCATTTATGAGCAGAGGCCTACAAACGGGCAAAGGGCTAAGTGTGTTAAACAATACTGAGCTTTATGAGCATGCTTTAATTAGTTTATTTAAACTTTTCTTAAAAAAAAAAAAAAAAAAAAAAAAAAAGATGGTAACTTTAATCTTTCACAAATGAAATTGTTAAAAATCACATTTGCAGCTGGGCATCCAAGGCTCATGTTGCAAATGACATTATGAACAAATGATATAAAGAAACAAACTGTAACTGATTTGCTGACTATACTTTTTTTTCCAGGACATCGGCTTTTACGTAGGCTGCCCTTTCCTATTTCTTTGGAGCATCATTTATATCAGGAGAGCTAACTGGAAGAGAACATACTGTATGGCAAGAAAACCTTTTGGTTGCTGTCCACCGTACTACCGCGTGGTGTATGAAAATCTTCTGGAGGAGAACGTCAGCAAGCACTTGAATGAGAAGCTGGAAGAATTGGCAAAAAAAAGAGCTGAAACAATATGTGCACCCTACATTCAGGTTATCGAGAATAATCCAGAAAGTTATGAGGATGAGGAGTTTTCTGAGATCTGGGAGAACATTTCTGACTCCAGTTTTTTCTTGACAAAACAAGAGACTTGAAAACCCAGTGAGCAGCACAGCGAAGCAAGGGGCCCAACAGATTTTGATCAACATTCAAATGAAAATGTATAACTTAATCATTTCCTTGTTAATTTAATTTTACCTTTTCATATGATCAACTCAGTTAATTGTTAGGTCATTTTTTTTGTGATTATAATAAATCTTATTAAAAATTTGTTGACGTAAACTGGCTTGCGTTATCTGTACCGACTGGTTTGTGTACATAATACCCACAGTAAGGGTTATCTTCAGAGTGGTTCTGACTGATTTGCACAAAAACGTAGCAAGCAAGAAAGCAGCTGGAGGGCTGTGATGACGAATGAGACTGTGGCGAGTTTGACAACGTGGGAACGTGGAAGTGAGTAAAGTCTGGCGGAATGTGGTAAAAACCACATAAAGACAGAAGCCATGTGAGAAAATATGTCAATTTTATGCAATTTCAAGTCATTTAAAAAGTTTGTTTCACACAGCTGAAATGTTCACCAAGTAAAGGATAGTAAGGGTTAAAAAATGAGCAGCAACGTTGAGTATGTCAGCTTTGCCTGTTGTTAAACAGGGCTGTCCAGTTCCGGTCCTCAATGGCCACAATCCTGCAGCTTTTCCATGTATCCCTGCTCCAACACACTGAACATGATTGAAGTTGTGCAGAACTTCATTTGCCACTGGATCCATTTAATGGAAGCCAGGTTTGTTGCAGCCGGGATACATGGAAAACAGCAGGCCCCCCTGCTGTTGAGCTTCTGATATCCCAGGTCATGACAATCAGGTGCCTGATTGGCACTTGATTGGGGGCATCTGGAAGAAGGGATGGGAAAACCAAATTCTCATGAGACACCGAGTCACGTTGGCATGCGGTCAGATCAACATGTTGATCCGATTCCATTGATAAAGAGGTCTCTATTTGCTGGCTGCCTGCATGTGGTGCATTTGAGGGAAAGCGTTGACAAGGCTTCACATCTACATTACTGTTGCACATCACTGTCTCATGTCTGACTAAGTTATTGTAAGTGTCAAACTTATAATGTTTTAATGGGATGCTGATTGTGTTACTGTATTTATTATGCATTAAAGAAAATTTATAGACTCTTTTAAAGAAAATTTACAAAGAAAAATTCTTGTGCAACTTTGTAAATTCTTCAGCGAGGTTTGGCTTCAGTCTGCTCCTCTTTTGGCACACTAGCTCTCCAGCAACAGGTTTCACCTGAAAGAAACACAAGAATTAAATCACATTTAACCATCTTTAAAAGCAGTAAAAATAAATGCTTATAGTGAATAGAAATGAATGGCCGTGGAAGGTTACACAGGTTGTTGTTCTCCTCTGAAGCTGCATATCGAGATGTTTCCTTTCTCTTGCTTTAAAATGCAAATTCAGTATCCTGCATACATACGTCAGACTGCTTATTAAAGTTCAAATTAATTCTTAACCATTTTTCTGATTTTTCAGCCCCAGTAAAGGTTAAAAATCACAGCCACTGACACTAGCATGAAGAAAGCAAACTACAAATAATGCAAATGAATGGATGTGTTATTTTTTTGGTCTTTTCCAGCATTTAAGCAAGCAGAATAATGTTCTGGATACTGTGTTCTGTTGAGCAAGATGTGCAAAATAATATATATAATGTGCAAAATGCTGAAAAGAAAAGGCACCATTAAAAGTTCTGGTGCTGAGGTGGTGAATGGGAGGCCCCAAATTAAATTCTGCCAAGGGCCCCGTAATGGTTTGTTCCGGCCCTGAAAGCCACCCCAAAGAACTGAGGCATCCTCCACATATAGCAAAGTATCACACTAAACAAAGATTTGGTATTTTGGGGTGTTTGGTTTTACACAAACCCGGCTACGTATACATGGCCTTAGTGACAGGATGTTTGGCTCTTTTCAGAGAGCCAGCTCCCAAATGGCTCTTGATTTTGGATCTTTTGTAGCCACATATTTTACATCAACTTCTCCAAAACGAAACTTTATGTTTTTTGTGTTCTCTTCTGTGTTCAGCGTTTTTATGAGAAGTCTTATATTTGCCTCCATTTATGCATTTGTTTTGTTTTTTATTGTTTGATATTTCAACCACAGTCTTTTATTGAGAAAAAAAATTAAGAATTAAGAAAAAAAAAAAAAGCCAAATTTTCCACAAAACAGAAGGAGAACCAAACTCAAGAAAACAGCATTAAACTGCTTTAAACTGCAGCCAGTCACTCATAATTATATAAAACAACACGATTCAGTCATGCATTCTCCTCACGGGTGTCTGCTGTCCCCCCCTCTGCTTTCACATGATGGTACTGTGCTATGTCCTCACGGGATCGGCCCGCATGAGGGCACTGCCTTGAGTAGAGTTTGGGCTGAGAGAGCTTTAGAGCTAAGCAACAAAAGGAAAAAATACTGGGAGCCAGCTCTTCTGATTCACAACAAAGTGTCGGCTCATTTTGCACATGACACGTCACTAACAGAGATGTCGAGGTGAGAAACTTTAACTAGTTGCAGTCCCATATCTCCTCAGTCTGGGACCAGACTCCATCCTCTGAGGCAGTGGATCTCAAACTGAGCGTTGTGACATAATTTCAGGGGCTCGCCAGATAACTGTGAAAAGAAAACCTGCAGCATGCATGTATCAAATAAATTTGGGATTTTTATAAAAGTTGTCAAAATTAATCAATTAATGCAGAGATTAATATTTAGACACTTACCAGACATTTAAAAATCTGAATTTGGCTTTATCTTCACAAGAGAAGCTGACTTTGGGAACAAAGATACCTTGACCCAGCAGTGAACCAAATCCACCAAAAACCACTTTATCCTCATTTATGAAGATTCTGGCTGTTTTCCATTCAGAGGACGGCTGTAGAATGTTACATCACATAGTTAATCGTTTCGTTGTTGCATGATGGTGGGGCTCGCAAACAGAGGTGTATAAAGTAGAAGTAAAAGTTTTCACTAAATTCACCTGTTTTAGTGACTGGTTGGAAAGAGCTGCCAGACAGGACTTCTATTTTATACACCTCTGCTCACAAACACCAACGTCCGTTATCTTGGGGGTCGTGGCTCAAAAAGTTCAATAACCACTGCTCTGAGGTTCAAGTTCAAGTTTATTTAGGTAGCAAATTTACCACAACTCCAGTTCCCAACGTGCTAAACAATAAAACTATTTCATAATAAAACAACATATGAGGTGACACACTCACCTCCACAGAGAGAGACGTGTCAGACACCACCTCCACAACATTTCCATGTACCCCTGCTCCAACACACCTGACTCAAATGAATGTGCCACTAAGCAGAACTACATTGGCTGTTGAATCCATTTAATCTAAGCCAGGTGTGTTGGAGCAGGGATACAGTGAAAACCCGCAGGACAGCGGCTCTTGAGGACTGACTTTGGATAGCCCTGCTTTAGAATTTGAGGGTAAAGAGGCTGGAATGCTCTTATCTCAATCCAGATGAACACCAAACCCCCACACATCCTCAATTTTACTGTGTTTAAGTACTTTTCACTTTGCAGAAAGAACTTTTCCCACCTTATGTAAAGTACCAAACCCAGAGTACCTTCATCTATAAGATACACTTACTGGCTCTAAAGGTTAAACCAGTCAGCCAGTTACAATCAAATCAAGCTTTTTAATCAACAATGCATTAAAAATGTCACTTTAGCAGCATTCCAAGCTGCTGCATGAATCAGTTTATTTTTTTCATCATCTTGATAAGATAAAGGATTCCTGTGACAACGAAACATGGCACACGCCTTAAATGTAATATTTACTCATGGTGTTGTGTTTTTAGTGCAGTAGGGAGGCAGCGGTGAGGACAGAAGAAGTATGTGCAGGAATATTCTCTGGAAAACTAATGGATGTTAGGATGAATTAACTGAACTGAAACTATTTGAGGTGTTTTGGAAGTTGTTTCAGGAGTCATGGCTACAATCGGGCAAATTATCTTCTACAGGTGAGCTTGTGAGATTGGAAAAACTATATAGGGGGGTTCATTGAGGAAGATTTGCATTGATGATACATATATTTTTGTATATATTGTATATTTTTTCATTCATTTTATAAATATTTGTCATTTTACTTACCACAGTAAAAGGCAGAGGTGGGAACCTTGGTCCTCGAGGGCCAGAATCCTGCAGGTTTTCCATGTATCTCCAGTCCAGCACACCTGATTCAAGTCAAATGGATTCAAAAGCTTATCAAGATCTGCACATTCATTTGAATCTGGTGTGTTGGAACAGGGAGACATGGAAAACTATCAGGACGAGGGCAAAGGTTCCCCATCACTGGTCTCAGGTGATTCACATGCATGGTATATTCAGTGCAGTGTTCCTACTACTATCATACACTCGACTGATGTGAAATGCATCTTCATATCTCTGTTTTTTTCTTTTCCCATTTTCCTGTTTGCACTTCTATCCGTGAGAAGTATGGTGACCCTCATCGTCATACTTGCGGCCCTCATCATCCTCATCTTGGCCCTGGCGTTCTCCAGTAAGTTCCGGGGGTTTGCATGTTATCCTAAGCAACGGCACTGTTAGGCCTGAGGAGACACTCGGGTGTGTTCAGTACATGCTGTATTTGTTTTAAACTAAAATACAGTTAATACTTGTGGTTTAAGACATACACACAGGTATTTTGCCTGTGTTGTTTCCTGTGTGGTGTCGTAGAAATATATCAAGTTGAATGTCCCATTTTAGATAAATGACTTTTATGATTAACTGTATTTGCCAACCAGAGTTGATAACTCAAAAGCCTTTAGGTTAATGTTTTCAAGACAAGTTAATTGCACAAAACATCCATATGTCAACTCACTCAAACCTAAAATACTGAAAAGATTGCTTGAGTATTTCTGTTTTTATTTCTTCAATAAATTTCTTGTTTGTAAGTGTAAGGGTAAACTACAAACCATAGATTGTGTAGAAAGTATAGACATATCTTTCTTATACGGTCTATGCTACAAACTTAATAAGCTTAAGTAAACAACATGTATGGTAATTTAGAGATATATAAACTTATAGGTAGGCCTATATATACTTACTTTATATATATATATATATATATATATATATATATATATATATATATATATATATATATATATATATATATATAGATAGATAGATAGATAGATAGATAGATAGATAGATAGATAAGTGTTTAAAAGATTAATGCATTTAATTGCAGAACCTTTGTCAGTGCACATTTCCTAGTACACCGATTACACTGATGCACATTGTAGACTTTCAGACAAAAAAAAAGCACTTTGGCGCTATATTAGATGCTTTTTAGACGCTTCTAGTAAGGCTGTGATGATAGACTTTTGTCTCGATTCGATTCAATGCGATTTTTTTGGGATGCCGATTCGATTTAATTCTCACAATTCTTCGATATTGCTGATTTTTTTGTAGATTAAACACCAAAAGAACTGTGCAAAACTATTTCTGCTCATCTTTTTTCTTGATTTCAATTAGGAAAAAACAACCCAGTAGCCAGACCATCATTATGCTGCTATAATGCCCAAGAAGACAAGTAAAAAGATCAATAAAAACATTAAAAATGACAAATATGTAATGATAAATTATTTTTATTTATTTGAAAAAAAAATTAACTTTTTAACAAATATAAAAATATTTTTAACAAAAAAAATCAATTTTAAAGTTGTGAAGCAAAAAATTCAGATCTTCAGTTTTCCGATTCGATTTCCCACCCCAACCTTCTAGCAACTCTATTAGAAGAAAAAGCAACTATGACCGAGATAATGAACTTCTTGACAGCAACATTCGGGTGATATTTGAGACTTTTGGTGAGTATCATGAAAAGCACATTGTTAATCTTCTCTGTTAGCAGCAGCGGCTGCTGCGTAAGCTCCTCCCCCGTTAAAAAGAACACTCTAAGCTTAATCCTCACCAGCCAGCAACCTCCGGCAGTAAAAAGTGAAGCCTATGTGGCAAAACTTGAAGTGCCCCCTTCATCCACAAGGGGCTCCAAAACAGAGTGAATCCCCATAGACTCCCATGTTAAAAAGACCAACTTCACAGCAGAAATAAACATGTTTACAGCCTGGTTCAAAAATCAGTTTTAAGTTTAATAGGTCAGGTTTACCTTCATCATAACTGTGGGGGAAGTGAATGTCTTTTTTCATAACTCATCAGTTTAGAAGTAAGTTCTGCACAATGGCTCCGTAATTTGAGTCAGGTGTGTTGGAGCAGCGATACAATAAAAACCTGCAGGACTGCAACCCTTGTGGTACCAAACTGAACAGCCTTGATAAAGCGATATCACTTTGTGGAATATTTCACCAGCTGTCATAGTTGGAGTTCTAGGTAAAGCCAGTTTTAAAAGATACAAAAAAACACATTTTAAAATATATTATTGGATGAATTGTGGTGATTTGATGCAACAGGTATCATACTTACAGATACTTTACAGTCATTAGCACATTTTTCTATTCTTATTTAACTATGTTCTGAATTTTTTATTTTTTTTTTTTTGTATTCTGCATGATGTGTGTTATGTATATTTAACATGAACCCTAGAAGGATCAGCTGATGCGTTGCTTCCAGCTAATGGGGATCCTCATTAAATAAATAAAGAAATTTGAACTTCTGTCCACAGAATCCACGTCTAAGGTGTTGAGCAGCGACACAAAACCCATCGCCAACGTCGGAGAAGACAAGCTTCTCAGCTGTTATCTCCCCACACAAGCTCAACAACAGAGACTCAGCGATGTGTCAGTCACTTGGGAGAAGGCGGGGCTGAACGTTTTTCGGTATGAGGATGGGGAAGCGGCTGTTGGGGGTCAGGCCTCAGAGTTCAGAGGCAGAACTCAGCTCTTCCCAGATGTTCTGGCTGCAGGCAACGCTTCTCTACTGCTGCACGGCGTGAGGATTAGCGATGAGGGCTCGTACACCTGCAGCATCAGCTCCTCAGCCGGTCGAGGGAGGGTCAACATTCAGCTCAGAGTGGCAGGTAGGATGACTCGTCCTTCCAGTTTCACTCCATGTTTAATTCAATTCAACTTTATTTGTATAGCGTCACTTCACAACAATGTTGTCACAGGGCACTTTACATACACAAATCAACATACACGTCATTTCGAGCAAATTCATACATAGCCTATAATAGAAACCAACTGACTGCATCGAGTCATGACTTCAGTCCAATCCCCCATCCTAAACATGCACACGGCGACAGTGGGAAGGAAAAAACTCCCCTTTAACAGGAAGAAAACCTCCGGCAGAACCAGCTCAGGGAGGGCAGCCATCTACCTCGACTGGTTGGAGTGGAGACGACAGGAAAGACAGAACAACATGTACAACTGCGCTTATTCAGGAAGACCTGCGGAAAAAAGGAGAAATAAGTTAGAGATGGCAGTATTGGCATATATTTATACATTAATATATTAGAGAAATAGAGCAAGGTACTTCTCATTGCATCAGGTAACATCCCTATTGCTACATAAGTAATGGATGGCTAGACTACCCATAACTATAAGAGCAAAGAGGATAACCTGGACAGTTGAGTCCCGTACATGCAGACTCCAACTCAGGAGATGTTCATATCCTGACTATAAGAATCAAGAAAAAGGAAGGTTTTCAACTCCATCTTAAAGATGTGGAGAGAGTCTGCCTCCCGAACCCACGGTGGGAGCTGGTTCCATAAGAGAAGAACCTGATAGCTAAAGGCTCTTCCTCCCATAGTACTGTTTACTTCGAAAAGTGATCTCAGAAAATGTAGAACCCTTAACTTCAAATATCCCTGTTGAGTTTCTTATCAGCTTTAAATTCACAAAATGCTGAAATACAATGTGAATTATCTTGATTATATTTGGAACAAGACTCAGAGATTCCTGCAATAGACTGGCGAACTATCCACGGTGTACTCTGCCTTTCGTCTTAAGACTGCTGGGATAGGCTCCAGCTTCCCCGCGACCCTGAATTGGATTAAGCGGTTAGAAGAATGAATGAAAGAATGAATGAACTAATGAGTCAGAGATTCACACTTCCTTCTTCCCACTTTTATCCCCTCAGCCTTTTCAGCCCCCACATTCACATTCTCTAACGGCATCCTGACGGCGGAGGCGAGCCGCTGGATACCTGAACCAATTGTCATATGGATGAACCAAACTGGGATCGTCCTGAACGCAAACACAACTTTGAATAAAAGCCCAGCAGGGATGTTCAGCATCATCAGCACGCTGAATGTAGACCAGAGCAGCGACGCCTACACCTGCAGGATTGAAAATAATCTAGTGATTGCAGTCGCCACGGCAACCATGACAGGTATACTTTTGGAACTGCTCCATGCCTTCGTTACGTGCAAATAATTAAACCTATCTGCCGATGTCCAGCTCCTTTTAATATCTCTTTATATCTTTTCAAACATGTGCATCATAAATGTAGACGTAAAGAATAAAAGCCTGTTAGGTTTAATTGATGAACTCTTATAAAGATGGACATGGGCGGACCACATAAGGGGTAACACCACCTGTTCTGAGAACTTTTACAGGTCTCAATCAATCAATCAATCAAAGAGCACTTTTACATACCAGAAGGGAACCAAAGTGCTGTACAAGTAAATAAAATAAATCAACAATAATGGCATTAAACAACAGAAAAGGCAGAGCGGTCCTGTTCCCGAATTAAAAGTAAAAAGTAAAAAGATGAATTTTTCAAAGAGACTTAAAACCACTTAAAGTCCCTGCAGACCGTCCAGATAAAGGGAGACCATTCCAGAGTTCAGGGGCTGCTGTGGAAAAGGCTCTGTCTCCACAAGTTATGAGTCGAGTCCCAGGGACCACTGGAACATTCTTCAGATCTCAGGTCTAACAGGACGGTTACGGTGTGGAAGCTCAGAAAGATATGAGGGTGCCAGTCTGACCATTTAAACATTTAAAAGCCAGAAGTAAAACTTCATAAACTATTCTAAAAGAGACAAGGGTTTGTTATTGTCATTCTCATCATCTTGGTTTTTAAAAAGCAAACTCATCAAATATGGACTCTTAATTAAGTTTATAATTTGCCATATTTTATATGGAAATACATACAGATACTTGTCTTCTGCCCCCTGGTGCATATAAGAAGAAAAGCACTCTGACGGTGCAGACTTTCACCAGTTAATTTCCACCTATATAATGATTTCCAGTCCGTTCCAGTCCTAAATTACTTTTATATTGAAGCACTGTTAGTGTTATTAGTGTCTTGACTATATTGTGGCGTTTGTTGCATGTTTATATTTTAATTTGTTCTCTTGAGCGGATGAAAATGACAAAGATCCCCTATTTTCTTCCCGTTCTGGATGGTATCATCTAGAATTTAGCTGTGATCCAGATCTATCTTTGATATCTTGTAAAACCTGTTTGCACCTTCTGCAGCATCCTGACCTTTAATTGTGGTGTTACATACATATATACTGAAGATGGCCCTCTGTCTTGCTATGATCTTTCCAGAATTCCTGGATCTAGATCAGGGGTGTCAAACTCCAGCCCTCGAGGGCCGGTATCCGGCAGGTTTTTGTTGTTTCCCTCCACCAACACAGCTGATTCGAATCAAATGCATCCGGTAGCTTCTTGTCAACCTGTTTCTAAGTTTTGGTCAGGTGTGTTGGAGCATGGAGACAACAAAAACCTTCAGGATCCCGGCCTTCGAGGACTGGAGTTCGACACCTGTGATCTAGATGATGTTGGGGATCCCTCCCAAAACTTAAAAGAATCAAAGTTAGACCAAGACCCATTCTCAGAAAAAAACATTATGATAAACCTGTTTTGTAGTTTTTTCACATGAAGTTACAAACAAAACAGCAAAGACGTCAAAACATAACCTCCTTAATGGAGGTAACTAGAATTTACAGCAATAATTTTAATATATCACATAGAAATATAATATATTTAGACATTTCAAGACTTTTTCCTCATTTTTTCCTTGGATCGAGTCCATCATGCTAGCATTCAGCACCCTTTTATTTTTGTCTTTCTGATGCTCGGGGAGATTATTTTCCCTTTTATCACTTTCTGCCTTCCTCCACTGTAGTTTAGGAGCCTGAAACATGTGCTTAAAATGTAATTTCTTATATTTGAGGAAACATCTGGGTTTGTTGTGACACAACAGCATGATATTTTTATATTTTTACGAATTATATCGGCTGATCTGATTCCTTTAATGATTTGAGAGTCATTTCAGGTGTCAAAAGTTCTCGTCAATGAGACTGAGACCATAAACCAGCTTTCTGAAGCATAGTGGTCCTATAGTGGACACTCATTTACAAGCTTTTTTCTTGCATATTCATGAATGAGAATGGTATATCTGTAAATGGACCATTTCATTTTTTTTTTTTTTTTTGTCTTGTCCAGCATTTAGGCAGCAGAATGATGGTCTGGATGCCGTGTTCTGCTGAGCAAATTTTCTCTGCCAAGGGAAGCTTTATAGATATAATGATCCCCTTGACTTTCTGAGTTTTTATTTTATTTCTATATTTATTTTGTATTATTGTTTGAATTGTAGAGTTTGTACTGCTGGACCAGAGAGGACAGACGAAAGACAGAAAGAGAAAGGAGAAAAAACACCTCATAAGAAAAGTGAAAGAGATAAAGGGAGAGAAAAGGGAGGAAAAAAAAACAACTAAAAAATAACCCAAAAACAAAAAGAAAAAAACAACCTACAGATGTATATACACACATATACACATATACACACATACATACACACACACACACACACACATACACACGCATACATACACATACACATATACACACATATGTAGACACATATTTATACATATGTACACACATACATATACACATATATACATATACACACACACAGCTCTATGCACACACACGCACACGTACGTACAAACATATACGCACTTGCCAGTATTAACACATATACATACACATACAAGCCAACTTTAGATCATAGTAACTAAACTATGAATCTAAAAAGTTAAATATAAATGAGAAACAAACAGAAATGAGAAAACTAGCTGCTGTTAGTGAATAAACCTGCAGACGACTCGGTGACTGTGTCACATGCAGAACATGCAGAGTGGAACGTGTTCCGGAAAAGGTGATCATGCCAGTGTGACCCCTCCCACACAAAGGCTCGCCAGGAGTACCCCCGAGACCCGGGCCATCGGCAGCCACCCCCAGGCACAGACCTCAACCGCCCCACCCCGGAGCCAGCCATGCACCGACCCAGGAGGCGGCAGAGGGGGGTCCCAGCCAGAGTCCCCCCCAGTCAGGGGGAACAGGCCCCAGCAGGCCCGGACCAGCGAGGACCGGCCCCGCCGGGCACCGGCCACCCAGGGCAGACAGAGCGCGGGCCCCACGGCCCCAAGAGCCCAGAAGCAACCCCCCACCCCCGCAGGCAGAGGACCCAGCCCACACCGACGGAGGGCCGGGATCCCCAGACCGCCACCGAGCGGCAGCCAGGCCGCACCCCAGTGCACCAGCAGCGTCCCCCGAGCACCAAGACCCTCCCCGTGCGTGTGCGCGCGCGCACACACACACACACACACACACATACGCACACATGTGCACACACATGCATCCACTCACCCCCCCCCCCCCCCCCACACACACACACACACATACGCACACATGTGCACACACATGCATCCACCCACCCCCACACACACACACACACACACACCCACACGCATCCACACTTCCTCCTTAGGCACACCCTATCCACCCATTCTCTTACACACGCTCAAACTCACACTCTCTCTAAATGGACCATTTCAGATGTTAGACTGATCCGATACATTACCACTCACTGAAGAATAAATAAATATGAAATAACTGAACATACATACATATGTTGTAAGTCCACAAGTTTGCCTTTGTGATAAATAGGAAAAGAAAATGAAATGACTATATTTTATAGAATATTTACATCCTTTAATTATGATTTATATTTTTTAAAATATATTTTATTGAATAGATTAAAAAATATATAAATTACAAATATCACTGATAAACAAAAAGAGTATTATAGCATTGTCTGTAGATGTGAAAAACTTTTTTTTTTTTAAATCGTCATTTTTTATTACCACATGGATAAAAGGGTTAGTATAGAAAACCTTAAATCCTTTGTTTTCTGCTGGTAATTAACATGCACGTTCAAAGGACATTTCCATTTATTATATATTATTTTTCAATAAAATATATTAAACTGGGGGGGGGGGGGGGCTGCACAGTGGCATGGTTGTTAGCACTGTAGCCTCACAGCAAGAAGGTTGCTGGTTCGATCCTCAGCGAGGCTTGGACTCTCCCTAACCCTAACCCTGTGTATGCATGGGTTCTCTCCGGGTACTTCAGCTTCCTCCCACCGTCCAAAGACATGCATGTTAGGTTAACTGGTTTCTCTAAATTGCTCATAGGCGTGAGTGGTTGTTTGTCTCTGTGTGGCCCTGCAATGGACTGGCGAGCTGTCCAGGGTGTATTCTGCCTCTCACCCAAAGACTGCTGGGATAGGCTCCAGCTCCCCCACAACCCTTAATCAGACCAAGCAGTTAGGATAATGAAGGAATGAATACACTTAACTGATATTTTATTTGCTGTAAGGACAAAAAAAAAAAAAAAAAAAACCTCCCGTACTATAATGTTATTTAATTCTTTTATGTCTCTTATTTTCTGTGATGGACTGGCGAGCTGTCCAGGGTGTACCCCGCCTCTTGCCCGAAGGCAGCTGGGATAGGCTCCAGCTCCCCCACAACCCTTAATCGGATTAAGCGGTTTCAGAAAATGAAAGAATGAATGAATGTCACTTATTTTATCGCTTATATTACAAGAAAAAAATTGAATGAATCATAAATAATTCAAAGCAAATAATATTGCAGATGACTAAATGATTAGTAATATTTAATGCTGTGTTTTGCAGGTGCTGGTGTTTCAGGGAGGACGTACTTCACTTTCAGTGTTGCTTCAACCCTTCTCGTGCCCGTTTATCTGAACATTGTGACCAGTCTCCTCTGCATCTGTTATGTCATCCAATACAGCACATAAACATGTATTATATACTGTTTAAACACTCTCCTAACCCAACTCTTGTCCTTTATTTAAGTACAGAAATGGTCATAATTCAACAGAAGAAATTAAAAAGTTCCACAGTTTCTCAAGAGTTTTAGATTTTTCTCATTAATTTATCCAACTTTTTGGTGCCTTTTTTTTTATTGATAAATGTCTCCTTTTTCTTCTGTCAGATGTATGTCAACTGCAAAGTTCTCATCAACTGAAGCGATTGTCAGTACATTCTTTTTAATTTTCAGATAGATAGATAGATAGATAGATAGATAGATAGATAGATAGATAGATAGATAGATAGATAGATAGATAGATAGATAGATAGATGAACAAATTTTAATGTGCAACACTCAGCAGACTATGATACTTTCTTAATTTGAATAAATAATATTCCAGTGCATTGGTGGGATGTGTTATTTCTACCTTTTGTGGTTACATTCATAGTCTTAACATTTAATGGCTAAGCAAGTCAGAACTTTTGCATTATGTTAAAAAATATAAACTTGACCACTGAAACTAACCATTAGAAAAATAATAATTTGTAACACAAAATAAAATATTTAAAACAAGTATATACACATAAATGTACTCAACACAAAAAGGTTAATTGTGTTTTGACAATCATTTAATGCCCTTCACGTAAAAATGATTCTTTGCAATAAATTTTATATCTGTAAAAGTGCGGGTCACGTGCAGGTTTACCTGTTCTATAATTAGCATTTTATCCTGTCCTACCAGTAGATGGGGGCACCAGATTCCCGGAAAGTCTTGGACCACCCCGGACAGTCAAAAAGAAGCTTCCTATTGGTCTGTTGGTGAGTGAGGTGTCATATTTCCCATGCAGCTTTGAGCGCAGCATACTCTCCGGGAAAAGTTTAATGAGAAAGGTGAAAAAGTAGCTTAAAAAAAGAAAGAAGTTATTCATGTTTTTCCACTGTCAGCGTTTGGACAATCGATCCTTTAGTAAAAGTATGCAAAGGAAAGATTACAAACAAGTTTGTAAAGCTTTGAAAACTTTGTGGAGCTCGTCAGGTTTCACGGTGGGTTTAACTGCTTTGTTTTTTTTTTTTTTTTTTACATAATTAGTCACCAAAAAGCAAAAAATGTCGCAGTCTGAGGAGAAAGAAACAGCAAAGAAACCAGAAGTTAACTCAAAACTAGAGAAAAGCGTCGTGTCCGTGAATCCAAAAGCGGTTTGTCACGCGTGTAAACACTTGTACCGTGACCCTAAAATCCTCCCCTGCTTGCACACTTTCTGCTCGGACTGCATCGCTCAGCTGGAGCCGTTCTCCGGTTCTCCGCGCCTGAGGAGCGGCGAGGTCTCCGTCACGGTGCTTTGCCCTGACTGCGACTCTGAAGTGGACATCCCTCAGTCCGGGCCGGCCGGGCTGAGCACCGACCACCTGGCGCTTGACGAAGTCTTCCTGGAGACCCTGGTCAGAGACGGCCCGCTGGGATGCGACCTGTGCGGCGAGGGAGACGCTGAAAGCCGCTGTGAGGTGTGCTGCGTCAACCTGTGCGAGTTCTGCAGCCAAGCACACAGGTAGCTACTCATCCTAATGTAAACAACTTAAATTATCTGTTGTTATCAGTACGTTATATGTCTTCTTCTTTTATTCAGTTGTTTCAGCTGCTCTTATAATTAAAGTTGCACGTTTCCAACACGCAACACTTAGAGCAGGAGTGCCCAAACTTTTTGCCTCCAAAGACCAAAACGAAAATGAGCCAAACACTGCAGCTTTAAAGGTGGAGTATGTAAGATTTTCAAAATAAATTAAGTAATAAAATAATCACAATCATAATTAGATAGTTTTCTGAACATGTTCCAGTCTCTCCATATTTGACGTGTTATTAAATTACAAGTTTAATTAATGACAAATGACAAAAAGCACTTGTTTTTTTGTTTTTTTTTGTTTTGTTTTTACTGGTAGGAAAACATTTAAGAAGGGTCTTTGTCATTAATTAAACTTGTAATTTAATAACACATCAAATATGGACAGACTGGAACCTACTTTTTTTTTTTTTTTTTTTTTTTTTTTTTTTAAACTATGTAATTATGATTGTAGTTATTTTTTTAGTTAATTTATTTTGAAAATATTGAAAATCTTACATACTCTACCTTTAAGGATGAAACACAACTATATGTGTAAAGTTAGTTTAATTATTGTTTAGTAGCTAATAAAGTGTATTTTTTTTCTGATCAGGGCAAATAAAATGTTACATAAACAATCAATATTGCAATAGAACAATAAAGATATAGTTGGAGGGGAAAGAAATAATAACTGCAGCCACTAAACTGCAACATGTGAACTCCAAATAACAGTGCATGTTGAACAAGGCATAGTGCTGTTGATACTACTGTTCACTGGAGGTTCATCAGAGGTGTTTAACGTGTCCGTCTAGAAGTCATGTGTAAGGAAGGGAAGATGGGGAGGAAAGTCTGAGCTGCAAGAAGGACTGAGACTGTTTTTTTCATGTGTGCTTAAAAAAATACTTGATACCACTTCCTGTATCCAGATGCTGCATGTGCTTTGTGGCGAGCAGCAACACGTTCCTCTTGACGATGTAACTTTACTTCTGCTGTGTCCCATTAAAACTTGTGTTTAGTTGGGTTTTTTCACAGCTGGGAGCAGGGTGACTCCTGCTCTCCACTCCTCTAGTTGAATATGTTCTCTGTGCTGCTTGCAGGCGGCAGAAGCGAACAGCGTCTCACTCCGTTCAGGCTCTGGAGGACCTGAAGGCTCGCGGCCGCCTCTGCCGTCCCGTCCTCTGCTCCCTCCACCCCGGCCAGGAGCTAAGGCTCTTCTGTCAGCCATGCGACCTCCCTGTCTGTTTGGAGTGCGCTGCAACGTTGCACCGCGACCACCACTGCTGTCCCACACGCGATGTCATCGATCGTCACGGTGACCGCATCCGGGAGCTGGTCAGCGTGTGCCTGCGACCTCGTTTGGAGCGCCTGGAGGAGTCGCTGCAGAAGGTCAGAAACCCACCTTTGTTCTCATGATTTGACAAACTTCTGGAACCTTTCTGTTGTTTGGTTTTTATTCTACTTCTCCTTCCACAGGATGGCACAACTTCTACTAAAATAAACTCCTCCTCCCCTGCAGGTGGAAACCTCTCAGGAGAATCTGAAGGTACAAGTGGACGCAACAGCCAATGAGATCAGGGCGTTTGCAAGAGGCTATGCGAGCGCTGTGGAGGCCCACTGCCTTTCTCTGCTCCGTCGCCTGGAGGAGCTTCGGGTGCAACGCAGGTACCAGGAGGTGTTCCTGCTGCGTTCACAACACATCACATCTACAGCTCTGCTGTTAGTCGGGTTGTCATAGCAACCCAACTAACAATAGAGAATGTGGAGCAACATTACTGCGATTAATCTGCCCTGTTGGGAGAGCCAGCAATCTGTTTTTTAGGACTTAAATCTCAGTTTCTGTTCACAATTTCTACAGAGTATTTAATAATTTTAACTTTTCATCGAGTTGTGTACTCGGGTGCAGCTGCTGCTGTACGGAGGAGGAATTAAACCGTAGACTTTTATTCTGTTTCCTGGCTTGGAGGCAGGATAGTGAGAAAACTTCACAGAGAAGAACGAACTTCTGCAGAAACTTAATGAGCTTCTGCTTGACTGCGATTTGGATATAAAAAGGACATTTTGGGCTTTATGTGTGCAGAAGTAAACATGGCTGCAATTACGAAATGTCAGGTGGATGAAAGTGGTACACCTGAAAGTAGGGAACCTCCACCCCCATAAACACCCCCTTTCCAGATGAAAACATCCCTTTAAATAAATAAACATATTTCTGTATGCTTTTGCTTGCTTCTGTATGTTTTAAAGCTTAAAGCCACATGATAGAGTCGCAAGCAGTTTAGGAAGCACAGTTGACTTGAAAAAACCCGCCTTTTGCTTGTCCAGGAACCACCTCCACCTGCAGAGGGCGCAGCTGCACCAGGCCCTGCTGGACGTCCGAGGCGGCGTGGAGTTCGCAGAGCGTCTGCTCAGCTGTGGGTCCGAGGCTGAAATCCTCAGCGCCAAAGGAGTGACCCTGAAGAGACTCACCAGCCTGGCAAAGAGCGGTTACAACCCCCACCCGGCAACAGTTGCCCCTGACGATGGCAGCAGTATTTGCTTTATGCCAAAGGAACCTGCAGGAGAGGTGGAGGGCTACCCTGTGGTCGGAGCGGTTAACTCTAAGGTGGTGGACATCAGCAGGTGCACCATCGAAGGTGAAGGTAAACATAAAGTGGGAAAGTATTCTGGTCTTGTTTTTGCGCTACGTTCACTCGCTATGGGGCTCCCATTTATGTTTCCTGAACTGAAATAAATGCATTTATGACAACATGTGTAACTACCATAGACTGTTTATAAAAAGATGGACGGAGTCTCCGTGACGTCACCCGTAGGTTTCTGAAGAGCTGAATTGAAGCTCGCTGGGTGGTTCCTACCATCGCCATCTTGGCAGAGGCATGTGTGTCATCTTGCCCAGAAAATACAAATATGGGCAAAGAGGTGGAGCTGAGAGGGGGGGGCTGGGAGCGTCATGGTGGATGATTGACATCGAGCAATCTCCGACTTGCCTGTAGCTAAAAGGAGCTAACCAGCTAACGGAGGTAAGCGGGCTAAAGCTAAGTCACGATGCTAACTGGCTAAAAACCGTGGTTGTTCTACGTTCTTCTGACTTGAAGCGGGAGATTGGTACCTGTCAATCAAAAGGACACGCCCCTAAATATGCCGAACTCCAAGATTAAATTACTTTTAAATTGGCAAGTTAGAAAAAAAAATTCACTCCCCCCACAGTTGTCATGAAGGTAAACCTGACCTATTAAACCAAAAATGGATTTTTGAACCAGGCTGTAAACATGTTTATTTCTGCTGTGAAGTTGGTCTTTTTAACATGGAAGTCTATGTGGATTCGCTCTGTTTTGGAGTGGATGAAGGAGGAACTGCAGTTTTATGCATTTCTTCATAGGCTTCACTTTTAACCGCTGGAGGTTGCCACTTTGTAACTCCAGAACAAGGCTCTCCAACTCTTTCATTCAGACTCTGTTGCCAACTTGGCAACTTTCTCGCTAAATCTGGTGACTTTTTTTTGTTAAAAGCGACAAATCTAGCAACTTTTACTGGAGTTATTGGAGACTTTTCTGGTGTTTTGGCGACTGACTTGAAGGCACATATTGTTCAGCAGTTACTGTAAGGAAGGAGAAGCGGGAGCCTCTCCTGTCCTAAAGCACTCCCAGGCGGCCAGTCTCAGTCGGCTCCGGCTGCAGGTCAATGTAGAATAACTGCAGTAGGTTGTGGAAGTTCACCTAAACATAGTTTATACCATTGTCAGTGACATCTGGCCGCATTATTTTCCTATACATAGTTTGGCGAGTTAAACACTGTAATATCCCTCCGTTACGGGGCGTTACCATAACAACACGTTGATCAGCTGGTTCAGATCAGCTGTCTTTTAACAGGTGAATGAGAGAAACGCGCTGCAGCCTGACAGCGGTTGTTTGGCATGAAATGTACATCAACCAACATAAAATAGTTCCTATATAAGCAGTAAAAGCGGATTAAACAACTCGGAACCGTGCATTAGATGGTTATAATGCACGACACGGAGTTGAGAACACCACGACGTGCAGTGTTGTTTAAAAATACTGGATAATTGTGCCAAATAATTGAGATCTCAATTTCAGTCAAAATAATCATGATTAGAATTTTTGTCATTATTGAGCAGCCCTACTATAAACCAACACGACGGCAGATGAAACGACCAGACACTCTTGAAGTAACATTTATTGATCACCAGATGTCACTGTGGTACCATTTTCCAAACGTTCCAAAAGATCAATTCTTTTATCTGGAAAAAATATGCCAAAGGTTTCAATCTCCCAAACTTTTCATTCCTGCCATCATTACTTGTAACATACTTTCTTGCCATCCATCTGCATAAATACAGAAGCAAAACAAGCTGGTAAAGAGGACGAAAAGCCAAATTATGTGGAAGTTGACAAAAAATGGAGAAATCCAATCATGATAAACACATGAAGGAGTAGAATTTTTACTGAAGTGTTTAGTTTTATTTCTGTTCAATTTCAGTATGGTAGGCATGTACATCTGTATAGTAACATGGCCCCACCGCTGCAGGAGGGCTGCCAACCTGCTGCTCTGTCTGCGTGTGAGAATGCGGTGGCTATGAGCTCTTGGCTTGGTCTTATATCAGTCTGCTTAATTAGTAGAACATGTTCGCGTATACGACTCCTGGAATTAAGAAACAACAATGTTGGACCATGAAGTATCTTCAGACAGAGTCTTTCTTATCTTGGCTGGAGATTCTACGGATCTGTTTATTTGTTCTTAGTTTTTATTAGTTTGTTTCTTGTCAGACTATCTATCTATCTGTCTATCTGTCTATCTGTCTGTCTGTCTGTATGTCTGTCTGTCTTACTTATCTTTCTATTTATCAATCTTATTTATCTAATCTATCTATCTTATTTATCTAATCTAATCTATTTTATTTATCTTTCTAATCTATCTATTTTATTTATCTAATCTAATCTATTTTATTTATCTATCTAATCTATTTTATTTATCTAATCTAATCTATATATCTTATTTATCTAATCTATATATTTTATTTATCTAATCAAATCTATATATTTTATCTAATCTAATCTATCTATATTATTTATCTAATCTAATCTATCTATTTTATTTATCTTTCTAATCTATTTTATTTATGTAATCTAATCTTTATATTTTATTTATCTTTCTAATCTATTTTATTTATCTAATCTAATCTATATATCTTATTTATCTAATCTATATATTTTATTTATCTAATCTAATCTATATATTTTATTTATCTAATCTAATCTATATATTTTATTTATCTAATCTAATCTATCTATCTTATTTATCTAATCTAATCTATATATTTTATTTATCTAATCTAATCTATCTATATTATTTATCTAATCTAATCTATATATTTTATTTATCTAATCTAATCTATCTATCTTATTTATCTAATCTAATCTATCTATATTATTTATCTAATCTAATCTATATATTTTATTTATCTAATCTAATCTATATATTTTATTTATCTAATCTAATCTATCTATATTATTTATCTAATCTAATCTATATATTTTATTTATCTAATCTAATCTATCTATTTTATTTATGTAATCTAATCTTTATATCTTATTTATCTTTCTAATCTATCTTATTTATCTAATCTAATCTATCTATCTTGTAGTACTCATTAGATTAAACAACTCTTCCCACTTTAAATTGTAGAAAAATTGCCAACGGGAGCCGAGGCCTTTGTGAGCCACCGTTCATGTGGGGCATGTGTCGTCAATAAAGCAGCTCCAGTTTTCTCCTCGTTGGATGTTTTTTACACATGAACGCAGTTTAGTACCAAGTGCAGACGGCTGTTTCCTCCGCGCTTATGGCTCAAAGGCTGAAATTCTTGCTTGAGCTGAAGGAATGTTGAGGTAACTAAACAGACCTGCAGGCAACACATTGTGTTGATGTTTACACACAAAACAGAACAGGTCAGAGCACGCACGCTAACAAGTGATAACAGACTGTTTCATTCTCTGCAAGCCTGATTTATCCTGAGTGATTGGAAGTTTGACCAATAAGTGGCACAAAGGCGCCAGAAGCCAGTCTGCTGCTGCTCACATCCTGCCAACACACCAGCAGCTGCTGCTGGATATTTGTAGCAGCTTTCGTGTGTCCCAGTCTAGGATTACATGGAATACTCGGAGCAATTATTCACAGGAAAAACCAAAGCAAACACAGACATCTTTGCCGAGTTATGTTGGTATCGGAGACAAAGTTTTGTGCCAATGTTTGCTTAAAGGTCAGCGTGTCTTGTGTCGTGTCAGGCCTTGGTTGTGCAGCTTACTGCCGCTTGTATGACACTGTGTTCATTGTGTTTGGCTTAAACAGCTCTTTGTCCTGCAGTGACGTTTCCATGTATCCAGCTAACTTCTATTAGATAGAAGCTCTTATTTAGTCTCCTAGCATTAAGTTGTTTGTCCCTCGCAGGCTGACTGCCATCAGCAGTGTGACATTGTCATTAAAGGGGCAGATAAAGGCCGGATTTCTGTGTAGAAATCACAGAGGCTCGCTGATGATTATCGCCTGGCCGTGCGATAAAGAGGCTTTAAAGTGTCGGAGCCACTGCAAGGCTTTGCAGCACAGGTGAGCTGCGACCTTCAACAGCTGCAACTTTAATGGTGTCAGCTGTTGCCAACTCAGTTTAGTGAGTTCACACACCAACACACGCATAAAAGCACTTAAAAGTGACTTTGTTGGAGCATGGGTAGCAGTAGCAAAGCCGGTGGTCCACATTTCTAGTGAAGCGTTGGAGCAGATAAGCAGTGTTGGTGGCTGTGATGCAGGGGGAAAAGTTCTGACGTCAGTTTGTGAGTTTAGGTCTTAGAAGTGTTAAAACCATTTATTCAGTTATTTATTTATTCATCAACCTCTCTGGGGAGGCTCAAGTCCTCCAGAATTGAGATGTTTTTTCCAGGTGAGGATTGATTTGGAGGTGCACACATAACACCTCATGAGGCAAAAACAGTCATCATTCAGGCCTTATACACATGGAGATGAGTTAAGTTTTTATCTGTTTAGATGTTTTGTCCACAAGAAACTGTTATTTAATGGGAGCCTGAAAATGCTTTTCTTTTTTTTAAACTAGGGCTAAAAGTAAAATAAATTTAAAACGCCACTGTTTAAAACGCTATGTTTTGTTTCAGTATTTACATCCAAATGCATCTTTCCATATCCTGTTTGCACCTTTACCCTGCATGTGCAAACAGCTACAACTGGCAGATCAGTGTTGTATTAATGCAGCAGAAGCTACTTTTCCAGCCAAAACTGCTCATTATGAGTCTACACAAATGTTCCCTTTTAGCTTAATTCTCAAGTGTTTTTTGTTTATTTGTTTTTTACTTTAGATGAGCTTATGTGTCGGCCTCTTTTTGTCTGTTTCTGTATTTCATTTGCTACTTTACAGCGCCACCCACAGGCCTGACAGAGATACTACAGCATTTTGTGTTTCTACCTTCAGGGAAGCTTTTTTTTTTTTTTTTTTTTCTTGTCCAGCATTGAGTGAGAAGAATGATGGTCTGGATGCTGTGTTCTGCTGAGCAATGCAAGCTTTATTGATATAATGATTCCCCTGATATTCTGGATTCTTTCTTTATTTTTCTGTTTATTTTTAATAAGCATTTATTACAGAGCTTGTATAGTACTGAGCCTGACTAGAGAGGAATAAAAAGGATAGAAAGAGAACAGGAAAAAGAACAAAGCAGAGTAAAGAGAGGAGACAGAGAAAATACCTCACAGGGAAGCTTTTATAAAACAAAAATGCTTCAGTGTGCATGTGGACATATTTTTCTAAAACCCTCTGAAGGCTCAATGATGCTCCACTCACTCATTTTAGTATGCCAAACATCGCTACATGCTCCCATGCGTCTGTCATCTAGCCATGGTTTATGGAGCGTACATCCACTAGAGGGCAGTGTAGAGTTCAGCTGCTCCAACAGCAGGAGTAGATCACGATGATGTACGTTCTCTGGAAGGGGCATAAACAAGCAGTAGACCTCGGTGGTCTGTGCAGCTGTTAAATATGCTGCGGCTTCTTCTGCTTTTTCCCCTCGCGATGAACACATGAGCTCTTACGGGTAATGCTTCTTCTGGCGGCGCCGCTCCATTTTCTGAGGCCGGTTATACATAAAAATACTCGGATGAAGGATGCTGGCCACCGTCAGAAGGCATGATCGTGTTTTTTTTTAGCCATTAAACAGTTATTTCTTCAGGAAGTACTCTTTAGGAATACTTTCCAGGCTTTTTAAGGACTTTTCAAGGCTTTTCTCTGGATGTCAGCTGCCCTTTTTTTTTTCCCATTCTGTCAACCTGATCCCACCCTGCTCCAATAGCGTTAATGTTTGGACTCTGGGGAGGACTCATAACTCCATAAAACCTGTTAGCAGGCGTTTGCAGTCCAGCTCTTTTTATTTAACATACCTCAGTTTAACCCCGTTTTTCCTCCATAACAACTGCGTCTTCACACCCACCCTTCCACTGAGACCTCTCCCAGCCTCCATGAAGGATTCTGCGTCAGGCCTTTGCTGAATCTGTATCAACCATTTCCAAAAGAAATCCCTTTCAGATCCTGTTTATCTGCTGCAGACAGTTCTTCTTTTTCTTCTTCAAGTCTCACACTTCTTCTGTTGCTCTCTACTCGTTCACTTTCCTCAGATATAAAGACACTCTCCTGCTGAGATGTGCCAAGTTTACAGCTAATAGCTCCTCAGGATTCACCTTGCTGGTGCTGAAATAATGTTTTCTTTCTGTCAGACTGTTATCTTTTACCATTTAATAAGTGATGCTTCTGACTAGCAAAGTGCTAAAAGAGCTTATTTATAACTGGTTCTTTGCTAAGTTGACTATCATGAGTAAAAACACTGTTTCATCTGTTAAGGTGGGAGAATTATTATTTCTGAGCACTTTAAAAGATTCCAATAAAGTCTGGATCCTTAGAAGTCATATACAATGAAATGAGTGGTGGTCTTAATGTTCAGGTTCAGAGATCAGGATTAGATGTTTAGTTGTTGTTTTTTTTAGCTTGCATAATGTAAACATATACCAACAAACTGTTAGCAGGAGTCCAGGTACACATTGGGGTTGTTAGATATTCACAGTGGGCTCATCCTCCTATTCATCATCTGTGAAGCAGCATGTCGATGTGGTTTCATTAGCGACGGCAGCATCCAAACATTTTGCTGCAGCAGCTGGAAAACGCTGAATAACAACAGATGAAAACGCAGAGTGGGATCATTTGTTACTGAGCAGCTAATGGAGTCTGACAGGGAAGTGCAAAGCAACATTAATCATTGAAATGAACACAAATGATGTTTGCTCTGACAAGACAACAACGCCACACCGGCACACGCGCCAGTATCCTGAGCGAGCCGAGCTGGTTTCGGGAAACTGGTCTGCAGCTGGAGGAGTCGCTGAAACTGGCGGCATATGTTCACAATGAAAGTGTATCACGTGTACGCTCACTGTGTGTGTGTGTGTGTGTTTGGGGAGGTTGTTTTCTGCTTGGGATGCTGTGAAGTCCTCGGAGGCACATGACTAATGTCCAAGTGTGTCCATTTTGTGTCGCGTCTAAATGATGAAGTGCCTCTCTTCATGCAGTGCAGCCTGTTAGATCCTTCTGTCCTTCACACAGCCTCATGTTTCATCTCTCTGGTGTGTTTCTTTACACCCTGACGTGTGCCGTTGCGTCTGCACCTGTGTGAAAGAAACTTGTCTGGCAGTATGGATGATTTGTCCTTGTGAGGATGTGTTTGTCTGATGTAACGGAGGTTTTGTGTTGGAGTTTATTAGCTGTATGTCCTCTCCGTTGCTCTGCACAGTGACACCAGTTGCTTATATGTAACCTTTAGAAAGATTTCGTTTGATTTGTTTGTATTTATCTAAAAAGAGGACCACGAAGGGCAGCTAGAGTGTAGTGAAACAAGTGAACAGAGATGGAAAACTGTGGAAAAAGCTGCAATCTTTGCAGATTATCATCATCTGGCTCATGTTTTTCTCACTCTGGTGCTGAAGCTGTGGCCCTGCTTAGCTTTTAAAATAGCCTGGTGACAGTCACCATTTATCTTTAAACAGTTTATCATTGAGCCTGTTTACATGCCTTCCAAATGATCCGTTTTCTAGAGTTATACCGATGGCGTGTTATGATAACTTTATCCAGTGATGACACTGATGGGATTATGAGAAATTAGGTTAACACGCGCAGATTCCGCCATGATACTCTTTGTGCCTTTAACATTAGCTCAACATTAGTTGACAGTATCCTGTCAGACCAAGACGAAAGGCAGATGTTTTCCATATGATAGCTGTATGTCATGCTTTTCTCTGCTTGGAGTATAAACACCCAACAGCAGCAGCATGTGGCCTGATTTCCAGACCTATTAGCTCCCAGATTAGCACAGCTAACGCTAAAACCACAGACATCACCATGTTCAGTAAAAGGCAGTATTTTTTCTTATCTCACTGCATACACTTTACTTACTCTGAAGAGAATCAGATAAATAACAGAACATAATTTTTTTTTATTTTTTTTTTATTTTTATGATTCAGGATTTTATGATATTTAGCACATAAAGCTTCTGATGTAATTATTGAAATGGTCAGAATTCTCACATATTGCATGTATGATCATGTCAACAGGCTCATGATAACTTGAGTAATCTGATTACTCTAGAAATCGTACAATGATCAGATTTAGCTGCATTATGTAAAACGACAAGCAGATGATGGTTAAAATCTCGCTGCACGTTCACATTTTGCAGGATTTGTGTGCATATCAGTCGATTTTGTTGCAAGGAGTCTGGCTGAAACATTTCTTGGTGGTGATGCTTTAATACATGACGGTAAAATATCCCTCCTCGGAGCGACCCTTCATGCGGCGTATTTGAAGTTCAGCTTGGTTGCAGGATTTGCGTCGCTGGGATTGGATTCTAACGTTTCAGTAAGAAGGGATCATTCTCATTTTCGGCTTCGACCTTGCTGGTAAAAAGGTGTTTTCCTTGTGACAGAGTCCTTTACCTCCTGATCCAAGTCACCAGCATGAGTTGGTGTGTGGCCACACACTTGGTGGTCCCCATAAACTGCTGTGTGAGCAGCTGGTGTGTGATTCTCCTGCTAACGATAATGTGCTTGTCTTTGGAAGAAAGAGCAGCTTCATTGAGCCTCTGAAGAGGTCAGACGGTGGATGTTTCCAGCCTTAAGTTTTCTGCTTCGTATGTGATTAAAAAGGAAGTTGTGCAACACGGATTACAAAGGTCACGTTGTTGCCATGTCTGTCCTCTCTAATTGTCCTGTTGATGCAGATCTTCTGGGAATGCATCTGGAAAACTCAGATGTTAGCAGACTTGGAGTAATCTGTCCCACTTTTCTGTCTCAAAAGAAATAAATGATGTTCTTAAATTGGCAGGTAGTTGTCGCTCTCGCTCATGTTGATGATAATGGTCCCGTCTCGCAGCATCAAACCAGCTGGGATTCAGATGGACATGCAGTAGCCTACATGCTCTGTTGTTTCTGGGCCTTCCTGTCTTTGGTTTTATCTTCAGTGAGAAGCAGCTCCATCTTGTTAAAACCAGAAAACTGATTTAGACGTTTTCTATTTTCCAGATTTTGTTACCTTTCGAGGAAAACTGTAGGCCAGTGTGATGGACCGAGCAGTGTGGTGTTGTTTTTTTTTTATTTTTTTTTATTAATTTAACCAAAAAATAATCAAATGCATATATAAAAAGTCACAAACAAAATGTGCCTATAAATGCAGTCAGAGTAACTTAATTCTGCTCAAAATATTTGCTTTCAAAACAAAACTACTGCAAACTGATGTAACACATGAGACAACAGGGAATTTAAATAGTGGCTGATCAAACACAGTGGTGTAAAAATGTAACTAAAACTGATCCAAACAAACCCCATAATTCCCTAATATTGAGCCGAATGAAGCAGTTTTCTGGTCTCAGCATGCAGACCTGCTCCAACCTTCGACCACTGCTCCCTCTTCAGCCAAATGGCTGGAGCAGCTGGAGGTACCTCAGGAAACCTAACAGTTAAACCTCCTATAAACATGAGAAATTGTGTGCAAATGAATTTTAATTTCTAACAAAAAACAGTTATCTATCGTCCTGCAAATTAAACCCAAAGTGTTGGAAAAAAATAAAATAAAAGTAGTTGCTGTTTGTTGCAGATTCGATGTGTGATGCAAGTTTGCACACGTGTGGGTTGTGGCTGCCGCACATGAGCTGCTTTCACCACAAAACACAGGCAGCCAAACAAAAGTTTCTTTCTTCTAGTTTTCTTTCAAATTTCCTGAGTTTCTCTTGTAAACTTCCTACTTTTTACTCACAGTTTGCCCGCTTGTCCCCTTACTACCATCTCCACATCAGTTGGATGTGGAGATCTGACTTTTTCCTTTCCATATTTATCCATTTGTACCCCTGTACACACCCCGGTCGCTGCTCTGTTTGTAGGCACTCATGGTTTTTACTCTTAGGATGTCTATTGTGCTCTTTGAAACTTTGAATACTTGATTCTCTAAAGATGTAAAAGTTGTTTAATCTGTAGAGAAGGCGTGAAAGTTGCTGTGGCTTGTTTTCTACTTTTTGCTCAGTCTTTCTTTCTTCCTGTTCTTTTATTCTCTTTCTCCATCATGTGTCTCTTTTCTTCTATCTTTTCTCTCATTATTTCCCTCTTTTGTCTCTTTTCCTCTGGTCCAACAGTTATAAGCTGAAATAACAGACTTATGAAATATATAATAAAAGAAAGAATAAAGCTTCAGAACCAAGGGGAGCTTCGTATCCATGGGCTCCTCTTGGAAGAGTAAATGTGTTCAGCACAGCACGGCGGCCGGACCATCATTCTGCTGTCAGGATGGTGGACAGGACAGGTTAAATTAAAAAAACAATTTAAAACAAAAAAAGAAATAAATCCATTTTGGAGCATTTTGCAGACAGTCAAGCAGCCACCAGATGGAGTTGCTCCATTCATCATTTCTCCTCTTTTGTCCATGTATTTAGCGATATTATCATTTATCGCAATAATTTCTGAGACAGTTAATCACATGGCAAAATTTGCTATCGTGACGGGCCTGCATGTATTACAGGCAGGTGCTGCACGCCTCAGCTGTGTGTTGGGAAGTGGTCAGTCCTTGGTAGTACTTTCTACTCGCTGTATTGTAATGACTGTGAACACAAAATGAGCCTCAGCTTAAAGAAACGGCTTCTCTATCATCAGAACTCGACCTTGTTGCTGCGTCAGATCAGTCGCCTGCCAGGAAGGGCAGCCATCTGACCTCTAACCTCCTGCCTCTTCACACTCCCAGGTCTTCATCAGGGCCGCGAGGGCCAGCCGGGCCACTTCACCCTGGTGTGCAGAGACTCTAGCGGGGAGCAGATGGCTCGAGGGGGAGAGCACGTCCTCGTCAGCATCGTCCACAAGGAGAAGAAAAGCTGGTGAGTGCACGGGCCCGGCCTGCTTCGTCTGCAGCGTGTCTGAAGCGGTCAATCATAAAAACAATCACCAGCTTCCTGCAGCGAGACACTGACGCCGCTGCGTCATTTGCGCTGTTTTGTCGGGGAAGTTTTGTGCTTTGGTAAAGGAAAAGGACTGACGAACCTCGGCAAGGCTTTTCCTGTCTGTAAAGAGACCGTTAGCTGCAAACCGCAGCGTTCACGGCGACATATGGCGTGTTTACATCATGCCAGGTCACCAGTGCACCTCATACCTGTGTGTTGTGCTTTTATTCTCAAATCAGGCTCAACTTGGGCGCCGAATTGCAGTAAAACCTCAGTAGTATTTTAGCAATCCACCCTTTCGTCCACGCAAAACCGCGGATTAGCCTCCATGAAACTGATCATGTCTGAAACCGGGTGATGGATTGGTTTGAAGCCTCTGTCTGTGTTCCGTCGGAACGGTGTGCGGTTAGGACATCAATGGGACGAACATGCACCAAACCCGACCTTCACCTTGTCGGTGACCAGCCTTGTTGTGACGCATCTCTAGACAATCCCGGCTTGTTTACGGCTTTTGCACCAGACTGCTGTTACAACAGAATATCGTGCTGCTGTAGCGTCAACAGTGGGAGCAAGCAGACATGGAGAACAGCATATGTCCGATGTTCCTGCAACACACAGTGAGCCTTTGTCTGCTCACGTCTTGTTTTAGCTTTGGAGTGTTACTGTTTTTATCATCAAACCGTCTCCACTTTCGCCCCTGAACCGGCTTCAGCACCGTGTGTACACAGTCAGTTATATCCAACTTTCACCTTCAACTAAACCGATGGGCAACATGCTCAGCTGTCATCTTCAACATGAGGTCCACTCTTTGCTCTTCATGTCTAACACTGAACTTTCCCAGGCTGAGATTAATAAAGTACTTCTGGTTCTGATTCTGGTTCTGAAATTGACGCCACATGTTGGTGATAGTAGCTCTTAACAACCAGATGCTGAACAAGATGCAAATGGTGACAGAAGTCACATAACTACTCCTTAAAAATGAGAAAATCATATTAAAAAGTTAGTTTGGGTATTTTTGTGCAGCTAAATTGATTATGATTAAGTCATTTTTTTAGGAATATGTACGTTTTTATCTGTTTACAAGTTTATGTTGTTTGCTTTAGCAAAGTGGAGACGACAATAGATGACAAGAGTGATGGGACTTACAGCGTTTCTTTCACACCTGATGAGCCAGGAGCCTACTCCGTGTGGGTTTGTGTGAAAGCCCAACATGTCAAGGTACAAAACTAACCAACTGTGGAAAATGTATCTTAAACTAAGGTCAATTCCAGTATAATCTTTGTTGACTTTGATTCATCAACAATGGTGGAAAGTAGCTAGCCAGCAGCTCATGGCTTGTCTCCTTGCATTCCTGCAGCTAGCTAGCTAGCTAGCAGCTCATGGCTTGTCTCCTTGCGTTCCTGCAGCTAGCTAGCTAGCAGCTCATGGCTTGTCTCCTTGCGTTCCTGCAGCTAGCTAGCTAGCTAGCTGCTCATGGCTTGTCTCCTTGCGTTCCTGCAGCTAGCTAGCTAGCTAGCCACTCATGGCTTGTCTCCTTGCGTTCCTGCAGCTAGCTAGCTAGCTAGCCACTCATGGCTTGTCTCCTTGCGTTCCTGCAGCTAGCTAGCTAGCTAGCCGCTCATGGCTTGTCTCCTTGCGTTCCTGCAGCTAGCTAGCTAGCTAGCCGCTCATGGCTTGTCTCCTTGCGTTCCTGCAGCTAGCTAGCTAGCTAGCCGCTCATGGCTTGTCTCCTTGCGTTCCTGCAGCTAGCTAACTAGCTAGCCGCTCATGGCTTGTCTCCTTGCGTTCCTGCAGCTAGCTAACTAGCTAGCCGCTCATGGCTTGTCTCCTTGCGTTCCTGCAGCTAGCTAGCTAGCTAGCCGCTCATGGCTTGTCTCCTTGCGTTCCTGCAGCTAGCTAGCTAGCTAGCCGCTCATGGCTTGCCTCCTTGCTTTCCTGCAGGGTTCTCCGTTCATTCTGAATGTTCAGAGGAAGTTCAGGCGTCACACTGGGAAGTTTCACTGCTGCTCCTTCTGCTCCAGCGGAGGAGCCAAAGAGGCTCGCTGTGGCTGCCCAGGAACCATGCCAGGTAGGAGCTGACCTGAACCAAATGAAAAAGGAAAAAAAAAAGCTTGACTGAATGTGCTTTCACCATGTTTTGATCTAATTTCTGCTCATGCTGCAGCCTCTCCTGTGTGTGACAAACACATGCATGTAGATGGACACTGTGCATCTAAACAAAGAGACAGAAAGGCTGAAGGAAACTTAATCTGGTTCAATAAACTGTAACTAACAAGAGAATGTGATACAAACTCCTAAACCTGTTTTAATAAAGTAAAAAGTGATTATGAAAGCTGATTATCCAACACAGGCGTGTTTTAGAACAGCACAGTGCACTTGTCAGGCTAGTTTTATGTTTCAGAGAGAAATTGATCTATTGCAGCGTTTAATCTTTACTTTACATAGTAATACGTATGAAGCTATCTCATGCTAATGCTGCATACGGTACACAACCTGGAACTCTCTCTGTCATGAAACAGATCAGAAGTACCTTCATGTTAAGCTGCGAAGGAAGCTGTGAGGAAAGTTACTGTGGAAATTAAGTTCCTGAAAGGACTGATTCTTTTGAAGGATGGGTGGGCAACTCCGTTCCTCGAGGGCTGCAGTCCTGCAAGTTTTCCCAGCTGCAACACACCTGATTCAAATCAATGGCTAACTAGTAAAGTTGTGCAGAATTTGACCTTAAGCTCTGCACAAGTCTGCTCATTGAGTCTGGTAGGTATCTGGATGTGTTGCAACAGGGACACTATGAACATTTGCAGGACTGCAAGTATTAATGGCCGATTTTGGACCCCTTAGTACTAACTGAACATGATTAGACCACCACAGCCTTCCTCAGTGTTGCTGCTGACCATGTCCATCCCTATATGAGCACAGTGTAGCATCTTCCGAAGGAAACTTCCAGCAGGATGATGCACCATGTCACAAAGCTCACATCATCTCCAGCATGACGATGAGTTCACTGTCCTCCATGTGGTGGAACCAAGGCCGGATTATCCAATGGAAATTATGGGCACAGGCTGACGGGCCCACGCCCACTCTGGGCCCATGTGGGACCCACCTAGGGCAAACACCAGCAGTTTGCACATTCAATAAAATGTAAATAATAGCCAGATAGTTACACCACTACCAATAGTATATTCCTATTGATACGATTTGCTGTGAGATGTTAGCAATGTTGTTTCACAGTGTTTCATTTACAATTCTTTACAATGTTGCGGTGGGGAAGGGGGCCCTGGAACACTCTGGGCCCAGGGACCTGTGGACTTTTAATCCAGCCCTGGGTGGAACGGGAGATTCTCATCGTGGATGTGCAGCAACCGTGTGATGCTTCATGTCAACATGGAGAAAAATCCCTGAGGAATGTTTCCAACACCATGATGAATCTATGACAGCAGGAATTACAGCAGTCCTGAAGGGAACATGGTTCTTTAGGTACATGTGCAGTAGGTCTCAGTGTGTTTGGTACGACTCAGTTGTGTTTTTCTTCTCTGCAAATAAGGAAAGAAGAAACATTGATTGGACTTCTGATCAGTCTGACTTCATTTCATCAAACTGAATAAACCATATAAACGATTGTTATAGGCTGCTGTTGCCATGGTTTCCTGCACTTCTTTTATTCACTCACTGAAAACAAACACACTTGACTTCCTTATAAACCAGCTGTTTGAACAGCACAGCAGTGTATTCAGCGTCGTTTTAGTTAATTGCTTCCTCTCTTTCATCCGTTCTCATCACTCCCTGATAAAAATGCTAGAATTTCTGATGCCTCGCCACATCTTTCACTGTCTGCTTTCCTACACGTCTGTCTGTCTGTCTGTCTGCCTGCAGGAAGATTTAAAGGCTGCGGTCACGGACATAAGGGACATCCCGGAAAGCCTCATTGGTCCTGCTGCGGCAGCACCGTGGAGAAGTCGGAGTGTTTGCCTGCGAGCGTGTTGGCTGCAGTTTCCCCTCGCAGCCACCTGCGAACCGCCGAGCTCTGATGCGACGCAGAGACGAGTCCTGTCAAGATGATTAAAGTCCACGAAGAACGGCAGCAAGCAGAAGGTTAGGGCAGCGGGGAGGTAAGCTTCAGGCTGTTAGTGTGAGTCTTGGGCAGACTCTGAAAGGTCAGACAAGGGAAGAGACTCTAAACACGTCGAGTGAGGCAGGACATCAAAGTCGCTGTGTGGTGTTTACTTCTGCCAAACATGCTGGTAGCTGCTGGTCTTCTAGCAGTCCAGCTTACCGCTTCGAAAGGGGGGAAAGCATAAATCACATGCGGTAAAAGCCTTGGTGTTACCAACTCATCACACTGCTGTTAATCTATCAGGTGCTACAGCTAAGTTGAAAACAGTAAGATGGAATATCTATTTATTTTTTACATTTACTGTTTAGATTCAGAGGAAATCCTCCCAACAAGCGTCTTGTTTAGGTAATAATGTAACTACAGAATGGTACACACTGGAAAAGAAACCTTTCTTTTATATCTAAGGTTGATGACACTTAATCTGATTTTCACGTCGCCTGAACGTTTATACAATCCAAGCTGATAAACAACACGTGAAATTTAAAGTTGCGTGAACAGATTTGTCACGTCGGTCGCACAACGGGGCGCGCTCGTACGCAGATGGAACTACTGTAATACTTCTCTACCCACACGTTCAGCTGCAATCCTCATTCCACAGAAGCATGATCCTTACAAGCTCTACCTCAGTGTTCTTCCAACATCGCCTCATACAACACCAGCTGGTTTTATTACAGGGGAGAAATAATCAACCCAATGCAAATACGCTAAACTTGGTCTTTCCGTTTCACGAGGGCAACACATCAGCTTTAGATGTTCGACTAGTAAACAAGGTAACTTGTTCATGCAACCTCAACAATCCGCAACTGCAGTATAAGCACAACTGTAGCTCGCTAGTTCCTGCAAATAAACAGTTCTAGAAGAAAGGCTGTGTTTTTGGTGCTGCTGGTGGAGCGTTGCATGAGTATTAGCTGTACATTCTTGAGTTTTATAAGCCTGTAGAGCTAAACCACTGAATGAATCCCATTTAACCACCACAACAGTTGAAATCAAGACCCAAATGAGGAAGCTGTGTTTTTCCACTTTCACTGCAACTTAATTTTCTCTAGAAGAACTACATTTTAATCTAAAAATATTGGTTCATGATAAGTCTCTGGATGATCGATTAACACAGTTTAACTGACTGCTGGTCACTAACTGGTTACCAGAAGCAGCCAAATAAACCAGTTTGATTAGTCCTTGGTCTGAACCAGGGGGACTCAGTCGGTCCTTAATCTGGAATTTCCACGTATTCCTGCTCCAACACACCTGATGTAAATTAAATTAATCTAACAGCCTATCAGGTTGTGCACATGGCTTGTTCAGTTGTCAGCTGTGTTGGAGCAGGGATACATGGAGAACTTGCTGGATTGCGGACTGTGTAGCACCAAGTTGAATATCCATGATCTAAACATTCACCGGAGGTTGGACTGGCGAAGGTTTAGTCTGACGGGTTTTAATCTTCCAGCATCGTTTGGGGGAATAATGTTGTGTTCGTCTGTGTCATCTCTTCCTCCTGTAAACTCCTGCAGCACGCATCCGAAAACAAAACGGATCATCACTCGTTTCTATGGTAACGCTTCAAGCAGATCAGTGTTCTCTGCAGTTCAGCGTAGAAATCGCCTTCGTCTGTAACTGCACCTAGCTGCAACTTCATGTTGCATTCGCTGTACCAGTGGGGTGTGGGAGTTAAAAGCTCAGTAGTTTAATAGTTCTGTTCACTAAAGAGAGATTTTTTATTAGATCTTTTGTATCCAAAGTTGCAAATTTGACTCTAAAAAAATTTTTTTTTTTTCTTAGCTTTTTTTTTTTTTTTTTTTTCCAAGATGAGAGTTGGAAGTTTCAATTTACCTTTTGTCAGTGAATGCACACACCATCAGCGGTTCCAGCAGCTCAGTCACTGCTTAACTTAACCTGCAAACTCCAAACATAAGCAGCACGTTTTCGCTTTAAGGGCCGGAGGTGAAGCTCAGTGTTTATGGCGGCAGATCGAGGCTTTCTTCCCACCGTCAAACTGTGGACGATCAGGAAGCATTTTTCTTTCACGTTTGGTGCACATGGTGTCCGCTCTCATGCTCCTCTCTTGTGTGGTAAAAATGTATTTTGTAGGTTGTTCAGCAGAACAGATCTGAAAAGAGGTCGACTTTGCCAGAAAGAAAGTCACATTAAACCCCTAAAACAATGTTTAGAAATGAAAATTCATGGTGGAAAGTCACACTTTCCAGGTGCTTTTCTGTGCCGACATTTTATTACGACCTCAAAAAACCATGTTGGCTTGTAAATAAAAGCTCAAATGTCTCCTTATACTTATGCATCTCTACATACAGCACAGTATTTACTGTTATAGTTAGCCAGTTATCTGTATAGCAGAATTCAGAATATAAAATTATCCTTTTAAAGTCTTTTAAATGTACAAAACTCCCTTTTTCTTTCGTTTTCCCTTCCCTTCCCTTTCTTTCTTTCTTCCCTTTCGTTAGTTTATTTTAAGTTTTGCTTGATGAATGTGTGCTAATAACTACTTATTACTATAGTTTGATCAAATCTGTGGAAACTTGATAATTATTTTGCCCTTTACTGAAAAACAGATATTTAGAACACATACTGACCTCTGTGTATGACTTATGTGTTGTATATGTAATTTCATGGCAATATAATATGATCTAAAATACACACTTGGGTAACCCGCTGCCACATGACGTTTATAAATTCATTTGTTAGCTGTATCTTTATCCATGTGTGCAAAAGTCATGTTCCTGTAATTGCTGCTGGTTCGATATGGGAGCTGCTCATCCGGCTTCCCCAGATGTTCAGGATGTCAAACAATCCAATCAGCTTTGTTTGTATAGCACCAATTCACAAAAACAAAATCTCAGGGCACTTTGCAGACAAATCACTGTGAGCCAATCAGTGTTCATACAAGCTGATTTATAAAGCTGATGGTCGAGCTGGGGAAGACCAGCGGATTGCCAAACATCTGCTCTTCTCTGTAAACTGCTGCTTTCAGGCTTCTAGGCTGTGAAGATTTCGTCCATCAGATGCTCAGAGCTAACAGAGCACAGGAGAAACTCACACGTTGCATGTTTTAGGGGTTTTTATCCAGGTTTCTCAGCAGTGTAATTCTCCTGTTTTCTGGTAAAAACAGGATTTTATCTCCATGGAAACGGAGAGTGTGACCCTAGAAGGAGTCCGCTTCCTCTTAGGATACAAACTTCTTCTTCTGCTAGGAGTTCTGTCACTTCTACGAACAAACCTAAAATCCACACTGCGCCTCATCATGCTTTTTTTTACTGCTGCAGACAACTGTTTGATCATGTGTAGATGCATCTGTGTGGTACAACATGGTCTCAGTAGCTCACATTTCCAGCTGCCGGCACGTTCATCAGAACTGTATGATAAAGTATTTCCAAGTACATCTTCCTGTTGTTGATCGTTTTACTTATTTATGTATCTGTTCAATAAAATAAATACGTAATTTCTCAATTCCTGCCTCATTCATTTCTTTACTTTACAGTTTCAAGCCAGATGTTTTCTAAGTCTTGTAGCTACATTCAGTTAAGACAGAAACTAAGGATGGATGTTTGTGTTTGTGTAGTGTGAGGGGTGTAAATGCCGTGTGTGTGTGTGAGATCCTGTGTAATGCGGATTATTATGTGGTGTGTATTTTTAAATGGCTATGTCATATATTTAGGTGTGTGATGGCTTTATTTTAATTATGAAAAGCACTTTGTATTGCCGGTTGTGTAAAAAGTGCTTTATGAATAAAGTTTTAATTTGATTTGATAAATAATGGACCACAACATCTGCATAAAATAGTCATAACTCATCTACTTGTTTTCATTTATAACTTAAATAAATTTTTGCAGGGATGAAAAGTAAACAAACAAAACCAAACAGTAGCTGTAGTTCGGGAAGAGCAGTCGTCTGCCAGCCTGAGAGTCGGGGGTTCGATGCCAGGCTTCTCCTGACCACATGCTGAAGTGTCCTCGGGCAAGACCATGTTCCCTCCCAGTGCATCTACCAGCGAATGAATGGGTGTGATGGAGCAAAGCATGTATGTGTATAAATGTAACATGTAGTGTTAAAGTGCTGTGATGGAATTTAATGTGTATTACTGTATTTTTCATGCTGTGAAAATTTTACGGCGTCATTGATAAGGGGGTTGTGGACTACATAAGTGCCCAACTTCTTCCAAAACCCTTTTCAAACTTTAGAAGCTTTTTTTTTGTTGTTTGTTGTAACAAATATTTGTTCTTTTAAAAGTCCTTTTCTTTTTGTTCGAAATAAATAAATAAAAATGAAAGCGCTGCACAAGTAGAGTACAGTTCATTTACCATTAAAAAATATATATCTTTTCCTAAAGGTTGTTGCATTTCTCAGTTAAATGCATTACTTCTGTTTAGTGAAATTTGTCCTGCTCTCCTCGCCATGCACGGCCCTTTTGTCTGTACATTTTATATGTGAAATCCCTGCGTTTTGTTTCCTGCAATGTTGTTGTATTTTACAAAACCTTTTATTTGGCTGGAAGCATGAGTCTCAGGATGCAGGTTCTCCCAGCTGAACATTGCAGCTTGATTTACATTATATATCGCCCATTAGTTGTGGTTTAACAGCTGCAGAGAAAAGGTTTCTAACACTGACCAAACATGTCACCATGGTTACCAAGCACCTGAACCATGTTTATCCTCCAAATACTTCAAGAACAGCGTTAAATTTTCTTTGGGTATTTTTTTGTTTTTGTGTTTTAGGTTAAAATAGGAGGATTTTATGGGGTTTAATCCCTCTCCAGACCAGCAGGCTGCAGGAGAGAGTCGCTTTTCTCTACCTGCTCCTCTGGAACTGATGCTCATCCTTCTGTAGGAGATGATTTGTTTTCCAGGCCACCCTGAAAGCCGTCTCAGAGGAAGTTGCATTAGTGGTCACTCTGCCAAATCCAACAGGAACTTACAGCAGACTGGGGAAAAAGTGACCCTCCTAAGTATCATGCGAATGCCTCAGAGCCAGAAAGGAGAGGTCAGTACAGGCTGAAACGTAAACACACACACACACACACATGTACTTCCATTAGCTGAAAGCAGCTGTAGATTAAGGATGATGGACAGGATGAAACGCTGACTTTGCTACAGTCTTTATAGTCCTCCTCTGCCTCCGTGTTTTCAGTCAACTTAATCTAAAAAGAAGTGAGCCTGCTGACACAAAAACACACTGAAGGATCTACGCCAGGCCTCATAAACCTCTTCACCCACCATTGAGCTCTCCAGTAATGTACCGTGTAACTGAGAGTCAGTGATCATGATGCAATATTGTCTCACAGCTGAGATGCCTTTTTCCATGTTTAATCTTTTGCCAATTGTGCTTTTTATGCTGATCAGATTTTCCAGACAGTTCAGCTGCAGAAGTTCAGTTTGTGAATCACTCAGATGGAGGCACTGCAGGGACGGAAACCATCATGCAGACAGTATCCAAATTTTATAGCCACACTTGTCATTTCCGGCTTTATGAAATGTGGGAATTATATTTTATTCAGATTTGTCTGTTATGAATAAAAAACAGAAAAACACAACAGAACTGACTCAGTTTTCCTCTGTTTGTACTGTAGGGCCTTTGGTCCATGGCAGTGGAGGTTTTGGCTACAGCTGCTGGTTTCCAGGCCTTGGAGCCATTTCTGTCGGCTTCTAATTTTCAGATCTATGACATATATTTTGAATTAACACACATATGCAGACATTCTCTGGAACATGATAATAATACATTCATCATTTTATTTTTCACTTAGTCCAGTTAAGAGTGGCGGGGAAGCTGGAATCTATCCCAACCATCATCAGGCAAGAGGCAGGGTACACCCTGGACAGGTCGCCAGTCCATCGCAGGGCCAACACAGAGAGACAAGCAATGCCTCCAGGAATGTACATATAAACTAACAGTTCACTTTTTCATCAAATGTCACTGTGTCATCAAAAGGCTCAGAAACGCAGAGCTTTAAGATCAAAGAACGTCGTCGTGCTGCTTTAAAGGTACAACGTGTAAGAATTACTGACATCTAGTGGTAATAATGGGTATGGCAATTACCTTAAGTGCCATAACTATTTGTGAATTGGACGTCTCCATTCAGGAGCGCCCAGCACCAGTCCTAGAGGGCCACAATCCTGCAGGTTTTCCATGTATCCCTGCTCCAACACACCTGACTCAAACTAATCAGACATTGTGCAGAACTTCATTGGTTGTTGGATCCATTAAATGGGAGGCAGGTGTGTTAAGGTGGGTCCAGTGACCACAGGTGCAGCGATGACTGCACTGCAGGTCACTACTTCAAATTTGTGTACGCTTCGTTGTCTTCTAGGCATTACTTATCCCAAATGATGCTCTCGCTCCTATCTGACAAAGGTTGTACTGAAGCGTTACGACTGCGGATTCTCACGTTACATGCAGTAGTTTGTCCATTCAGAGATACCGTAGGAATAATGGTGGCACAAATATGGCATGTGTGATGTGTATACACCCACAGCAAGTATACACAATGAAGACATAAGTGAAACAGCTTTTGATTAACATTTTTTATTCCTTAAACCTTATTGTTACCTATTGCACCTTTAAATTTGCAGATCATGGTTGCAGACGGTCACCAGGTGTTTACTTAGTTGTTGCTGTTAGTCGTTCACAATGATGTTTAATGAGAATAAGCTGACACAGAGAACGTACACTGCAGCATCATGTCATCTTAAATCCAGTGTTTTGACAGCCCCTGACATCCTCCTATGAGAAGCACTTCGTTTCTGGGCTGCAAGAGACTCCCACCAGCTTCCATCATTGTCATGCATACACACACTGAACAATGAAGGTCACCTGAAATGCAATCTGGGAAAAAGCTGCTCCACGAATATTAACTCACAGAATCCCTTATCAGAGGTGTGTTGAGATGTAAGCTTTAGCTTTTTTTTATTTATTTATTTATTTTTTTTTTTGGAATGCCATTTTCATTCTTCTGCAATGAAACCTGATTTCAGGAACAACTATATAACCAACAAAGGAAACCCCACCTACACATAAGACCATCAAATCCTCTGACCTGAATGTTGTTTAGAGTGAGAGAAAAAATTACCTTCCTTTTGCTCAACCTTATATGTGAGTGCATGCATGTGTGTGTTTCACAAAAGGATTTACAAAGACTGCAGGTCATTTCGACCGAACGCTGCGTAACCTGATTAAAGACAAGGAGGTTAGGCCACATTCGTGACAGTAATGTACTTACAGGGCCCTAAGTGGAGCCTAACCGGCTCCCTGTGGAAACAAGTGGACTTGGTAAAAGCCAATAAAGCTTGTTTTTATGGAGCTGCTGAAGTCTTAAGTTCAAGGAAAAACCCCTGATGGGGCAATACGAGGAGCATAGTTTTTTAAATTGGAGATCAAGTGTTTTTAAATGGTTGGAGCTTAATGCCGTCATTTGGGACGGGATGAGCAACAAGATTTTAAATTTGCTTTTTTTTTTTTTTTTTTGTAGATAAAAAGCAGCACTGTTATTCTCCTGAACAATAACACCAAGACATAAAGCCTGAGAAAACAGACCTTTGCATGCTCAAGCTCAGCAAAATGATCCCTATAGCATCATATTTTAATAGATTCCTCACTTTTGACCCTACTGTCATCCTGTGATGGACTGGCAACCTGTCCAGGGCGTACCCTGCCTCTCGCCCAATGATTGCTAGGATAGACTCCAGCTTCCACGTGACCCTTAATTGGACTAAGCGGTTTAGAAAATGACTGACTGACTGACCCTACAGTCATGTAACAAATGACCATGGTAGCCTCTGAAATGTAGAAGCTTTTTCAAATGAAGTAGTGTCCAGAAATGTCTAACCTAGATGTTCCCCACCCTGATCTCATGACAGGATTATTCCACCACTCTGTTCCAGTGTCATAAAAAGATATCAGAAAACAGTACAGTTACAAAAGATAATAGTTTTTCCTTCTAAAGTAATACCTGCATGCATATTCATGCAACATGGCTTCCTTGATAAGTCTAGCTAGAGTTTGATAACGCTTTGGCAGAAAGGACCGATGCTCATTTAAAGTTTCCATTTTTGTTAGCAGCATTTTTCTTTTTCCTAAAAATACATCATGCAAAATCAAACAAATAGAAATGGATGTATAATCTTTTTTTTTTTTTTTTAGAAATAAAAAAAACAAACAGAAAAGTGCTTCACATTTAAAATCATACTTATTTGACCTGGTGGATGTTGCAGAGCACAAACTGCTTGGGTCAAATTTTCATGTAGTGGGTACAACTGATCTAAATCTTGTCATATTAAACATAATATGAAATTTGAAAAGAAATCACCAAAGCACCCTAAAGGAGCATTGATGCTCACTTACGTATGTAAACGGGGACATCTATTTCATTATCATAGACCGCTGCCCTTATACGTCGATGCATATTTTACATTGCCATGGTTGTTACGTTAGTTCATCCACTGTGCTGATTTCAGAGTTTACTTTTGTGTTTTGACACGAGGTGGTGGCTGTAGTTGTGAATACACTTGCAAAGCCTCTCTGCAATTTTTTTCACCATGTCTACAATTGTTTATGTTGTTCCCCTTAACTGCTTCCATCTCTTCTTCTTCTGTTTCTTCTTTTTATTTGCTAGTTTCTGCATTGTCTTTTTCCTATTCCTCTTTTTCTTCTGTGGTTTTTTCACTTTTTGCCCCTGTGATTTCCAGTGGTATTGCTACTTTTTCTGCTACAGGTGATGGATAGCTAAGTCCCTTGAAAACTGATCAAATTATGGAATTGACACGTGAGAGACCATGTGTTTGCGTTTTCACCTTCTGTGTCAAGAGCAAATGGTCCGTAAGGTTTGATGTCTACAGGAAATGTAAATCTAGCAACAAGTTGAAATCTTTATTTTTGCAACGAGTCACCCTGTAAAGAAGAACCAGCTTCTGCCTTTTGTTTTGCCCCACTTAAGGCCTCGGATAAACTTTCTGCTAGCAATGCGTCTGCATATGTATCATGGCTCCAACGTGTTTTCAACGTACATGGCACACAGATCGCATGCACTGATGCAAGGTAACGTGTTGTGTATGCAATGTGCAATATTGTTCAACATTAAAGGCACTTGTGCAAACAAGAGCATAAACACAAGGCATAAACACAAGATTGGAGTAAACACAATGGCGGGTAGTTTGGAAGAAAACCTCTCAGACCTTGTTCGCAACTATTGGCGTTTCTGTAATTATTCTCATCCATTGCAGAGTGACAAATATTTGTGTCTAACATTCAGCAACAGACTGATAAACTGTTGTTTACCAAAATGCCACTGAAATTCAATGGTGGATTGACCTTTTTTTACTAGTTCTGTTGCGGTGTACTGCCCCCTAGCGGTGGCCTCTAGTATTGAACGTTTTGGCTGTAGCAAAATACACAGACGTAGCTGAACATGAGCATACACGGCAAGTATGCCCCAACCCTTAGATCTATGTTTTGGGGAACAAAGGTTAGTGAGTGAAAGGTGACAGTGACAGTGGCTGCCCTATTACATAACACGTGAAGGGCATGTTCAGCTCGACTCGACATTACAGAACATACAGACACGATGGGGTTAAGAGGAAGGATGGAGCGTGCACTGCATCTAATGTGAAAACAGCTTTACTCCCTCCACTGTGTCTGCATGGTCACAGTCAGATAGGTCAGTGATTCTCATTTTTCTTGAAAACCCCTTTCATGCAGCTACCAAAAGGCTATGGACCCCCCACCTCGCTTTGCTGAAACCATGCTGGGCTTTATGCTTTCATTATCAAACTTCTCGCCACAAATGATGCATTCTGACCAAGTCCTGTCTTGTCCTTTGATAAAAAGCAAAGTAAAAATGACCTCACTTTTCTTTTTTTTTTTTATATATATATATCTGTGGCATTTGTTAGACATTTTTCAGTAATGAAATAGAGCAAGAAAGAATCAAGGTTAGAGACATGAACTACTCCACAACTGGAGCTCACTGATCCCATTAAACCCAACAGTACGAAACTTGATCACATGACCAGGATTCATTCATTTTCCAAACCGCTTCATCCAATTCAGGGTTGCGGGGAAGCTGGAGCCTATCCCAGCTGTCTTTTGGGCAAAGGCAGGTTACACCCTGGACAGCTCGCCAGTCCATCACAGGGCCACACAGAAACAAACAACCACCTAGGATCATTTTAGATGAACCAATGCATGTTTTTGGAAGCCAGAGTACCCAGAGAGAACCCACACATACACGGGGAGAGCATGCAAACTCCACACACAAAGGATCGAACCAGTGACCTTCTTGTTGTGAGGCCACAGTGCTAACCACCAGGCCACCGTGAAGTAAATGTTGTTATCTAATAGATTTCACAAGTAATCAGACTGCCAAAATGCTGGTTACATGAGAGCAAAACATCCAAAAAGATAAAAACCTGAAGCAGATACAGCTGTGTGGATATGGCCTTAATTTTCACAATCCCACAGTCTCTGTGCAAATAATACCTCCGGCACTACTGTGCTCCTTGTCCCATTTGAGAAGGGTCAGGGACCCCAGGTTGGGAACCTGGACTCCCTAATACAGACAGTTTTTGTGTGGAATATCCTTGTGTCGCCAGTTTTCTTTTCACCATACAACAAGTCAATGAAATGAAATGCCACATTCCTGCTATTCCCGTGAGTCTGTTTTGGTCCTTCAGCTTATCCACTTGAGTTTTCAGGAATTAAGAAAGAAACTCTCCAGCCTTCCTCCTCGCTCTCCACTGTACTTCTGCCCAGCATCTTTAAAGTCTTCTTCTTGTCAGGATTTTGAGGTCTCATTTCAGGCATTACTTGGGCATTAGCTATCTCAATCAGCTGCTCCAACATATGTGTAACCATGTCAGAGATGTTTGTAACAGACGCAAGGGAATGCTACTATAACTCACAGAAATCCCTCGAAAACTACAGCTTCCAAACCGGCACTGAAAAGTATGTGAAAATGTCACAGAATACAACTAGAACTGCTGTGAGAGGTTTGTACTTATGTCCTCCGAGAAAACAGAAGGACTTCATCTGAAATAGTGATGTGTTGTTCATCAACGAGTCGGCATTAGGAGTCGATTCTTTGTAGTGATTCCTGTCTAAAAGAACTGGATCTTTAGAAGGGTTGGGACTTTATTTGATAAAAAACAGTATGCGGTCAATTCCATATGAGGATAGATCAGAATTATAGCATTATATAAAGAAGGATGGACTTTTTAGAAACAGGGAGAGTACTGGTACAGACCAGATACATAGAGAGCTTGAAATTACAAGTTTGCAAGGAAAAAAATGAGAAATTAACTCATTTAAAGTGTCATATTGTTTAGACTTTGGCCTTTATTTACTTTATTTGCTTGGTGTGGTTCTGTGTTCAGCTGTTTGTCAAAATCAGAGCTATTTCGGTCCTATAAATGCTGCAAATCATAAGTTTTTAAATTCTTTTTATTTCCTGCTTCAGCACACCAGAATCAAATTAAATGGATCTAACAGCCAATCAGGTTGTGCAGAATGACTCATTCATTTGAGTCAGCTGTGTTGGAGCAAAGATACATGGAAAACCTGCTGGATTGCAGCCACTGATCCAAGTGAATTACCTTGGTTTAAACTTCTCTATTTTATAAAGGAAAAAAATTGATTATCTACAAAGAAACCACTCATTATTGATTTTTAGAATCAATAAAAGCTCTGAGTGAAACTAAATAAAGAACCAAAAGAGAGTGAAAAGAATTAAAAACATTTGAAAGAGAGCCGATTCTTTTAAAGGACCCGAGTCAAAAGAGCCGGATCTTTGAAAAGAGTTGAAATTTCCATCACTAATTTCCAGACGCTTCGGAAAAGGAATGTTCCAACATGGCAACAATCAATGTGCCTCAAAATCATGCAAAAAAGCTTCTGAGTAGTGTTAAGTCTGATTTTATATTCAGTTGTTTCACCATGTTTTACTTAGATATGATGGGAACAATAATACTCTTATTATATGACATGAACTCAGATATGATTGTTGTCATCATTTCAAGTTACTCCACTCTATCTCAGGATAACAAAGAACCAGAGCAGTGTGTACTAGATAGAAGGAGAACAAAGCTTAAACATGATGACGTGAGTGCTTTTTGGAAATTAGTCTGTGTAGCAGGAATGCTGCCATTTGTTCCCTGATTGATCAGTTTCACGAGAAAACCCACCAAGGCTTCGCTTGGAAATGGCTAATCATTTCTTGTATTCTAAATAGAAGGAAAAATAAGACCCGAATATAAGTTGAGGACTTGTATCTCGCGGAACTTGCTTGAGGCTTGAAAAGAAAAACAGAAAATCCATCCGGCTGAAAAAGAAATGCTGAGCGACTCCGTGATGAAGATGACTTGAGGATTAAAGGTGGTTATGATGCTCTGAAATCCTGTTTGTCTTTCCTCAGGAGAGAACCCCGTGTGTTGTTTATTTACAGATACTGTGGTTACAAATAGCTTTTCTTGCTATACTGAGCAGTCATGAAGCGCTGCCCTATTTTGGACAAAGATAAATTTAGTCTCATTATTTTGGCTTTTTTAGAACTATGAAAGTTTTATTATTTTATGCTGGTTTGCTATGTTGTCTTTCAACTGATTTATGTAAAAGCTTTGAGTGTTCGTCCAAAATTATCCATTCAAACTTTATTTTAAGTCTGCAGCAAGTAGCAAAATGCAAAAAGATGTGAAACATGCTGTTTACCTCAACATAATTAGAAATAACACATGATTGACTTTAATAACTCCAAAACAGTCATATATACTGGTATGTAACTTTTTTAAAAAGTGCATGTGGGCTTTAAAAGCTTCAACATTAAAGCTTTGACAGAACCTGTGTGGTGCTGACCTAGTTTCAGAGCTAAAACAGACTCCGTCCACCTTCCTCCTGAGCCTCGGCTGCAAAACTTCTGACAGCATTTGGTTGGAAGACCTGAGGTAGAGAACAAGAGCTGGAAAAAGATCAGGAATAAATAGCTGAAGACTCAAAAAGTGGCCAAAAGAATCTTCAACGGATTTATTCCAGACACTTTCAGACCTACGTCATAGATGATCTGAACGCAAACCAAGCTTACGCATCTGAACTGTGGTAGCTACGCGGACGTTTCTTTGCTTAGAGCTGCAGTCTTTGCTAAGTTTTCTTTTTACTTTAAAGGTAGAGTATGTAAGATTTTCAATATTTTCAAAATAAATTAACTAATAAAATAACTACAATTCTAATTAGATAGTTTTTTTTTTAACATGTAGGTTCCAGTCTGTTCATATTTGATGCGTTATTAAATTACAAGTTTAATTAATGACAAATGACAAAAAGCACTTTTTTTTTTACTGGTAGGCAAACATTTAAAAAGGGTCTTTGTCATTAATTAAACTTGTAATTTAATAACACATCAAATATAGACAGACTGGAACCTACATGTTTAAAAAAAACGATCTAATTATGATTGTAGTTATTTCTTTAGTTAATTTATTTTGAAAATATTGAAAATCTTACATACTCTACCTTTAACAGAACGTACCACATTGGCTTCAGTTGCATTCTGTCTGTGGCATTAAATAAGGAGCTTTAAGCAAAAAAAAAAGACAATAAGTTCAAGTTAATAGTACCTTAGTCTAATGAAACGAATATAATCAGTCATCATCTCTGTCTGCCTCTAAAGCCATAACTCACTGGCAAGACTGTGTTCTCATCTCAGGCTGGATCTTTTGTTAAAATGATACAGAAAGATGATATTATAGAAGGGGACATGCTTGCAGATGGTTATATATTGCTAACTGTCCTGCACCAGAAACGATCGATCGCTCGGAGCAGAGGAAGAGGATGCAAACTCAGAGAAACAACAACAACAGAGCTGAATTGGTTTAATGGCACTGACAATCCAAATGGATAGTTGGTGAAATAAGAGGAGATGAGGGGAATGCCTGATCAATACACCACAGATCACACAGACAGTGAAGACAAACAGATCAGATGATGAGTGTTTGATACTGAATAGACTTGTTTTCATCTCAGTGGAAATAAAAGACTTTATCAGAGATGGATGGATTCCTGTTTTTGTGACGTCATGACTCACCAGCTGATTCTTGTTAAAGCTGCATTTTCACTGAGAAAAACCATTCAACAGGAAGCCCTTTATCCATTTACTGGTTTGGATGTTCAGCACAGTTGTTCCTGATTATATTTTGCTCTTCTTCTGTTGAATTACAGCTGATGGCATCGCAACCTGTACCCCCACCATCTGGTGATGCTGCGTAGCTCACATCGTTGACCTATTAGCATTTTGCTAAGTCATATTTTGGCTAGTTTGCGATATCTGTCTAACTTTACTTTCCGAATATTGCTGACTGACATTCCATCATTGCCTGACAAAAACGTTTGTTTCTTGTTTCCTTCAGGCAACTTTTTAAAAATGGCTGCAAAAGGGCTTTGCTGTTTAATTTTAAAAACTTGTTGCTGATGATGTTCCTGCTTGTTGCCATGACATATGTTTCCCATGCTGCGTCTGTAGCACACAGCTGCAGTCTTGCAAGCACACCTGACACACAGCAGGCTCAATTATCAGACTTATGCAGAGCTTGACGTCAAACCCATTGATTTCAGTCTGGTGTTTAGTCACAGGGAACCTCCCAACACTTGCAGGACTGCAGCTCTCTGGACCGGAGTTGTCCTCCGCTTCAGTTTCTTGTTCTCGGGTTTTGCAGCAATATTAACGACTCTCTGCACCCTCTGCAATGATACTGCACTCCTTCTAAGTGCATCAGATCTAATTAAGGAATAAATAGGAATAAAAGCTTTTGTAATCAGTTGTGCATCAGTTGTTGACTAAGAAACCGGGTCATGGACTGTAAGGTCTGTAAGACCTCTTTATGGTTTCTGTTCTTCAGTGGAGGCTGATTTAGAGGAAATTGGTTGCAAAATGAAGCTGCTTGAAAAAATTATTATATTAAAATTCATTTTTAAATGGTGTCGGTGCTAATGACCATCACCTCTAATGTTTTACATATTTTATTTTACTTTTACTACTAATATAACTGAACTTTTTAAGCGCAACCTCTCATATTTCCTGCCTCCTGTGGCATTTATAAATAACATCACTACATCTGTTATGTATAATCTTAGTCCAAAAAGAAAGCTGTGAGATTACTACTATAGTGTCAATCTCAAGATACAGTTGTGCTCATATTTATTCATACCCTTTCATAAAAGAAGGGGGAAAAAATGGCTGTCTGTAAAATAAGCTGAAATTGACTAAAATAATAATAAATAAAAATTTGATGCAAATCATTACATTATTTTCTAATTCTGGTTCAATAGAAATATATTTTAAAAAGCAAACAAATAAGATAATTCATTACATATTACATCATTCATAAAGTAATATTTAGTTGAACAATCCTTTAATGTTTCCGCTCCAGTCAGGTGTTTTCTGTTCCTCTCAGTCAGACTTCTGCACCTGTTGACAGGTATTTTGTCCCACTGTTCAACAGAAAAGTGCTCTAATTTGTCCAGGACCCATTTGTTTGTTTTTCTTTCTTCAGCTCATTTGAATGAAAAAACAGTGAACTAACTAAATTATATTTTTGATAAGTTTTAGTTATTGTTCCTTTTTTAAGTCTCCATTTATGTGAGTGACTGTTTTAAATTCAGCTTTTTCTTTAATGAAAGGGGATGAATAAATATGAGCACAACTGTATGTGTCTGTATGTCAAGACAAATTAATCTGGAATACAGTAGAAAGTGGAAATGATTATAACCTCCTAGAATAAGACCACGTCACACAGTGAAAACTGGAGGATAGCAGCCCAGGTCATTAGCAATGAGTAATGTCTGATGAGAAACTGCAAAAATAAAAGCTAAAAATTGATCCTGAGCAGTGTTACAGATGTTTTAATAGCTGTGTCATGCAGGCAAATATCTCCAAAACCTATAAGCTAATTCTAATAATTGTAACTTCTATCAAAGGTTAAGAACCCAAATTCACCCTCCAGAAAGAAAGAAACTTCAATACTACATGATAGGAAGAGTAAGGATTTCATTATAAAACCTCCTTCACCTTCATGGAAACTACCAGGACCTTCATTATTTATGTCAAAGGCAGAGTCATAAGAGAACTTTCTTTTTTAGGTGAAATAAAATGCTTCACCACAAAACAGCTAAAATAAGACATGACATTAGATGATGTAATTCTTTGTTTGCTGCTCCCACAGCTTTTGTCCCACCACGATGAGACGGACACCTTTCTAACCAGCAGAGTCTCTGCTCTCATTCGACACCTTGTTTGTTTGGTTTGCTGGAAGTGGAGAAATGAACAGAAGCTCCAAAGTGGACAACGCTCAAATGATTGCATGGGGTTTCCGTTGTGTTTGGTTTGGATGTTGGTGCATAACGGAGTGATTTATCTGACTATCGGTGTGCTACATGTTATTATAGCTGCTTCTGTTATACCTGTACGATGAGCTCTTGTGAAGAAGTAAATATGCAAGGACTTGCAGGCAAACTGACTCAAATGAGACAATACTGTAAATCTGCAGCTGAGCAGTCATTTCGGATCATTTTTTTTAAGGTATTTAATTTTATTGACAAAGTCTTTTTCATTCAGATCAAAACTGTGATAAATGAAAGCCATCCTACATTAGCTTTGCCTGTCTGTTAGTATGATAAATAAGCATCTAAAGATCACTTAATAAAGAGTGTGTGCTCTCCAGAGGGATGTAAATAGACCTGTGTTATCTACAGAGGCTCTCTGTCTCTCCTTATGCATTGTGGGAAGTAGCTGCATCGCACCATTAACCGGAATGTCAAACATCATGTGTGTAGCTCTCAGCATTTTCGCTGATTGTTGTCGCCACTCGAGCGTAGGATTAACACTTCAGATTCACACTTCCTCCACACACACACAGTGTCCATCAGAGCCAGAGGTCAGAGTTGATCTTGCCCAAACACTGACCGGCGAGCTCCCTCAGGTGCAGCGCGTCATTCTGAGACACTGAACTGTCATCGTCCACCATTTCAGCCTGTCAAGGGCAGAGCTGAAGGACGGATGATATTTGGTTATCTTGCACTTGTAATAAAGCACCTCATGGCTTCCCTGTTTCTCCTGTAAACATACTGCGTGTCCCTTTTCTGTTGTTTTCTGCTCATCCCTCCTCCTTTCAACACAGAGTGCTTTGTCTTTGCAGCCGTGAAATTTGTGGGGGTGAAACGTGTGATAAATCCGTGGCAGTTCTTCCCTCTGACAATGACAATCAAACATGTATTGAAGTAAAGGACACCTTCCCCCCTTTCTCAGCGTTGCTTCTGAAACTTGGCTGGGATTTGGAACCGGTCAGCCTTTTTGTGTCTGCTCAGCTCTTTTGGATGCTTTGTGTGTCTCTGTGCACCGACACTGGCCTGGAATTAGATCTCAGCAGCCTCTGCTCGGTGAGCAGAGCGTGACTCACAGTGATACCTCGCAGATGGGAGGAATTCTCTGTGATTACAACACTGCGGGCTGCAGCATCGCCACTAATTCACTCACTGAGGGTTGTCCTGTAAATCAGACGTCCCAGTGGCCCCTGTTGTTGCTGTGGGGAGCGAAGCCCCGGCCGGTGGCAGCTCAAGGACCAGCTGATGAACTCGGTGGCTTGCTGTCTTTGCACTCAGCAAAACACTGCCACTGTCTTTATGGCTGGACTTAATTCGTGGATGGATTGCCTGTCAGAGAAGATCACGCTTGGGAATGTGGGCTGACAGCATCACTGTGCAGGCAAACTGCCTTGTCGAGTTGTACTTCAGCATGGAGCGGTCACAGAAAAACAAGAAAAACAGTCCTGTTTTTCAGCGAGCAGCTATGTCTACATGCTGTAGTCTGTCACCGTCTAGCTCACAATATATAACACATAAAGCATGCCTGACTAGGGTCAAAGGAATTTAGAAATTTTCTCATATTCCTGAAGCTACACTAGCATGCTAGCACACTAGCACGCTAGCAAGCTCTTAAAGACAGCATTTAATATGTTTATGGGTTATGATATTTGCTCCTTTCCTCAGTTCATTCACTAGGAAGCTAACAGTTGAGCGCCACATCTGAAGTGGATTTGAAGGTGACAGGAATGCTGTTGTGTAATGTATTTATACACAGTTTGGCTAACAGCTACACTCACATGCAATTGTGCTTGACCTGTTGCCAAGTCACCTCATTTAGGGGTGGGCAACTGTGGTCCTCGAGGACCTCCTTAGCTGACTCAAACCAATGTGTACTTAGCAGACTAGTACAGAGTTTAATCTCAAGCCTTGTTCACACGTAGCAGGTATCTGACAAAATGGAGATATTTTTCTCCGATTTGGCCTGTCCTCCTCATGAATACGCAGATTTATACAGTTTACGCCTACAACCAAAATGAAGATTTGTAAATACTCCATCTGCATGTGGACATATATAACCGGGTTTTTGACGTCACTTTCTGTGACAAAAAATACTATGAAGTCACATGTGCGACCTTTGGCGTTATACATTGTCCAGGTGCTTTGTGTGTGTCTTTTCACTGCTGTCAGTACTGCTTCACATAGACGACGGAGGACAAGATTGAGGACAGCCATTTTCTGCCACCTAACCATATCACGTTCAAGGCATGTTTTGTTTTATGTGGAAGTGGCATCGTGAGATGGAAGGCTATGGTAATCAGACGGGATTGGGGGCGCTTCTGTTGCCTAAAAGTTTGATATGCTGAAGAATGTGCCTAACAACCATCGACTGTATATAAAGAGATGTGACGTCACCCACAGGTTTCTGAAGAGCTGAGTTGAAGCTCGGTGGGCGGTTCCTACTGTCGCCATGTTGGCAGCGTCATGCACGTCGTCTCACCCGGAAAATACAAATATGGGCAAAGAGGTGGAGCTGAGAGGGCAGCCGTGAGCGTCATGGTGGATGATTGACATCGAGCGAACTCTGAGCTTTCTGTAGCTAAAAGATAACCAAGCTAACCCCGAGATAATGGGAGCTACCCAGCTAACGGAGGTAAGCAGGCTAAACCTAAGTCACATTGTTAACCGGCTAAAAACCGCGGTTGTTCTACGTTCTTCTTACTTGAAGCCAGAGATTGGTGCCTGTCAATCAAAAGGACACGCCCCTAAATTTGCCGAACTTCAAGATTAAATTACTTTAAAACGGGCAAGTTAGAAAAAAATTCACTCCCCCACAGTTGTCATGAAGGTAAACCTGACCTATAAAACGAAAATGGATTTTTGAACCAGGCTGTAAACATGTTTATTTCTGCTGTGAAGTTGGCCTTTTTAACATGGGAGTCTATGGGGATTTGCTCTGTTTTGCAGCCCCTAGCGGATGAAGGGGGAACTGCAGTTTTGCAGAAGTGCAGCAGCCTTCGAGGACTGCAGCTGCACACCCCTGGACTAATTAGTTGTAAAATGCACTTACAGTTGTTTATGATTTCCAACAAGGACTTTTCCAGCCTTTTGTTGTCCCTGTTCCAACGTTTTATGCATCTCACTGATGATCAGAGGAGTCCAGCCTCACTGCAGGTTTCTCTGTAACCTTTTTCTTTTTCTTTTTTTCCTCTGAATGGTGACTGGAGCTATGGGAGCTGCCGGTATTTAGCTAATAACCACACTACACTTAATTGTTTTCACCAGAACTTCTTTTACAAATTCAACTGTCTATTTGGAAACTCCTCAGATTAGAGCTACTGAACTTTGCTGAACTTTTACATCTCAGTGACACTATTCAAGGTCTACACACCGGCCCTTGACTTTCAGTCTTCCATTTCCAGATCTGTACTCATGCTAAAATGGTGGGTTGAAAGTTTATGTGGTCACAGCCTGCTGTTATTCTACCAGAAAGAGAGAAACGGAAGTCAGTTGCTTTGAGGCTGAAATCATGGTCACCTTTGCCGGTGCTGGGCCTTTGAGAGTTTATGGTTCAGCCAGGTTTGTGGCCTTCACCCAAGTCACACCACTGGACAGCCAGCTATTCAGCAGCACGAGAAGTGTCATCGCTGAGGTTGCGAACAAATTACACCCTTCCCTTGTGGAGAAAGCTGAACTCTTGGCTGAGAGTGTGGTCTTGGCCAGGGTGAAGGGAAAACCACTATGTGAGTGGAAGAAACGCTCCTGAAAGCAAAGTGACACCTGTCTCATATTCAGCGTGTCTCTCTGCTGAAAAGGAAGACAGAGCAGCTGTTGTCGGGGCCAGAATGGAGAGAAAGTTCTCAGCATACACCAGAGGACTAATATGATAAACTATGTCCTTCCTGGCAACTCAACCCACGCTGTATTTGATTAAGCAGAGTGCATTTGACAAGATTATTCAATTTTGTGCAGTGACTACACATAATGTATAGATACAGGTTTACTGAATCGAGCTGCTGCATGAAGCTGCCAAAACACTAAGAAGTCAGCTTGGTTTCATCTTCTGCTGTCAGTCTTCTTTTTTCTGCTTTACAGAGCAATTGTTTGGTAATGGAATTACTTTAATTTTATTAAGACTATCAATGCCTCTCCGTATTCACACACCCTCCAATGGAAGTAAACAGGGATGTATCTATAAATTTTTTGATGAGGGGGGCCAGGCATCAGCACAGACCAGAAGAACTTAAAAAAAAGAGAAACAATAAAAGTTAAGAAATTTCAAGAAATTATTATTACAACTAAAAAGGCTATCCAATGTAGAGAATTAAGCTTTTTTCTTTGCTTTGAGCCAAATTCTGTCATGAAGGGGTGGTGGAGGTGGACCCAAATGCAGCATCTGGAGGCAGGAAGGCTGACTGTAGATGTTTATTTCCACTGAAAAAAAAAGACTATATGCAGGAAGCTAACACAATGAACCAGCAATGAGGAACAGAAACCAAGGGGTATAAATCCACAGGGACAAAACACGACACAGGTGAAATGAGTGAATTAAACAAGACCAGGTGAACTAATGAACAGAAAACCAGACCTGAGAGAACTAAACAAGGAAAACTACAAACTAAAACCAGAAACCAGAACTAAGCTACAAAACAAGAAATCAAAACTAAGATTACAAAACACATCATGACAAAATTCTGAGTGTTTCTTTCACATTTCTGGGTGTTTAACTTTGTACAATTGTCACATCTAGTGCTTTTCCTACTTTTATATCCTCTTCATAAAATGTAAATACATTATACGGGCATATATAATTATCCATGTTGGTAGTTGGCAAGATGATGCCCCAAGAAAGTTGTTCTGATCAAGAAAAATTGTGGCGTTGATGTAGAAGCACATACAATAAAATATAGAAGTACATTACATGCTGCATTCACTTGCACTTGGACATCTGAGTTCTAGGGATAAGTCAGTTTACACAAAATATACAAATCAGAATTTAATGTTTGTTCCTGAGGAGGCACATGTGGGGACCAGTAGGATTTCCCAGACCACAACTATGGCTCCGCTCTCAGAAAGTTTCCATTAACTTTTTGTCCTTTATAGGAATTTCATTTCTATGAAAATGGAAAATACACAATTTAATTTCAGCAAAAAGGTAATTGGATCAAGTATTTGTGTTTTTCCCCTTTTTTAGTTACTGAAAAAGTCCATTGTCTGATTAATAATAAAAAATTTTATCAGCTGAATTTTAAAAAATTGTCATTTGAGTCTCTAGCATGACTGAGCCTCCATAAAACAAACCAGTATTTCTGATAACACTGCTTACTGTTGTTTTTGTTTTTATTTTAACGAAGGCTCACCAACTCCTTTCAAACGCTACATCTCTGCTTGTTTTTACATGTTTAACATCTCCAAATCATCCTGGTTTCTTGTTGTCACACACACAAAAACATCCCAAACAGGTGAGCAACATTGCTGCAACAAGGAGGATTTTTTTTAGCCGTATTAACAGATTGTGTATTAAGTTATACAGTTCCAGTAAACATCACTGAAACCTGTGAATTTCAATTTCATTATTTAAAAATTAACTATTTAGAAATCAGTCTTCTTTTTCAGGCTTCTGTGGGAAAAAAGAGAAGAAAGGAAAACATGTAGGAAAGAATTAATCATCCTACACTGATTTGAACTTTAAGCAACTCACCGAGCCTCCAAGTGTTTCTCAACATAACGAACGGGATTTCTCTCAGGGGAAGCGAACATTTGCAACGTTCTGCTGCTTCACTGCTTTACAGCTACAGTTAAGACTCCAGTTAAACAAATGTTCTCATTAAACGGCCTTTTTATTGCTCCTTTACTAATGAAGTTGTTCATCTTTGGAGCTCAGAAGATTGAGGAAAGAATCAGAAGACATCATGTACTCACTTACTCCATTAAGTCTTTTTAAGTGTGTAAAGAAGCCACGGCTGAGATATGCTTATTGGCCCTGCGATGGTTACAAAGGCCTTTCTTTTTTATGCAGCATCGTTTTAAGTGATTTGCAGAAAATCTATGCAAAGAAAATGTTGTGATCATCTGCTGCTGCTTCTGCGGCCTGCACACACACGGTGGGTCACACGGTCGACTGCGAATTCCTCTGTTTACTTGTTTCCTTTTATATTATAGACAAAGTTACACAATGACGATAATTACAGATAAATAAAAAGGATTTTGATACTTAAAAGAGCTTAAATGCAGACTGTGTCAGAAAAAGGAAGAGATGGATGGATGGATGGATGGATGGATGGATGGATGGATGGATGGATGGATGGATGGATGGATGGATGGATGGATGGATGGATAGATAGATAGATAGATAGATAGATAGATAGATAGATAGATAGATAGATAGATAGATAGATAGATAGATAGATAGATAGAAAACTACAAACTGAAACAAGAGATCAAAACTAAGATTACATCTTATAGATCTATAAGTGTTTTTTTTTTTTTCCACATTTCTGGGTGTTTAACCAAAAGAAACAAACTAACAAAAACTAAGAACAAATAAACAGATCAGTAGGGTCTGCAGCCACGATGAAGGAGCCTCTGTCTGAAGATACTCCATGGTATAATTGCTATGCTAACTGGAGTGGTTTTGTCATGTACCGTCCACAGCTTGTGTCATGTTTTTGCCACCCTGATCTCCCGGCGCTCATCATTGGTAACTCGATCCACCTGCTGGCTTCCTAATTGCCTCTGCTACCTCATTCAGTTCACCTGGTTTCCTTTTATCTCACTGCCTACTTAAGCTCCCTCCAATCCCTCCTTTTCTGCCAGATAATAATCAGATCTATGTCTAGTTTTGTTCCAGCATTCTACGGATTGATCCTCAGTTGCTGACCTTCTGCTTCATGCCCCTGGATTACCCTCCTTGCCTTGCCCTCGACGGACACCGCAACTTTTCGGATCTTCTGGTTACCGACCCTGCCTGTCTTTGGATCTCTGAGCCTTGTCGTTGCCTGGACGAATATTTTGCCATCCTGTTTACCTCCCAGCTGTTGCCTGGTTTCTTCTGCAGACCACTCCCCTGGACTGTTCATACTCCTCCACCAATAAACTGGTCATTTGTCCAGAACTCCCTGTGTGTGGCTGTATTAAGGATCCTCAGGGTAACTCATTACAGCTTGTCCAACATTTGTCTTTCTCCAGTCAGCTCTGGGACTTCCAAAGCATTTCCCATGCAGTCAGTCTTCTTTGTCAGAGCCTTTTGTTTATTTCAATGACTTCATGACAGCCATCTTCTTGTTCACACGTAATTTAAAAATATAGGACAAAAGAGAAGCTGGTATCTGGTCTGGCACTGTGCATGCTTGCTTTGCTATTAGTTTCATGGTGAAACTAAAGTAAATGGCTCCCTGTAAAGAGCCATACATCCCATTACTATGTGCTACTGAACAGGGGTGGCTGTAGTAGAGATGTGCAGATCAATACTGAAATATCAATACCAGTAGTAGCTTATCTCTAACTGGAATACATTTTTGTGTTAGTTTTCTAACACATACAAGAAAAATATTACTTAGGCTACATTAATAGTCTCCTTTTGGCATTGCTGTATAGATGGCTTGTCATAGCAGCAAATCAAATCTAACAAAAACTCATTTATTCTCCTGATTTATTGGAAAATCTCAACAGTTTTTAAGCCTTAAGTTGAACATTTTGTCACAGGGTGCTTCTCACTAAAACAAACTAATTTAAGATTTATGGGTGCCTTGTCACAGGGTTGAACAGAATCCACCAAAACCCGCTTTATCCTCTTTATTTATGAATATTCTGGTAGTTTTCAGGCTTTAAAATGAGAAGGTGGCTGCATTATGAACCGTTTAATGTGTCCCATAATTAACCATTAAGTGGCTGCTTCTAATACTCTCTTCCACAGTTCTCACCAGTAGGTGGTGTTAATGCATTAATGTGTTGCCTGCACACTGCCAACAATAATAAGAAGTTGCATCTATGTAATGTCTCATTGTGACCAGAGCAGGATGGAGGAAGACTTCTTTGAAAGTAATTTTCCAATTACATAATATTTTTGTGGAAAATGTTAGATTGGTATCACTGGTTCTAGCTTGATGGTATCAAATCAGAAAGAAAACCGGTGGTGTTGCACATCACTGTGGAGAAAAGACCAGCTCAGTAAGCCAGACATTTAGGATATAAGAGTGTGGATTGACCTGACAGGTTTTAGATACAGCCTGTGCCCTACGCCAGGGATCCCCAGTCCTGGTCCTCAAGGACCGGTATCCTGCAGGTTTTCCAAATGTCCCTGCTGCACACCTGATTCAAATCAATGTGTATTTAGCAGACATGCAGTTTTTCTGAGTCTGAGTCAGGTGTGTTCCAGCAGGAACTCTTGGAAAACCTGCAGGACACAGGTCCTCAAGGACCAAGATTGGGGATCCCTGCCCTACACCAGGTCACATTCTGGGTCTAACCTAACATAAGCTGGCCACGTTGAGATTTCTTTTGGGTAGTTGGGTGAAAGCTGGCAACCCTGAACTTTTATTTAGACTGAAAAGATGTTAAATACATATCAGAAAACAACATTAAGGGCAACTTTTTGGAGATATTTGAGTTGTTCTCAAAAAAAAAAAAAAATACAGCAAAACAACAGACAAAAGTTTCTACAGTCAGTTTATGTTTCACTTTAAAAGACATTTACCAACATACAAGAAGTTTACAACTAAACAGGGGCAGACTTACCATTAGGCAAAACTAGGCCGTTGCCTAAGGCCCCCAGTTCTTTAGGGCCTCATAAAATTTGTCATACAATTATGGTTATTTATTACTTAATTACTTTTTACTAACAAAAATGATGTATTTGATTAAAATGCATTCACTAAACTGTCAGCAGAATGATTATTATATTATGTGTTTCTCGGGGCCCCCCTTTCAGGTATATAGGGCCGCGCACTAATACCTAATGTGATCTGTGTGTGTGATGCGGTCAGTGAGTTGATCTGTAACTTAAAGAATTACTCGTCACAATAAATGATCAGTTTGTACCATCGAGTGAAGCAACCCTTCCCTGTCATTATACACGGTCCTCTCAGTCAGCAAAGAGACTTTTACACTGGATGTTTGTTAGCAATGCAAATAATATACAGTAGTGGAGTAGAAAGTGCAATATGTACCACAGGGTCCCAAATCTCTTAAATCCGCCACTGCAACTAAAAATAGATATTATTCACTTTTTCCTCTAATGCACGACAGTTATTAAAAATACTCAAGTTGTTTTACTTCAGCCAGCTACATAAGACAGAATAAGATAATGTCTGCATCAAGATGTTGCATATCTTGCATATGGGAGAGGAGGTGGAGGTGGTGGAGGAATACAAGTATCTTGGAGTTCAGCTGGACAACAAACTGGACTGGAAATGCAACACTGACTACATCTACAAGAAAGGTCAGAGCAGACTGTACTTCTTAAGGAAGCTGAGATGGTTTAACGTCTGCACCAAGATGTTGCATATCTTCTATAAGTCTGTTGTGGAGAGTGCAGTCAGCTTTGCAGCATCTGCTGGGGTAGTAGCATCAGAACCAGAGACAACTGGTCATGAAAGCTGGTTCTGTGCTTGGAGTAACTCTGGAGCCGCTGGAGCTGATTGTCCAAAGAAGAATGCTGCACAAGCTGATGAAGATGATGGAGGATTCTTCACACCCGCTCCACAACACAGTGAAGAAACAACAAAGTGTGTTCAGTGAGAGGCTTCTTCATGTCCGATGTAAGACTGAAAGATACAGAAGATCATTCCTGCCAGCGGCCATCAGCCTCCAGAACAAGACCTCCTCAAGTTAATTACATACTACACTGTAAAAACGGAAATCTAAGTAAGTTAAAAAAAAAAATCTTAGATTGAGTACACATATGCTTATTTTTTTTAAAGGTAAGGTAATTCCTAGTTTTTACGCCAGAGAATTCCTCTAGTTTTAAGAGTATTTTTTACTTGTTTTGGGAAGCCTTGACAAGCCAAATTTTCTTGTTCTGTTGGCAGATAATTTATCTTGTTTGAAGCAACATTTACCTAATTTTTGTCTTTTTTTTTTTTTTTTTTTTTTTTTTTTTTAAAGTTTTTGCAGTGTACAATATTGAATTTCCCTTTGGGAATTAATAAAGTATTTTTCACTTCATTTTTCATTTCATATTACATCAGCCCAGCAGCAATAATATATTTATGAAGACTAATGCCTGAATCTGTCTTCACAGTGTAATTCAGCAGATGAATTTGTCAGATGATGCCTAACTGGAGCAGGCAGGTTGTGTAGTTGCTGCTGGATGTTGGAGCAGCAGCAGCAGCAGCAGCAGCAGCAGCTCCTCAGTCCATCCGAGCAGCCGGTCAGACAGCAACATCCTCCCCGGAGCTGCAGCGCTATGTGCCTCTGAACCGACGGCGAGCAGTGCCGCCGCAGCTGCTTCACGACAGCGCTGCACATTTTCGTGGACATGAGGATATTTGCTACCGTGACTTCTTGCAAAAGGCTGAACAGGGACCCCTGACTGGCTTCACAATTTTTTCACCGAGCAGATGAGAAAAGGTGGTGATGCAGCACACTGGATAAGCAGCTAAGCTAGCTGGAGTTAGCAGTGCATCCATGTTTCAGCAGGCTGTGGGTTTTTCTAAAAGCTCAGTGGTTTCTTCCCAGGGAGGTACCTAAAATGTCAGCCATTTCAAGCGATATATATGTATTTATTTTTATATAACAGTTTTTTCTTGCACATTACCAGACGGTTTATGTTTTGCAGTCGGGTTAGCCAGCGTTAGCATGGTAAGTTAGCTTCTAAGCTAACATTCTGCATCGTGCTAATCAGCTCTCAGACTGGCAGTGTCAGAGGATGAAACTTGGTTTTCTCTGGGTGTAAAAGACGCCAAGACATCATATCTCCACACCGAAGTAATGGAAACCCATATGATGGGAAAGAAATGGCTCAGAGACGTGGTTTTTGGTGGCACTGGCTTGGGACGACCCGCTTATGTTGCTGTTTTTCTGGGTTTCCATCCATCCTTGTTAGTCGCACTTAGAACAACGAAGTCAAACATTTAACTTTAAGACTTTTTATTTCAGCTGCACACATTGTTATTTAATAGATGTATTATTGTATTATATTTGAAGCTATCTGAGCTCCTATATCTTGGGTTTACCACACAGCTGAATTGTTATTCCAGTCATCTCCAGTGAATAGGGAAGTCTGGAGATCTCCCTTTTCTCCTTTATTTTCTCACTTCATCAGATGTTATATATTAGAACAGAGAGCTAAAAGCTTAATTCTTGCTTTTAATGGTTTAATGGTAGCTTTTTGCTACCTTGTATCTCTAGAAATATGTTTGTCATGGCTAGAAGATTGAGGATAATTTACTGAGAGTGATTTTCAGTAATTGTATTTTTAAAAAAAAAAACTTAAAATCCCTTTTGAAAGGGAAAGAATTATTAATTTCTTTCATGTTTTGAGTAAGTCTTGATAAATAACAGATTTTTTCTGAGTTGTCACCATGTTTGTCATTGTAAATTGGAGCTTTTAGGCTCAGAGGAAGCCTGTCAGCAGGGGCTTTGTGACATGATGTGAGCGGTTATAAGGGACATGCTCCACAAGGTGGAGAATAACTACTAAATGAGGGGCTATAAAGGGTATCAGTGCTTGTATCCTGATGGGATGCAGCTCTGAGAAGCTGTCTCTGTGAGGTGACACTACTTCTGGGTTGTAATGATGGGTTTTATGTGTCTTTTTTTCCCCCCAGATTGGTCATGACCTTTTTCCTGTCGACTAGTCACTCCTTCATCGAGGGACCTCGACCCTTTTTTGTCTCCAGACTTGCTAACGCCGGGATGAGATAATAAAGTTGGCCAGCCGGCGCATGCTGCTACAACGCCATCTGCGGCACCTGTAAACCCCACCCCCACCCCGAGTTTACGTTCATATCAACGGTCAAGCTATGACAACGCCGACTCTACTGCCACTGTCGGGCCGCAGGATACCCACGCTGTCGCCGGGCGCCTCCTCCTTCCCGCACCACAGGGCCACGTTGAGGCTTTCGGAGAAGTTCATCCTCCTCCTTATTCTGAGTGCCTTCATCACTTTATGTTTCGGGGCCTTCTTTTTCCTCCCGGACAATTCCAAGCACAAGCGCTTTGACCTGGGCTTGGAGGATGTGCTCATTCCTCATATTGACTCACCCAAAGAGGGCAAGCATGCAGCAGGACAGGCGGTCATACATGGAGAAGGAGGATTCGACGAGCACAGACACAAGTAAGGACTAAAAGAAATGTACTGTTTGGTCTACTTATGAGTATTTGCCCAGTTTATTTTTGGTTTTGCTCCGACGATGCATCACATGGGCTTTCTGTGGGCTATAAAAGCTGGTCTGCTCGCTCTGTTTTGTTGCGTTCTGCTGTGACAGTCACAGCCGTGGTGGTTTGGAGTGTGTTACACACTCCGCTGAGCATTTAGATACACGTCAGCACAGGTGTTGCCTCCTTCCTGTTGTCCCTCATTCCTTTGTGCAGCTGGGTCCGCTCTGAGTACTCCCAACACCCCCCCCCCCCCCCCCCCCCCCCGTCTTTGTGTCTTCCCTGCGTGTAATTGTTGAACTTCTTTTAACAAGAGAAATTCAGAAATTCTATCGCTTCGGCCCGGTTTTATCATCCTGTCCTGCAGGCAGAACTCGGTGAACCCGAGCAGCTGGGACACAGGCTGTTTGAAGCGTTTTGGTGACTGCAGGCGTAGAGATCGTGACCCCGTCTTCAGCAAAATAGTAGCGTTTCTGTTTTTGCCGCCGTCTTTAAATGCACTATTGTGCCACGTGTTGCTTCGCCAGACTGTAGCTGGATTGTGGTCATTTTCAATTAAATGAATATTTTCTGGCCAGTCAGAAAGTCATGTGACATTTTGGATTGTATGAAACATTTTTCCTTGATGGTTAGGTATTTTTAGAGATATCATATGCAAGTCTTTATAAAGTTCTTTATGTTATGATCCTTAAAACTTTAATCCATTTTTCTTTATTTTTGGTATGCCTTTTTTTTTTTTTTTTTCATGTGAAATGATATGAAGCGCTTCCCTCCTTTTTTAATTCCCGGTCAAGATACAGGAATTATTTTCAAGATGTCCTCAGTTGTCAGATTGTGTGACTGAAATGGGATTAAATGAAGGATTTAATAGATAAATCACCGTCGGGCTGGGCAGTATGACTAAAATCTCATATCCCGATATCGCTCATTTTATCTCCCCATAATGATATACATAACGATATAAAACTGTTTGTATAATTTTGTGTCAGTCATCAGTTATGTGTCAGATGTGCTTTGCAACAGCAGCAGTGATCTCCTTCCATCTGGGGGAACTATGGCCGTATGACGTTTCACAGGTAAAATACCTGTTGCAGCGTTTGGGTCTGGAGTTTATGATGAACTTTCGCCTCCACTTGACGCTGCTTTTATGGCTTTTGCTCATTGACTCTATTCTTTATTCTTTATTCTTTATCCTGATTACTGCGCAGGTGATAAAATAAGTTAGTTGTATCGGAGTCCGTCGTTGGGACTGTGAGATAGTCTGTTGTTGGTTCCATGTCGATCTTTTAATATCCAAACCGCATCCATGAGACAGAAATTTCCCCTCTTTTAGGAACAAGCTCATCGGTTGTGGTTGGCTGCTCATCTTTTAGTGAATTATCCTGCTCTGAAACATGTCTGCTACTGTCTTCCTCCATGTTTGTTTATGTATTACAGAGTGCATGCCGTAAAGTGCATCTTGATGTACATTAGTTTTTACATCTTGGTGTAAATACTGCAGTAAAGCACCTTATTGTGGCGTAAACAATAGAGCCTAATATGAAATGACAGGCATTTTCTATCGTCCAAACAATATATATCGTCATATCGCCCAGCCCTATATCACCATAAAGGCCAACCAAAACAAACAAAACAGTGACAAAACCTTTTCTCATCTGCATATTCTATCAAGTCTTTGCTCTCCGTAGAAACAATGTTGGCATTAAAACAAAGAAAAAAAAAAACACATAAACTATTAACATATTTACACTTTTTTCCAGTTATTTTTGCTAATATTTCCCCCACAATCCTCACAAAACCAACTTCGACTCGGTGGGTTTTTGGTGCCACCATGCATCCAAAACATCATCTTTGCTTTGTGCCAACAGCAGAGGAACGTTATGTTTGTTCTTTGTCAGACACATATAAATGTCTTGTCATGTATTCATGTTTGGCTGCTCCTGATTGGATATGGCCCCCAGTTTAACACCATGTTTTAAGCTCTGCACTAACTTTTAGAATTGGTTGCCCAACTTTTTAAATGCGGTGTATAACGTTTAGATGCACCTCAGGTCGCTTTCAACCGTTCTCAGAAGCCCTTTCAAAACATTTTTAAGGATTTACTTGTAAGGATGATAAATAACAACCACATATGAGTAAATCCTTTAATATTCCATGTTTTTACAATGAATTCCAGTTTCCCTGAGTCTTGTCTGTGTCGTCCTTCTCCGTGTTGGATGTCTAATGTGTACTGCTTATAAGTTTTAACCAGCACATAACGTGTACAGCTGTGGATCAGAGGCTATCAGATGTGAAGACCACCCTTTTCTTTTGACTTTTCATGATGGTTTCATTACTCTTTGAGCTCATGTCAGACAGATAGGGATGCAGAACATGCAGACAGGCATTCAGAGATGATAAAAGTCCTTGTAGACCTTTGAGAAGCTGGTTGCAGTCAAACATGTGCTACTCTAGAGCTTTTAGTTGAAAGGTTTAAAGTTTGACATGATGCGGCTTCAGCATAATTTCTGTGTCAAAGTAGAAGTTCCTTCGCAAAATTGTTGTGATCGGATCCTTTTTCATGACACAAAAGAGACGGATAATGATGCCATCATGGATAGGTTATTGTGGATTTACCAGAGTCTGAATAAACACTGCATTTAGTGGCTGGATGGTAAACCTCCTGGATCGGATATAAATGCCTGAAAAATGCTCAAGTAAATCACCTTAAGGGTGAACTTTCAATCAAAATGGACCTAAGGTAATATTTCTGGCATTTTAAAAAGTCATGTGACATTTTAAATCCCCTGTGCTGAACGAACTTCTCCATCTGTGAAATATTTCTTTGGTGACTAGATATTTCTAAGAAGATTTATAGTGTGTCGCTTTTAAACGTGTGTTTATGCTTTAATAGATGAATTACCTGTGCTATTATTGTTATTATTATGGTTATTTAAAAGCATATAACAAACATAGGGGTGAAAATGGTGGTTTTCAGTGTAGAGGTCATCTTCATCCAGGTGAAATGGGTTATTTGTTTTGTCCTGAGTGTTTTTACTCAGGTGTTAAAAGCAATTTCTCAGACATTTTCACAGTGGGGACCACCGATTGCTGCTTCCTCATTTCCCCGTGGTGCTTTCTTTTTTTTTTTTTTTTTCCCCCTCATTTGCATTCTGCAAGCCTTTTAGACTCTGGAATGCTGCCTTGCTTGAAATAGCACATTTATTAGTGTCCAGCAAATCAGTCCTATCAGACAGCGCCGGGCTCAAGATGGGCTGTGTTTTATTGGAGGAGTTGAAGTGTGTCTTTTAAAAGGAAGATGCTAGAGGTTTGGGATTTTTCTCTTTCTTTTTTTTTTCCCCCCTTTTTTCTTTTATTAATGAAATGAAAATACTTTAATCCCAAGGAGAAATAGTTTTGATGTAGTGATGAGCATGTAATGCAAACTTGGAGAATTGATAGCTTCACATGATTAAGTGGGATGTCTGGATGCTTCGTATGTTGGAGATGTTGGCTTGTTTTTGTTATTGTTGCTGCCTCCTTTGCCGGCGCATAGAGGCGCATCAACGGTAAATCACCCCCCATCACCCCCGTCATGTGGCTTATACACATTCACACAACACACTGGTGTGCATAGAAAGGGAATTACTTTGGCTTGAAAGACATCTCTGAAAAGGTCTGTAGCCTCATAAATGAGTAAGACTTACAGTATAGTCCTAATGGATTATTGCTTTCTGTGAAAATGCCCTTATTAAGTTGAAATTAATCAGAAAAAGCTGTTTGCATGGTGGCGTCTCCTCCACAGTAAGGTCTTTATTGGGTTTGTATCAGGATATTGCTTTGTGTGTAGCAGAACCCAAAGTCTTTTTGTCCTTTTGAATAAACTGTTGCAGTTTTTGCCTTATGTGGTGTGTTTGTTGGAGAGATGCGTTGATATCTCCATCAGGTAGCAGAGTGTACACAATTAAAATAAATTGGCAGGATCTGAATTATTTAAATGTTGTCATCTGGTTCATAGATTTCCCCAGAGGAATTGCAGGTAATGGTCACTGTTTTTATTACATAATCATGCATGACAACATGAGCTCCTTGTTTGTCCAGTTAGATTTAATGATCATATTCAATGTTTTGGTAAAATTGGGGTTTTAGTTGGAAAATTATTCCTAACTTTTGGGACAATAAAACACGAAATCGAAAAATCGAACATTGGGAGCTTTTTGCTTCACAATTTTAAAATCAATTTTTTTTCCTTTTGCAAATAAATACAAATAATCCATTATGAAATTTTTGTCTTTTATTGTTTTTATTGATCTTTTTACTTGGGCATTATAGCAACAGAATGATGGTCTGGCTACTCGGCTGTTTTCTCCAAATTGAAATTAAGACAAGCAAAAAAAGTTTTGCTTCTGAGTTCAGAACAAGCAAATCGGCAATATCGAAGAATTGTGAGAAATGCTATATAAATCGAATCGGCATCCAAAAACATCGGAATCAAATCTGGACGAAAGCATATCATCTCAGCCTGATCAAAGTAATCATGTGAAGTGATTTCTCCATATAAATACCAGCTAATGTTGATGCACTCAGCTTGCCTTTTGGTGTTGTTTCATCCGATTTATTTACTCCAAAGGTTCAGGGTTTAAATGACCTTTTGGAAAATGAGGTGCTCTGGGATTTAAAGACCCTCAGGAACACAAACTAGCTGGTTTGTTCCTGTTGAAACTCTTTTAAAAACTCAATTATGAAATGCTCAAATATTGAGACTAATACCCCATAAGCTTTGCACACATTTGTCACTTGGCTTTGCTGAAAGTCATTTTTGCTTTGCAAGATAGTGAAGGGAACGTTGGTCATTTTATTCATGTCATTTTAATTATAAGTACATCATAACAGTTTATCATCACAGCTCATATAAACATTCCCACTATCTCCTCTCCAGCTGGTAATCAGTCATGTTTTAGAGCTAAACATCCTCTGATAGGCTGTCCTAAATGTTTTGTTCATTGGACAGTGTCTTTCTAAGCTTCTTGACAGATATAACCTTGTTAAGTCTTTGTAGTAAATTTTATAGACTTTGCGTCTTACGTTTACTTTACATGATCTTACTGACGGCTGTGATGGTTAAACTGCTTGTTCTGAACTCTCCCATGATTTAAAGACTGAACACAATGGAGACAGATTTCAATCAGTGCCAAGCAATTCATTAACCTTTTAGCATTTTGACAAAACACGGCTAAAATGCCAAACTGTCAGGAGCTGCTCATTGCTTTGCTGTTGTGAATACATATTTATATCGTGCTTTAGAAATGATCTCTAATAGACAATATGTCCAGCTTAAAGCAGTGATTCTGGCTGATAACACTAACTTCAGTCAGGCGAAAAGATATTTTAAGGCACCATCACAGCTGATTGCAACGTATCCTCACATTTATACATTTTGACAGCAGTGACTTAATAAATTGCTTTTATTGATTATTAGGTCTGAATGATGCGTTTGGTCAGGAAAGGGTGAATGCACGTTCTGCTTTGCACAGTCTGAGATGTATCTGCAAGTTTCTCCTGTTATATAAAACTGCTTCTAACTCGAACCCAGTTGCAAATAAAACTCTGGAGACTTATGTGTTTTTTTTTTCATAAACCTCTGAATTATGGAATTAGTGTGAGAATGGAGATGCAGGAAACCGTGCAGAAGATAAAGTGAAATAAACATCCTCAGATAGTTGTCTGGAGTGTTAGAAACAGCATGAACTCTGTCAAGTTGTTCTGCTCTCCAGCAGAAGAGCCCGGAGCGTAACTTGTCATCTACGAAGGAGGTAATACGCTTAAGAATTAATCAGATTTTTATTTTCAGTTGAAGTTTTGGCCTCAAACAATTATAAAATGGGATAATCAGGTTTGTGTTTTGCTATGAAGCCTTTGTTTAGTATTGTTTTAAATATGCAAAGCACCTCTTTACATCAGTAACATTTGTCCCCTCCCCAAGTATCAATGAAACAAAGTCCACTTCTAAAATCGATGTTGATCCGATTCTTGCTATAGTTAAGCTGTCTCTGGGGACCAGAAGGTAGTGAAACCTCCTCCAGAATGGCTCCAGTAGATGCACAGAAGTCAGATCTGACACGTTTCTGCGGACCTTTTGCACAGTTCCTGACATTACTGTCTCTCTCCCATGAGAGAAGAGTCGTATTATTCCTTCTCTAAACACATATCTTTAACATTCACATCTAGCCAGCCATCCACATTTCCAGTGTGTGCTTGCTTGATTGTGGTGAGAAGCAATTGCCAAACAAGTCGTGGAAACATTTCAGGCATCCAGCAGTTGAAAGAAGTAACGAAGCCTGAGCTTTTCCCCCTCCATCCCTGCCATAATCGATTTTTAGCGCTGTGAATATTAGTAACTCAGGGTTACTGCTTGTTGCCTTGCCAGTTACTGTTGTTCTAAGAGTAATACTTTACTTTTAAAGTTTTTATTTAGTGAGTAATGAATATGAATCAGCATCACAGACCAGAAGAGGCCAGCATCAAAGCAGACTTATTCATGGCATTTAGTGTGATATCATTTTGCGAAGTGAATCTAGGTTGACTGTGTGCAACAATCTCTGCTCTAATAAAGTAGTCATTCAGCTCACTCCACCTCACACACACACACACACACACACACACACACACACACACACACATACCATTGCTCGTCCAGCTTAGCCAGGAAGGAAGGGATTTGGACGATCTGATTATTTTATGACTGATCGAAATTTGGTCATAAGATGTGTTTTTTCAGATTGCTTGAGATGCAAATAGAAGTTCATAAATAAAACAATGGGAATATTCCACAATTTGTTTGCGAAGCCTATTTTAGAAATCAAAAAGAGCATGACTGAAGACGATAATTTCCTGAAAGAAATAGTGTTTTTTTCTGAGCAGAGGGAAATATTTACCTGTTGCTTTAATGAACGTTTCCTTTGCTTCGCTGTTACTCTGCTGAATCCGGTAATGAATTCATTTACCTTACAGTCGCCTGAGTTAAAATGAGACATAATGTCTGTTTCCTCCTGAGAGCTTAGATAGATTTTGTGGCCTCTGGCATTTTCGAAAGCTACGTTTCCATATTTTTATTTCACTTCCTGAACGCAAACCATTTTTTAAATGACTCTAACAGAGAATTAGGCTTCATTAGCATCCAAGCCCACAATTTCTTTCACTTCATGACAGACTACATGCTTTTTTTTGTGACACCACTGGTGTTCGGCTCATGACAGCTTTTGGTTGTTACCAAATGTTGTGATTTCCTTGAAAGATTTACTAATCAACCACAAGACAAATCCCCCTGAGGTTATAGTAACCAACAGCGCTCATCTTGTTCCAGATGCAGTGTTCTGTCAGGGAGACATACATCCTGACATTCACATGGATGTTACTCTGACATTTGCCACCTACCTCCCTCGCCATCGGCAGGACGGAACTGGGCATATAGCACTGCTTAAGAAAAAAATAAAACTAAACATGGCCTTCAGACTCCTCAAATGTTATTTCCCTCAATGCGTACAGTTTTTATCATGATATAAAAATAAATAAATGCAGCTTAAAAAAAAGAAAGAAAAAAGAAAAACAAGACGGAAATAAAATACAATTAAATCTGAAATAAATTACAATAATACTTAATAAAAAACTAATATAAAAATGCACATATAAAAGTAAGTAAAATGACTAAATTAATACAATTAATTAGTTAGATAAAAATAAATCTAATTAAAACGCCAGAAGCTAGATAGTTGCCAATTTGCAACAATTCATTATTATTTATTATTATTATTATTTGTTATTATTGTTTATGTCAATTTAATTTACAACATCAGGTGTCAAGCAGTTAATCGGATGCTGCCGTGTTTAAATAGGCAGAAATGAGCCACAAAGAGACGCCTCACAAAGCTCCTGGCTCGTGGGCTAGATGTGTTGACTGATAGGGCTATGATGATATGCGTTCATCCCAATAGAATTTGATTCCGATTTTCTTGGGTATCGATTCGATTTAAATTGCGATTCTCATGGTTTTTTTTTTTATTTCTTATTTTTGTAGACTAAAAACAAACAAAAAAAAATATACAAAATTTTTTTTCTCAACATTTTTCTTGATTTCAATTAGGACAAAACAACACAGTAGCCAGACCATCATTCTGCTGCTATGATGCCCAAGAAGACGAGTAAAAAGATCAATAAAAACAATAAAAATGACTAAAATTATATAATGGATTATTTTAATTTATTTGGGGAAAAAAAATACATTTTTTTTAAAATTGTGAAGCAAAAAAATCCAATCGTAGAGTTTTCAATTAGATTTTCCCACGTCTATTGTCTAAGGTCCTGGTACAGGAGACTGCAGGACACCCTCAGACGCTCTTCGTCCTGAAAACATTAGAAGTTAGAGGTTGGAGTTTATGTTTGTGCAGAATTGGGGGGTGTGCATGCACTTTAAATGTGTGTGTGCGTGAAAGACAGACTAGACGCAAGTGTGTGTTTTTAAATAGCTTCAACCAGTTTAATCAAACCAGAAGTAACTGTAAAAAACTGAGGCAATTCTTCTGGTGTTCAATTCAACTTTATTTGTATAGCGCCACTTCACAACAATGTTGTCACAGGGCACTTTACATACACAAATCAACATACACATCATTTCAAGCCAATTCATACATAGCCTATAATAGAAACCAACTGACTGCATCGAGTCATGACTTCGATCCAATCCCCCATCCTGAGCTGCACACGGCGACAGTGGGAAGGAAAAAACAGTTCTGATGACTTTTTTTTTTTTTTATCTTTTCTTTGGAGTAGAGGAGTAGTTTGATCCCCATGTTTTGTTGTTTGCTGTTTTTGATTTATTTTGGAACTGGTGTAGTGAAATGCAACAAGGACTTAGCAAGGTATCATCCTGGCAGGTCATCCTGGTCGAGCTTTATGCTTTCTGGTGCTTTCTGGTGCCCACAGCTGTAGCTTCTCTCTCTTTCTCTTCTCTCTCTTTTTGCCAGAGTATTGATTTTCAACTCAAACACGCCTGCAGATTGTAACCTGACAGAGCAGAAACTTTAAAATAAACCAGATCTTGTAAACAGATGTAGGTGAATTTCAACAGCAGAATTGCTGAGTTTTGACTTTAGTTTCAAATGCATGTTGAAGAGTTGGACAGTGAAATCCTCGTCCAGTTTTTCCACCCGTGTCGGTTTTAGCTTATATCCAGGAGATATCAGTCCTCGCTTGAATGAGAGACGCAGTATAAATCAATCTTTTAGATTCATGTTTTTATAAGAGCTGTCTTAATTAATTTGTCTGGCGTTAAAAGATTTGATCTCGTACAATCGCTACCAGAGAGGAACCAGCAGAATCTGTGTGTGTGTGTGTGTGTGTGTGTGTGTGAGAGAGAGAGGACTTGTGTTGATCATAATCTCCTCATTAACACTGCAGCTTTTTTCCCTATCAGATCAGCTTTCTGTGTATCTCATTTCCTGTCCTTTCTCTTGTTTTATTTCCATCTTTTCATGTGATCATGATCAATGTTGTTTTCTCTGGAATACAGCTGCAGCCTCTCAGATTGGCTCTGTGTATCAGAGAGAGCGAGAGAGAGGGCATGTCTTTGTGTTATACAAACTGCTTTTAACTTTACATGTATGTGTTTTCATTCCAGTCAATACAGTTAAGTACACATGAGTGAAAAAAAGCTTCTGTTGGAGCATTAAGGTCAGAGACAAGACTCACATTTAGGAAGTTGTCAGTGAGTCTACATGACCATTAAATTTGAGAGTAATCAGATCATTGGAATAAACTGAATTTACTCATATATATGCACTTTTCAAATTCTGATTTATATATTAGGGATGCATCAATCCACTTTTTGGGAGTTCCGATCCGATACCAATACCTGAAATGTGAATATCTGCCGATACCAAATGTGTTTATGTGAACATTATTGTGACTATGGTTATTATTGCTGTTATAACTCTGTAAGAGGTTGTAATAAATTCCCCATCCTTTCTGAAGTTACCTCACCAATACAAATATAATAACATTACAGACCTAACAATTTTAACAAGTTTTATTTTGATTTGGCACATTTCACCAAAATAATACTATAAATGTGTGGTTTTGAAACAAAGATCTGGCTTTTAGTGGAACAAAAAATGTCACATTTTAACATTCAAGGCATTTATTTCTTTTAAAACATGTCCGAAGAATGTCATCAAACACATCTGCACTGGCTTGACTAGTGTGGTATTGGGTATCAGTTGTGGTATTGGTACACTTTTATTAATACAAAGTACAAGTACACACGCTTGGTATTGAGCCGGTATCTGTGCATCCCTAATATATATATATTAGTGCTGTGATGACATGCTTTTGTCCCGAGTCTATTTGATTATCATGTTTTGGGTGCCAGTTCGATTTAAATTGCGATTCTCATAATTATTCGATATTGCTGATTTTTGTAGACTAAAACCAAAAGAAACCAAAAATGTACAAAACCTTTTTTGCTCGTCCTAATTTCAATTAGTAAAAAAAAAAAAAAAAAAAAAGTTATTAGACCATCATTCTTCTGCTACAATCCCCAAGAAGAAGAGTAAAAAGATCAATAAAAACAATAAAAATGACAAACTTTAAAATGGATTATTTGTATTTATTTGAAAAAAAAAAAAAGATTTTTGACAAAATTTTTTTAAAAAATTGTTTAGCAAAAAAACCCACAATATTTCATTTTTAAAAAAAATTCTATTATTTGTATATATATGATAAAAAAAACAAAACAAAAACCTGGTCATTATTTACTATTATCTTACTACTATTACTACTATCTGTAGGGGCACCTGTGGTCTTTGCTGCTAAAATAGGTGCTAAAAAGCAGCTAAACAGACTAAACATAAACGCTTCACTACATTTATGATCAGACTTCCCACCCCTGTACGCCACCCCATCATTTCTTTTGTTGTTTTTATGTAAGACATCCAAAAATGGAAGTGATGCAGTTTTTTATGCACATGCACAGATGTAAAAACCCAAAATGCATCAGATACACGAGTCTACATGCGCAAAGACAGCAGAGTAAATCTCAACCTGTTGATCTGATTTCTCTTAATCAGCTGCTAATGTCTGACAAAGGATATCAGATTATGCTGTTTACATGACAACCCTAATGATCTGGTAACTGCAGACATCAGGTAATGATCAGGTGTTTGTTTGCATATAAATGGGCTAAATGTGATTGGATAATTTGTGGTTATTTTCTGTGCTCAGAAAAAATGAATTAAGAGAAACTTAATTATTAGTAACATTTTGAATGTATTAGCTTGTTGGTCCGTCTTTTACACCTGCACGTGTTTAAAAAAAAACAAAAACAGGCATAAACAGTTAAAGTCAAGGATGAGCGGATTAAACTTCAGTTATTAAATGTCAGATGTAAAGGTCTTCATTGTTTCCTAAAGAACAGATTAAGTGTTTCACGCAGGCATTTATTGAAGTTGTACAATTTCATTCCTTAAAGGTCAACTTCTTTTTACTCTTAAATATGGTATGACAGCACTTGCATGTTATTTGGTGATTTAATGAAACTTAAATATTTTCATCTTTACTGCTGCTGGGCTAAAGATATCGTAAAGATATGAATGTGAAATTTCAACAAATGATCCATTCGGCAAACCTGATTTACCGCTTTTCTTCTGGGACTCCTGGACGAGATTTCCTCTTAAAGTTGAGGCGACAGTGAGCAAATCGGTTGCTGCTAAAATTAGAACAAGCTGTTAGCGCCGGTGATTTAATTAATATCGATCAGCATGTGAGCCAGTACAAAATATTTGTTTAATAATTGATTTTTAAAAATTTTTTTTTAAATTTTATTTTTTAAAAATTTCTGCGCAGCTTTCTTAAAGGTCACGGAATAGCTAACGAGTGAGAACATAAATCCCTGCAGCTTTTAGCAGCTATACCTAAATATTTATTGCTCATTGTAATACACACTTGATCATATTATTTTACTTATTTAAACGTCTTTTTTATTTTAGCAGGAGCTGTTTATATATTATTTACACTAATAAGTGTAACTCAGTCATGTGCAGAGTAATTATATATGTCTGTGGTATATGTGGAAAAACATTTTTTTTCCACTTTATTTTTGTTTTATCAGACAATACAAAATAAAATACAGCACAAACTGGATCAAAATATTTACATATGCAAAATATTTATATATAAATTATTCTAAATATTATTATTCTTTGTTATCAGACAGTAGACATTATGCTTTGCTTTGTTAAAAGTCCAGCCATTTTGCCCAGTGCTTTGTGAAGATTTCTTTCCTGATCTGCTGGTAATGAGTAAATTTTTCTATATTATGAATCTCTACTAGTAGTGTCAGGTACTGGTCTTCACGAGGTGCATCAGATTCAAGCCAGTTCCTCGTGATGACCTTTTAAGAAGCAATTTTTGGAGTTTTAAAGTGCTATTTGTCCTTTTCATTTACTTTATTTCTGGGTAGCAAACCCAGCAGAAAATACTTGGGGTCCTAAGAATAACATATGTCATAATGCCAGCATTATCTCCAACAATACTGTTGTTGCGCCTTTATCTTAGCAGCGATTTGTGGAATGGAAAAACATCTTTTTTTTTTTTTTTTTTTTTTTTTTTTTTTTTTTTTAATATAAGAACTGTATATACTTTACTGTCTTTCAAGTTTTCATCTGCTTTTTGTCCACTGAGGACTCATTGCAAGTAGTATCTGCACACACAGATGTGAAATGTAAAGATTCACAGTCAAACTGTGTGGAAAGCGCTCATGTTTTAATATTCTTAGCTTCTTTTGCAAAAATATCCATATTTGAAGGTTTGTTTTCCAACAAGGCTGCAAATTTATGCTCAAGAGAATCATCTTTATTGATTAAACATCAAAACACTTGGCGATGTTTCAGCTTCGTTACCTGTCTAGTCATGAAATACAACTCAACTACTGGAAAAAGTTGGACTACTGCCGAGCTCTTCCATCAGTGACTGCTTGGATATTTATGTCACTAAGTTCCAAAAGATATTTTTTATTTAATATAAAATGTACGTGTTAATATTTGATAATTAGCTAGAGTAATCCGGTATTGTTCATGGAAGTAGAGAACATGCACACTCCTCACACAGGCTGTGGGGGGGGCTTTAGAAAGCTCCTAACCTTGTTGAAGAATGCAATATTTGTGGAGTGTTGTCACGTTAATCCCCACTATGACTTTTAAAACAAAGAGAGCAGGGGAGGATTTTTTTTTATTTTTTTGTTCGAGAAAGCACCGCTAACAAAGCAGCCATTTAAACATCAACGTACTTTGGCTGCAGTAGCGTTGCCAAAGCAACCAAGTATCTCTTGGATTTCCTTTGCAGCTTTGGGGAAAAAAAATACTGGTGGATTACTGAAGCCTGTCATGAATAAAATCAGACATAGTTAGCAGACTGTGTGAAGAGCAGCAGAAAACGGACGCTTTTCTCTGTATTATCCCAGTTGCTCCACATGAGGTTGTTCTACAGAAAGATGAATGTTGTCATCATTTTAACGGGTTGCCTGATGCGTTTCAGGATCATTGGATTTCTAATATTGGACTCTAATATTTTCAGACTCGTAGTTTTAGCATTTTACACATATGTATGTATGTATATATATGTATATATATGTATATATATATATATATATATATATATATATATATATATATATATATATATATATATATATAATTGCACCACTGTTGCCAATCCGAGATGCTGATTCGAAGCTTAATTTTCAGCGCTTGGTGCTTGTTTGATCAAATATTTAAACATTGGAAATGAGAACACCATCACATTTAATTGTAACACAATGGAAAAGAGCAAAAGAAAACCTCGTTCTCACACCACTTCCAGACTTGATTTCTACATTTGATGTAATCCTGTGGTCATCTCACAAGGACACTTTCTGACTTTGATTAAATACTTTTTAAAAAAAATTTTTTTTTTTTTTTTTACATTTTATGGTCATTTGGTGATAACATCAGTAATAATTTGTCAGCAAGTATATTGTATATTTGTTAAAAGCTGTTAATTGCAATTCCTCCGCAAAGCAATTTCATCATTGGGGGTCCAGTCTGATGAGAATACAGAAATAATTAGATTAACCACATTTGTTTGGGAGATTAGGCTGTAACCTTAGATTATTGACTCATTGATGCTTAAAGGATGAATGACAGAAGCTTATTTAGAAAACAGATTTACAGCTTTATTCCTGCTGTTGTTCATCCATTTCATTCATCTCACTGAATCATTCCAGCTTCAGGCTCTCCATGATGTGAAAACCTGGGCAAAGGTTAACATTTCAGCCCAGGTATGCTTTACACAGTCCATTTCAAGTCAGGTTGGTTTAGTCATTGGCTCTTTGATGAAACCCACAGGCTAGCAACAGCTGAAAAGTCAATTAAAAGAAAATCTAAATGGTTTTAATTACAAAAACGCCGTGAGTAGAAACTGTGACATCCAGTCACGGTTGTTACAATGACTTTGTGTCAGATGTAAAAACGTCTGGGTTTCTGGTATCACTTGGCTTTTGAAGTTGCTCTGTGATCATCCAGAGAGGTTTGGAACGGAGCAGATCTCTCTAGATTTCAGAAAGTAATTGCAGATTTTGAGAGGCGTAACGGAGCAAAGCAAAATGTAATGAATCACTGCTCCGAGTGGAATTACTTTTCAAGAAGAGGCATCGCCGCTACAGAGGAAGGAAACTGCACGGACAGCAGTTTGATATTTGTCAAAACTGGCTCCTTTTCCACAGTTTTTTCCCACTCCATGTGAAGTTTGTGTAACAATAACTTAAGGCAAATCCTGATTTGCATGAATCTTAATAATTCGATTTGGTTCCCGCAGTTCAGGAGATTGAATTTGTGCCCCGCAGAAATGAGTGAAGGAAGACAGTAGATGGATGAAGGATGGATGCAATGCAGCTGAAAGAATAAGTAAGCAAGATCAAGCTATGTTATTCTTGGAGCTGGTTCCATGTTTGTGTGTGTGTGTGTGTGTGTGTTTTGGTTTGGATCTCATAGAGCGAGCATGAAACATGAGTTGTGCCCACTGGGAAAGTGCCTTTCTCTGTCTCCCGTTTATCATCCCTCTGGAGTGCAGCAGTTTTGACAAGACCTTTTTTGAAAGTCAGAGAAAAGGAAAAGGAGCGACACTTGGTTGGATTGGTTCGCATGAGTGCTGCAGAGTAGCTTCTTTAGTGACACGAGAACAAGACGAGACGCAGCACAAGAAATGAGACGAAATCCAAACTGGAACAGTGAAGAAAGAAAGAGATGGCTTCATTCTTGAGGGACGACGCGACCACAGTTAACTGCAAAGGTTCCCAGCACATCACATTGCTGCCAAACACTGAAGCTGCAGCTCTGCTTCAGTGTTTGGCAGCAACACCCCCCCCCCCCCCCCCCTGTCTCAGTGAAAGCAGCTGGATCAAAGTCAGATCCCTCAACACACACGTAAACCCTAGCCCTCCGGTTTTCAGGGCTTCACTTCGGTGTTTGGCCTGAGGATGAGATTTTTTTCCCCTTTTCTTTTTCTGCTTGACATTTTGAATCAGTGTAGATTCACTAGGATGTATGAATAATTACAGAAATAAAGAAACACCCTTGTTTTCTTAAACTACTGAGGCATCTGAAAGTGTTGGATTGCATTTTGATCTTTTTTGTTGCAGCAACAAGTTGTTGAGAAAGTACAAAATGCTGCAGATGCTTAATAACTCCATAAGGTCCAGCTCTCTCGTGTCTCGCTAAGGATATGCGGTTGAGCATTAATCATCACCTTCCTTTCTGTCATTAAATCAATCTAGCAGGACTGGAACAACTGGGTTTACAGATTTTCGTTGCATCGCCGCTGTGCGGACTTCCTATCTTCGGTGTGGATGGGTTACTCAGCTGGCCTTGATGTCGGTCAGAGCTCAGTGTCTCATGGCTGCAGCTGTAGAGCCTGGACTTCGATAGGCTTTTCTTGGTTTTAAGGGACCTTTCTTGGGCCAGATGCGTGCCTTTTATCCTACATACGAACTGGTGTTTTATAAATGAAGCATCTGAGAAGGGACTGACCTTGGTCTCTTTTCATGGATAGAAATGAGGAGAAAATTAGGTGTGTGATTGTGATTTAAGCTCCAGCACACAAAGACAAAGCATGTGTACTAAAAACTCTTAAAATTCTTCAATTTACCCTTAAAATTCTTGAAAAAAGAATCCCAAATATAAATTCAAAGCTGTTTTTAAACCATTTTTGATTACAGGCATGGTTGAGGGCTCTTTCAGAGGCATCACTGTTTATTTTTTTTTTCCTCCTACATTCATATTTTGTCCAACTTCCATTAAAACTGAGTAATACATGTTTAAATACAATTAAACTGATGGATTAAATGTTTCCCAATTTTGTTTAAAAAATATCATTTGTCTTCAAAATGACTTTAATTTGGAGTGGTGGATTGAAAAAGACACATCTTAAAGTCTGATTTCAGACACGACCCATACAATAGAAAATTAGTATTATACTCAGGCTTTTCTAAAGATCAGAACATGTGAATCAAATGTATGCAATTTGGTAACCATGGTGAACTATAAGAAAAATTTGCAGCTTTTAAAAAAAATTTTTTTTAATTTATTTATTTATTTTTTTTATAAACATTTGTCAGGCATGGCTCTCCTGGCGTTTACATGGCTCCACAGCTTCCTCAAGAGTGTCTCTCCACCATTAATCAGCTTATTGTTGTTTTTAGGTCTCCGTTGGCTATTCAATGCGCCAGTCGTCAATACGTTTTCTGGAATTGGCTAAAGCTTCAGGCAGAAGAATAGGGTGGGCACTTCATTACCATACCGGTCAAGTATCCCGCTTGGCAGGGAAACTCCAGTTCTTTTTTTTTTTTTTTCTTTTCTTTTTTTTTTTAAACCAACCTTTTCCTTATTGTTATTTTCCCGGAGGTCTCCTGGTTTATGATACGGAGAGAAAATGAATCTACATGAGCAGACATGAGCTCCTGCACCTGCAAAGATACGCATTTTTCCCTTTTCAATTCCAATTTTTTTTTTTTTTTTTTTTTTTTTTTTGGTGTCTATTCGAATTAAATTGTGATTGCTGATTTTTGTAGAGACTAAAAACATAAAAAATATACAAAACTTTTTTTGGTGGTGATTTTTATTGATTTCAATTAGGAAAAAACACTATCATTCTGCTGCTATAATGTCCAATAAGACAAATGAAAACATCAATATTAACAAAAGAAATGATAAATTTTTATAATGGATTATTTGCATCTATTTGAATTAATTTATCTATTTTTTTTAATTAAAAAAAAAAACAAAAAAAAACAAAAAAACAAACTGACGTCCCATCTCTACCTGTTGGCTCCAGGCAGTCAAAGACAACCTTAGGGTGACTCTTGTTTTGAAACTTTCTCTCTTTTAATCTTCAATGTTGCTGAATCATCAACATTGTGTTTTCAAAACAGCCAGTTCCTGATTAAACCATGAAGCAAACTCTGCTACAACGTCATGTCACGTCCCGGATAGACAAGCTGTATAGTGTTAGTTTCTCAGCCTCGGGATGCTGCTTTAGAAATGCACATGATAGATGTCACCGTGTCATTAACCAAGTCCAGGACGCAGAGTTTTAATGTCAGAAAGTTACGTAATGCATCTTTATTACCAATCAAATGCAATTACTACTGATGTTCTACTTAATTTCCATCTTTCTACAGTGTCCTCAGTGTTTGACCATCATGAAGATTTAATTCAGGGCAGTTTTTATAAATATTGCACTGAATTATAATGTAAGACATATCAGTAGTCAGAAGAATGCATGCATAAATCATTTATGCAGGCATGTGATCAATGCTCCATGTCAACACCATGGTCATATAAACTCAGTAGCATTCAGGAACTGGATGAAAACGACAAAAAGTATTACTTTGAAAACTGACCAGATCCTGTACTTGCAGAGTTTTCGACCTCCTGCTCTGCTCTTCTTTCCTGTTCAGCTTGATCCTACTTTTGTCAGCAATGGAAAGGTGAGCTTGTTGCAGTGTGTGAGTAGAAAACCTCTTCTGAGATGTACATCTGGTGGAATCACAAGGATGTTTTGATTAACTGCAGCTTGAATTTGACGTAGCTGCACCCAGTGAAACCCAGGGATAAAATGCTTTTATTTACCCTGGAACTGAAGCCATATATTGATGTAGAGTTTTCGCGTGGAGTGAAAATGGATCAACGTACTGTGAAAATCTGCTTGTCTACAATATGTGATGTGATGGCCTGCGATCTTAGTTTTGTTTGTGGTGATTGGTGATTAGGAGAGATTGTACTGCACCTGCAGAGGTAAGCTTAACTTATAAAGCTTGCTCTTCCCAGACTCCTCTCTCTCGTTGGGAAGCATTTCTTTCCACATCACGGTAATTATGATTTGTTGCGTTTTGGGGTTGCATTTTTGTTGCAACATTGCACACTGTCACCCAAACATTCACAGCATTTTCACTACTGATATTTAGCACATTCAAACCCCATTATGAGGATATTTTGGTTAAGTTTGATAAATAAAGTAAATGGTCTGAACACTTTTCCAATGTTTGACTCCCTCTTTTGTTACCACTGTGAGCCAAGTTGGTAACAGTGAGGAAAAACATTATCAAGCAATGTCACCTGCCATTTATCTCCTTTTTTTGTCTGGATTTGTCAGCGTGTAGCACAAGAAATATTTGAGTTTATTCTCACAAAATGCTTTATTTTATTCCTTTCAGTCATTGTAGGTGATCATTCCTTAATCCAAGCCAAGCCAACTTTATTTATGACTCACTTTCTGACAGCTACTGCTGAACAAAATGCTGAACATAAGATAATTAAAATATTAAAACATAAAACAAAAAAAACCAAAAAAAAACAAAACAAAAAAAAATAAATAAATATATATATATATATATATATATATATATATATATATATATATATATATATATATATATATATATATATATATATATAAAACAGAAGGTTCAACATCAATGTTGTAAAGCATGAAACCTGTTTTAGGCCGAGCCCTAACACAGCTTGGGAGCTTCTTTATATGCTCAGCTTTGACAGCCCGCATATCACTCACACACCTCTGGGGAACAACAGGACAAGGAAAGTGTGTATGAAGCTTCATGTTGACAGAAGCTTGTCAGCAACAGTTTTGGCTGCTTTGCAAAGCGTCGTAGGAGTCTCATTGTTTGTTTGGGCCACCTGGAGCTACACATGTCCACTTTGCTTTAAGCTAGAGTTTGCTGTTCTTAGATGGATTGGTGATTTATTTATCTTGAATAAGGAAAATAAGCACAATGACACATGCATAATACACAAGTCATTCCACAAGAACAGGACAGATTGGACTTTGGTATAAAAGTAAAGGGTTTAAATAATCAGCTGTTACTGTTAAACATGTGACAGGGTTGTGATTCTTGCTCAAACTGACCTCCGCTCTACATCCTGAAAGCCAAAGGGAACACAACATTCGCAATTATTCTATATTCTTGAACAAGAACCTTTGAAATAATTAATAGTTTTGTATTTTTCCCTGTAAAAATACAACAATCACCATGTCAGAAGATAAATATTAGGGGTTGAAAATTGAATGGAAAAAAAAAATCAAATATTGAGAATTTTTGCTTCACAGTTGAATTTTTTCTTTTTTTAAATTGATTTCTTTTTCAAAAGAGGAAGGATTAAATGAGGAGATGTGCTTAGGCAGTTATAATGCACATAGTGTTCTCGACTCCATGCCGTGCATTATAACCGTCTAATGCACAGATCCGATTTGTTTAATCCGCTTTTACCGTAGTTCCTCACAGTAAACATTTGATAACAAGTTTTTCTTTCCTTATTACAACACTTGCTAAATGTGCTAAAGGAACTATTTCATGTTGGCCTTCATGTTCTTTTTATGCCAAACAACTGCTGTCAAGCTACAGCGCGTTTCTCTCATACACCTGTTAAAAGACAGCTGATCTGAACCAGGTGATTAACGCATTGCTATGGTTACGCCCCGTAAAGGAGGGATTTTGCAGTGATTTAAGTTGCCAAACTACGTGTCATTTATCTGAAAATAATGCACGCCAGTTGTTCATTATCACTGACTATGGTATAAATAACAATAATCCATTATAAATTTTTTGTTATATTTATTGTTTTTATTGATCTTTTTACTTGTCTTCTTGGTCATTATAGCAGCAGAATTATGGTCTGGCTACTTATGGCTACTTATTTCACTTATTAGAGATAAATAAATCACCAATCCATCTAAGAACAGCAAACTGTGATATTTTTTCCTAATTGAAATGAAGAAAAAGGACTACCAAAAACAAGCTTTCTACTTTTTTCTTGTTTTAGTCTACATAAATCTGCACTATCAAAGAATTGTCTGAATCGCAATTTAAATATAATCAGCACCCCAAAAAATTGGAATAGAATCAAATCGAATCGGGACAAAAGCAAATGATGACAGCCATAATGAATATAGTAAAAGAAGGAAGCTGCTTGAGGCTCAGTTATACTTGTGTCTGCATCAGGCTGTGCTGGATGTGCAGTCCGGCTATGAGACTCTTGTGATTGGTCAGTTTATGAATAAATTTCTGGACTTTTGGATCTTCTTGCTTGAAGGACTGTGGAAACCTAAAGAGCCAGAAAAGAAACTGCAACATGACACTGTTCAGGTTTTGTTACTGTTAACTTGTGCTTGAGTGTATACACACACCTGCCTCAGCTGACCTGTGTGTGTGTGTGTGTGTGTGTATAGCACGCCAGCTTTCGCCGTTTTTAGTGTCGTTTTGTCTAAAAGACTGCAGCGATGCTTGTTCCTGATGTCCATGCTCAGATGAATGTCGCCGTTGGTTTATGAGGAGTGGATCGTCTGTGTAACAGACATTACATGCTACTCAACCATGTAATTGAGTAGTTAACTTAATGAATAATTAGCTCTTTACAAAAGAAAAAAAATCATTACCAGCAAAAGATTCAAATATTTGCTTACACTGAAATCAAAACGTATAGACTTATTTTACTGCTTTATGTATTATTGTCTATGTACAGTTTTATTAAAGATCACGAGGAACGTGACAGAGTAAGTGGTGTCAAAAGAATATAATGTCTCATAGTTTTAAAAAAAAAAAGTCAGTAATTGTGTTTTACACTGTATTCTGCATTAAATTAGATATTTTAATCTGTATATAGAGCAGTTTGCATGTAGATTATGGAGAGCAGGTAGATTAAAATACAACTAAAAAGGTCAGAGGGACTTAAATTTGACTGATTTCATGTCAGTCAGCTTAATAAAGAATTATTATTATAATAGTATACAGAAGTGTCCATTGAGTGTGGAAGTGTTAAGTATAGTTCATTTCAGTTCCTGTTCTTTTCTCAGTTTAATATTATTTTTCTTGATTCATTTGTGTTCGTGTTTGTCATCGTTCAGACTTTTTCAAGTTCAGGATCTACATCTGCTTATTGACTCCTGCAGACACTCGATCTCTGTGTTGTTTTCTCCTGCTACTTGTAAGCCTTGTGCTGCCACTAACAACCCTGCAGCCTTACTATCATGAATAAATGAGTCAGTTAAGTAATTAACTGTTGGTGACCTCTGTATATGTGTGTGCGTGTTGCCATAGTAACATCTTATGGAGCCTGTACTGCTGTCCTCAGAACCTAGTTCCCACAGCTTTAAATGAAGAAGAAAAAAAACCAAACTTACTCTTGATTCCCCCACCAGACAGACAACTGCTGCTTCCCTCTGGTAACCGTGGAACGGATGATGTCTCTGAACATTAAATGCAAACGACAGGCAGGAAACTTGAGAGAATAACAAAGTGATTACTGGCAGTCTGACTTGACAGAAGCAACTAATCAGAGTTGGGGCTTTCCTCGTTTTGCTCAGATTTCGGGGCGTGTGTGTGTGTGTGTGTGTGTGAGAGAGAGAGAGGAGTAAATTCAAGTAAACAAATATTACCCACAAGGCACAGCACAAACACCTGTTTGCACAAAAGCTTTGTTCCACGCTTGTCTCAGACGGCGTAATTGCTTCAGGCAGCTGTTAATGTGCACTTAATTGCATATTCTAAGCTTTGATGAGACTCCAGGGCAATCCTGAGCAATGGCAGAGTGATTCTGATAATGGTTCTGGTAAGGAAAGAGTTGGTGTGATTAAAAAAATTAAAAAAGACATGTATGGTAGGGCTGCACGATTATGACCAAAATAATAATCACGATTATTTTGAGCAATATTGTAATCACAATTATTAATCACAATCATTCATTGTGTCTGGAAAAACATGTATTTTTAAAGCATCACCTGTGAACAATTTACCTGGCAACTCTACATCATATAATATATATATGTGTGTGTGTGTATATATATATATATATATATATATATATATATATATATATATATATATATATATATATATATATATATATATATATACATACATACATATGTTATGTGTGTGTGTGTGTTGCTCCCTCATTATTCCCTTGACACTTTTCATACAGCGTAGGCAACACTGTATGAAAAATAACAATGACATTTTTCTTATCCAGTGTTTTGATGCAGCTGTACTTTCCATTCTCTACATGACTTGCTCTCATCAGTCTAAAGCTGGTTACATCCTCCACGAGAAGCTTCGTCTGAAGCCGGAAGGGATCAATGCGTGCGGCGATGTCTGCTTTTTGTGCAGTGAAGCTGCTTATTTCATATTTAACAAGCAACTTCATCCGCGGCAGGACGGGTTGTGCGCGGATGATCAGAGTTTGTCTCTTTCAATGCCACATGATGTAAAAATGTATGTATTTTTTACCACCTCAATTAGCTGTTTAATTAAAACAATCCATTTTACCCGCAACAGGAAAAATGCTGAAACAGCATCTTACTGCTTCATGCTTGGTATTTAGGCAGCTTAATGAAGCCTTAACCACGCAGTTTGCCCCCTGGTGGTTGGCAGACGACTGACTGAGAACCTGAGTGATAAGAGACGCATGCAGCAGAGCTCACGTTATAAATGTAAATATCGTTGACAATCAGGTTAATTTAATTGTGGCTGTGAGGTTGGCTATAGTGGTGGGAGAAAATTGTAGAAGCTCAGCTCTTCAACTTTGTCTTGTCTTTATTAGTTACAAAAATAAAACGCATGAGTCAACCATGCACCAGCTATCAGTTGGACAAGCAATATTCAATGGCTGCTCAATCACAACAAACAAGCTCTCTCGTGCCTGAAGCTTCGCGTCCAGCTTTATACTGGAGGCCCCTCTTACAAGACAAACCAACATTAATTGACATTCACTTTACAGTTAATACAATACCTAGATACAAACTATGCTACATACGTCAACCTGCCAGTAAAATTTAGCCAAGGCTATAAACATTCTAACATGGCTCAATATAAAAGAATAGAATATTCAATAAAGGTCAGTCACATTAACATGAACAGGAAACACCCCTTCAAGGTCTCTACACATGGTACATGCCATTTCACCTGCTCTATAAAGGTATTTGGACACTCACCATTCTGGTTCACCTACTCACTAGGAGGCATGGTCTACACCACATGTGTCGAACTCCAGTCCTCGAGGGCCGATATCCTGAAGGTTTTTGTTGTCTCAATGCTCCAACACACCTGACCAAAACTTAAAAACAGGTTGACAAGAAGCAACTGGATGCATTTGATTAGAATCAGCTGCGTTGGTAGAGGGAAACAACAAAAACCTGTCAGATACCAGCCCTCAAGGACTGGGGTTTGACACCGCTGGTCTACACCATGACAGTGGCCACAAAAATCGTGATCACGATCAAAATCCGATTAATTGTGCAGCCCTACTGTATGGTGTGTTGGAATATGGGACGGATTTTTCTCATGCTGTCAGCAGAATGGATGTGCACACATTTAGTGGGGTAACCCGCCATTAGAGATGATTTTTTAGATTAGAGATCATTTTCTTTGCAGTGCTTCAGCGACAGCCATCCGTCTTGCTTCCTGCCTGAATTCTGAGTTCTCACTGGGCTGTAAAAGTCAGTCTGATGTGGACCAGGTGTGTAAAGCTAAACTTTAGCAGAAGTTATGAAGTGTTCTTTCTAGAAATAAACATATCAGATGGGTCAGAAGTACAGAGTTGTAAGATTTGAAAGTTAGATAAAGCTACTTTTAACAGGCTTGGAAACAATAAGCTGCCGTGTTGCAGTCAGAGTCAATGACTCGTTTGTCAGATATTTTTAAATGTTTTTTTTTTTTTTTGCTCTTATCAGTGCAACGTTGCGTCCAGAATATAAAAAGTCCTTCATTCATCAACACAAACAGATCATGTACAATGGTGTGCTGCAGCCTGAAGACTAGCTGTAGCAAGATTAAACATCAAACATATGACAGAATATTTTTGCCGAATTGCAGAAGACCTCATTGAAATACACTGAAATAAAGGAAATTTGCATGAACTCCCCAAATGAATCACAGATTGCTAAAAATGGAACTTGTATGAAATCCCCACACAGTAAATGCTGCATATTCGAAGCATTTTCTCATCTCCATGCATTGACTTGCACAAGAGCATAGCAAGTGCCAAGTTGATGTTGCAAAATATGTTTTCTATCAATTAAAGTCAGACACGCTGAGTTGCAGCATGAATATTTATGAGTTGTTTCCAGGGTGATGTTGTGTAACTTGGAAGCTGTTTATTTTGGTCTCAGTTGGCCCACATTTGGTGTCATGATGGAGTTATAAAACACATTCTTGTAGTGTTGTGTGAAGGATAATTAGAATCAAATATCTTTTTAAAAAAAATATATATATTTGTGTTGTAATTCTCTGTATCTTTTTACCAGCAAACATTTTACTCTTCCTCAATGTTTTATCTGTTTTTCTACCCTTTTGTTCAGAGTCAGGCATAAACAAGTGACAGGCCTTTGTATACGCTGTGTCTGTCTCATATTCCATTGTTTTTCCTCATAAGCTTCTCTCTACATCTATACAGCTGGTTACTGCCTCCTCCTCCTCCTCCTCCTCCTCCTCTTCCAGTCCATTAATTTGCCTGTATTCTCCTGTCTTCCTTCACTGACACACACTGTCTCTGTTACTGCAGTGATGCACACACTGACACTCACACAGCTCTGCAAGTACTTGATGTCAGACAAGTACAGTCACACTGAAAAGCCGTGCACACATACATATACATGCCACTCTTGGAGTTGTGTTTTTATGTAAATGCCATTTCAAACCCAAGTGGCGGTTTTCCCTTTAGAGACTGTTATGCTTCTTTAGAGACTGTTATGCTTTGCACATCGCCTGCCCTTGTTCAGAAGTTTGACTCGCCTTGCAACTAAAACATTTGACTCAGGGACAGTGTTTTTGTTTTGTTTTAGCCCCTTGTAAATGGTTTAAAAACCACATTAGCACCAACCAACATCTGGATTTTGAATATTAAGACGTTGTCATGCTTCGAACACCTCTGTAAAAGCAGAAATGCAAAAACCAAAAGATTAAAAACCCATTTTACCTGACTGAAAGACAGCTGGCAGCCGAGTATCTTGCGTAGGCCCGCCATCTTTCATTCAAGTCAATAACGATGAGCTAATTACCTCAGAAAGTCGAGCTTATGAGAAAACTGTGGCCCACCAGTCTGCTGAATATTGGATGCGGTGTAATCTCATCCCTTCATGTTGTCGTGGTTACAGTCTCGTCTCCTGGGAGGTAAAGCTGGTTTACTGGACCCAGAGTATTAAGAGTAAATTCACTTTTACCGGTAGAAAATTTGATCAGCTTGTTTCTCTGGGTGTTTCAGAGTTTTAAAAAAGGCTATAAGATGTGTAGGAACTGCATTTGTTGCCCAAGTTTCAGGTATTTTCAGATTTGCTGTAAATATTTGTATGTCAATAAGTTAAATAATAATCCATGCAGGCTAAGAGCTGGAACCAAATAATCACTCATCAGAGTTAGATAATAGATAACAAATGGGTCCATAATAGGATTGGGAAAATAGATTAGAAAAATCGAGATTTTTTTACTTCGCAATTTTTAAATGAATTTTTTTGGTAAAAAAAAAAGGATTTTTTCTCCTCAAATAAAATTAATCCACTATAAATTTTTATTTTTATTTTTACTGTTTTTATCAATCAGTTTTACTTGTCTTCTTGGACATTATAACAGCAAAATAATGATCTGGCTATTGTGTTGTTTTTCCTACTTGAAATCAAGAAAATTGACAAGCAACAAAAAGTTTTATACATTTTTTTTCCGTCTTTAATCTACAAAAATCAGCAATATCAAAGAATTGTGAAAATCGCATTTTAAATCAAATCTGCGCCCAAAAAATCGGAATGGAATTGAATCGGGACAAAAGCATATTGTCACAGCCCTAATCCATAAACACCTTTATTTATCATTTGAATAACGCATTCGTATGGTTTTCTTTATATTTGCATCACCATGTGACAATGTTTTCTAGTTTTTTGTCTTGACTGGTCAGCACAGGGGTCTTAGAAATAATAAGAAAAATAGACAATACAAACAAAGCAACTTGTTTTTAGATTGTTTTGAATTATTAGTCATTACCAGCCTTACTTGTAGTTGCATATCAACATCTTTTGAAATCTCATAGCTGGTTTTAGGGGAAGTCACCAATGCGGGGGATAAAAAACATTTCTGTTTCTTTGTGTCATCCACATTAAAAAGAACATTTTTCATGGATATATTTGTTTTCACAGTTATATACTGTAAATGAAAGAGATATTTTTATATTAATGTCTCGTTTATGCTGCTGCAGTAAAGCACCCTTGTTTTTATGGTTCTACGTACATAGAAACATCCTCAGTATTGTTTTCTTCTTTCAGATGTTGAGTTAACTGCAGGGGGGGGCATACAGCTGGGTCCACATGAATCTCTGCAGGCTGTCAGTTCCTCCTTCATTTAATGACTCGTAGTATCATTAAAAACAAACCTGCATTTTTACTCTTAATCGACGTTGTTACTTCCAAGATTCCTTCCTTTATTGTGACATGGTGTTTAAAGTATTATGGTTATATACCTGTCACATCTAGGTTCATTTGATCTTTAATGCTTTGCAGTCAGGAGTCAGAGAAGATTGCATTGTTTTGATGCAACTTTGTGAGTTGTTTTAGAACAAATCATTCAAGTATTAAGATAATAGTCGGGTTGATCCCTGCTGGATTTTCCAGCAAAGGCAGTAATGGGATATTTTAGGCTGAAATGCACCGATATTACCAAGCCATCAATTATTTTTCTGCATAATCTGGAACTTTGGAGAAGATTGTTTTCTTCCTTTTTTGCCTTTCACACAGGAAACATTGAGATTGTCATAAAAAGCCAGTCAAAGGCACAGGGTGGGGTGGATCTTCTCCTCTGATTGGCTCTGATGCCATATAATCCTAAAATGCCATAAAATCTGGTGCGATGTGAAAATTACGGTACACCTCTTTATCATTCATTCATTTATTTATTTATTTATTTAGCTAGCTGGTGTACTAAAAGTTAGGTGTAACCAATGACCCAGTTTTATTAACACAACAAGATTTCCCATGGTTAGTTGTCCTCTAGCGCAGGTGTAGACGATGGATCCTGGCTGGCAGTTGGACATCCTCTATGTGGTGTGTTCATGCGCCCAGATGATAAAATATAAGACATCTCAGTAGACTTGGCACAATAAGATAATGACCTAATTATGTTTATTAGAAACCGTCAAATTCACTTCCAGCCACTCAACTCCTTTAGGAAGGAAAATCTCAAAGTAAAAGAAAAATAAACCAAGTTAAATCTACAGTACTGCCAGCGGAAACACAAAGGATTTGCCATTTGTTTTCATTTACTAAGCAACCAAATGGAGCCTCCTACTCCCCCATTTGTCATTCTTCTTCATAGCTGGCATTGTTTATTAGATGACTCTTAACTACATTTGTACTATGATGCAACAGTGAAGCAACACGTGAAGACAAATTTCCAGCATTCTTATCTCTGGTGGTCACCAAAGAACAGTTCAGTGTCTTTGCCTTCCTGCTACCTTTGGTTTAGCATCCCGCTATGTTTGTTTTTCATTACTGAAGAACATCCACAAGGGGTAGAGTTGTGTCAACACCCTGGGGCTTGCACCGCCACATGGAGCTGCAGATGATGTTTCATTGTCATTCTGGCACTGCCAGCCTTTTTCCTTGTATTCATCCACACCTGTCCTATTTCCTGGAGCTGATGTAACTGCAGATTAGTGGGGCTGGGGTTAGATTTCCCAGGAGACACTGATGGTTTTTTATTTTTTCCCCCCATAAGATCTGGAATGGGTGCGAGTTTGCCCGGCTGCCAGCCTGATTTAATGACCACCTTGGTGCAATAAAAATGAGATTTACTCTTCCTGGAAACAACTTTATAATCTGCGCCATTTCTCTTCCCCAGCATGTCATCAACATGTTAAAATTAGGGTGACCAGATCTTCTCTCACCAAATGTTCTATTCTATTCTATTCTATTCTATTCTATTCTATTCTACAGTTATTTAGCTGACGCTTTTATCCAAAGCGACTTACATACACACTAATACCATGATAGGCACATCGGGGTGCAACTTAGGGTTCAGTGTCTTGCCCAAGGACACTTCATAGTCAAGGGAAGCCTGACTATGAAGTGTCCTATGAACTCCCAACTTCTCAGTTACAAGCTGACTGCTCTTCCTCCTGAGCTACAGCTGCCCAGGAGGACAAATGTGGGACAAAGACTAAAAATGTGGGACAATGGGAGATTCCACTCTGCCATGACAAAGTTTAAAAAAAATAAACTTTCTATTCTGCTCTTTGGTAATAAAAACTAACCAAACATAACAAACCTGTTATTATAAAGCTCGGATTTTTGTGCCATTTCACGTCACATTCCCCGCCGCCGTGTGACACGGAAAAATGAGTTTGACAAACCCTCTCACAGTCTCCTCGAACAGGTTTAATCTAGGAATATGTCTTTGTTGTAACAACACTTTCTTTTCTTCTTCGCTGCGGTCGTCTCCCTGTCCTCCATGATCGATCGATGTATTTATTTATTTATTTTCATCAGTGGGTGCACCGGTGCATCCTAGATGTGCATTAAGTCCCGCCTTCTAGTTTGATTGACATGACTGTAACTCAAATCAGCAGGCGGTGTGATGTGACAGCCGTCAAATATTATGCCACACAATCAGTAAAAGCCAGTTTTGTTTGTTTGTTTTTTTTCCCTTCACAAAAGTGTAGACCGGTCGTAACAATGTGGGACAGCGCCCCGTTTTGTGGGACGTGTGAAAAGTAAGAGAAATGCGGGACAATCCCGCTCAAAGCGTGACATCTGGCCACACTAGGTAAAATATAAGTTTCTTAAGCGTCTCAGTTTATAATGATTTAAAGTAGAAATCATTCTGCTCACCTTTCTTCTTAAACGTTCATACCTTTAGCTTTCGTATAAGCTGTGGGTAAGTGTAATCATTGTTTGAGCACCCAGGGGGAAGCTAGTGGGGATTCAGTTAAGCGTGGAATGTGAGAACTAAAAGATTGCTGCTTCACCTCTTCTTGTCGCAGGGAGGAGGAGGAAAGCCTACGAGACAAGATCCGTGCAGACCACGAGCGAGCTCTGCAGGAGGCGAAGGAGAAGCTGCGGAAGTCGCGCGAAGAGCTGAAGTCTGAGATTCAGACAGAGAAGACTAAAGTGAAGGAGGACCTGAAGAAAAAAGACGCAGGCCCTAAACCGTTACCACCCGTCCCCATGCCAAATGTGGTGGGCACCAGTGATGGTGAGCCGCCAGAGCCGGACGTTAAAGAGAAGAGAGACAAGATCAGAGAGGTAAGATTACTTCTCACCGCTTAACATGCAAAAAAAGCTGAAAACCAGGTTGGAACTGCCTCAGTATGGAAAAGAAAATGATGGAGCTTGAGAGGAGAAAGTTGGTCTGGCAGTGAAATATTTTATCAATTAATCCAAATGAGGTCTTTATGACAATTAGTTTAGATTTTTCCCCCTTTTTTATGCTCTCTCTCTCTCTGCCAGCTCTCTCTCTCTCTCTCTCTCGCTCTCTCTGCCAGCTCTCTCTCGCTCTCTCTGCCAGCTCTCTCTCTCTCTCTCTCTGCCAGCTCTCTCTCAGCCCTTTCCAATGCGCAGGGCTCCTGTTGGAAACTGGCTAGCTTATGTCAATCAATCACTGGTATAATTAATTTATTGAAAAACCTGAATGTTGCTGCCTTGTTTTGTTGCCTGGCAACCAGTTTTCACTTTGGTAGGTTAGATTTCTGTAAGCGGATGTTGACATCCTAACATCCTGCAAAATTTCTGTTTTGTTTTTGAGGGTTTATTTTGAACATGTTATGATATAAACATGAACAGCGGTGATAATAGAAGACCATTAATAATAATGGATTATGTTTAACTAGATTTACTGCCTTCCAATGTACCAGAGTGCTTCACAGTGAATGCATTATTCATTCACACTTGGTGGCGGTGAGCTACATGTGTAGCCACAGCTACTGTGCGGGTTCTCTGACCACCACCAAACATTTGACACATTCATACACAAACTGGAGTAGTGGGGTTTGAATTGCCAACCTTCTTGTCTGCCACTGCAGCCCCCAATCTAATCCTGGACGGAAAGGAGTGGAAGGAAGCATGTTTAATCCCACTCCTTCTCCATTTCTCAGTCGTTTTGTTTGCTGGTGATGAAATTATTCACTTCCTGTTTTTATTGTTTCCTTCCCTTTCTCATGGAGAGATCTTCAAAGATACCATTTGTATTTATAAATGTACAAACACATGTCAACAAAACAACAAAATGAATAAATTTATGACAATCAGAGGAAAAACAAAACAAAACAAAAAAAGATGGACTAAAAACCCCCAGAAAAAACAAAACATAAACCCAGTGATTCTCTGTCCTCCGTCCCCTGTTTACGGTCTGATGGTACCATTTCTTGAACTGGTTCAGCTTTCAGGACTAAATCTGCAACTCTTCATGTTCTTTCTGCGGAATAAAATATTCTCTCTTGGATTCTGATTAAACTGGTGTAAACATGGGCTGGTTCAAGGTTCTGAGACTCTGGAATGGACCTGAAACCAGAGAGCATTGAGGGACGAAGTGAGCCGTTGTAGCTACCAGATGTGCTCCGGTTGTCTGATCTGCATCTGCCGGTGACATCACACTACACGATTGGCTGGGTGTTGGCAATGACGCCGTAGACAGTCGCGGTTGGTCCAGACCAATTATGGATCTAGCTTTTAGTGAAGCAGGCTTGGAAACATGAGATGTGTTTCCATCACATCTAGAATCGCACAAAACTAAATGTTGCAATTAAAAAAAAAAAAAAAAAAGCTAATGGAAACACCTACATTTCAAAAAAAGTTTGAAATGTGGCTAAAAAGTTTTTCAGATGTTTTGATATAGAAACATATCGCAAAAGTGTAATGGAAACACTTTTTTTGCATTTACGTGCCCCAAGTCGTGATGTTGGGGGTCATGACCAGTTCATTTTCAGTAAAGATGGCACGGTGTGGAAGAAACAGCAGCAAATTTCAGAGTTTTACAAAATGAAAATGAGGGAAAAAAGCTTCAAAAACCCGTCGTAACTTCTCCGCAGCAAGTAGAAAACCCCAAAATAACCCAACATGGCTACCTTACATATCCGCAATTTTTGTAAAATCTCGCAAGAGCAATGAGATTTTGTGAGACTTGAGGATAATGGGCTAAATACTGTTCAATGGACACACCCACAAATCGCAGTTGTTGTTTGTCAAAACTTACAAATATAACTTTTATTTAGCAAAAAATCTAACGGAAACGCAGCTATGGAGAACTGTTCAGAAATCCATCGTTACCTATGGAGCAGACTTACAGCAGCCCGACTATCACCTCGAAAAGTGCGGAAAGCTACCACTTGGAAGGCATCCTTTTCAATTCATATTTGCAACATTTATTCACATTTTAACCCGTTACTAAACAGACACTCTACAATAATCTTGTTTTCTACCGCTGCTTTACATGAGCAGGTGTTACCATCAGAGCAAGCACCGCTTGGTGAGTTTTTAAGCACGAGCTAACAATATATTGAGGATTTGACGTGACAGTAAAATGGATACATTTTCAAATTCTTCAGGGCTTTATTGGTATGTGGAAAAAAAGTTCCGATTACATAAGGAAATGTGAAATGAAAGCAAAAATATGTAGTGATAAATAGAGACGCTGAGCAGATCTGATTCCTGAGTTGTAGTGCAATGTACTGTGACACATTTAAATGGGGAAAACGTAGTAACAAAGTTTAATGATGTTTTTAATAAATTTAATATGTTTTAAGAAAGAAAAGCAAACCGGATTATAATTAGAAATTAGATTTAATGTGGAAATAACAGAAGATTTATTTTATAGGCATGTCGCCCAGCACCAGGAGGAAGTTGGCAAGAACACAACAGATCGCTGCACATAAAGTATCAACCTTCCCATTTTACCCAGTCAGACGTCCACTCAGCACTCACATTTAACCCTGTCAAGACTATCTTGCAGTAGACCAGGGTGAAGGGGTGTGACTTCATTTCATTTGCACAGAGTGAGGATTGCACTGTATGTTTGTATACTTCTCTGCTGGTTTATTTCAGCTGGTATTGAAGGCAACGTCGAGCCAGAGGAACAGTGCATGAGCAGAATGCAGATGCTTCTATCCGGTTCTGCTTGTTGCAGACACCAGACCAGCCTCAGCGTCTCTCCCTCTTTATGCTGCTCTTCTTCCTTTCTCCCCTCTGCGAGTCCTCTTGCATAATTACCTCATATCGTCTCTCGTGAAGCAGCACTTGGAGTCAGAACACTCGTTGTGCATCGGAGCAGCCCCATTCACTCCAAACCCACCTTTTGTTTCTAAATGCCCCTTTTGTTCCCCTTCATAATTGCCATTCATAGTGAATGCCATACAATCCCAAATGAGCAAGAAAGTAGCAGCTGTATGGGCAACAGCACAGCGCAACCCCCCCCTTTCCTGACTACCTTGTGAATCCAAGGAGAAAGCATAATGATACACAGCAAAACAGTAACTGCTAGACCACAGTTTTCTTTTCTCCCTTTTTCTGTTCTGTAGATGCAGGAAGCCATTTGGTTTGCATTTTGATGTTGTAAAACAAGTTCAGGGAGGTATTTATGCATCCATTTTCTTGTCATTATGTTAGTTTCATATAGACAGGAAGCAGTAATTCAAGCAGAGTAGTCATTGTCAGTCCTATATCATCTGTCAGTCTCGAGGTCTGACGCCGTCTGACAGCATCTTTCATGTGTTCCTTTTGAAGTTATTTTGGATTTGTCTGATTGCAGTGGTGATTTTTGGGTTGTTTTTGATGCTTTTGCAACTGTCTGGTGACTGCAAAACTGCTAGCAAATGGTTTTTAACTAAACCTTAAACCCAAATTTTGTTTTAATATATGTTCATGCAACTTAACCGGTTCAGTTTCAGCATGTACATAAACTAAACTGGTTTGAGGGAAAGCGTTTCTAGTAAACTCCACTAATCTGGGATTGATTTACTATGCAAATTCCATGTATATTAAAGCTTGTGCTTGTAAAAGTATGAAATGTGCACAGTTGCACATGTCAGCTGGGAAATAGATGAGATAATAGAAGCAATATCCTAAATTAGATCTTTGATTTCAATTAATAATATTACTTTTAATAATATTTAATATTTAACTGTGGAGGAGCTCATTTCCAGCTTCATTTAAAGCTGTGGTGCAGTTAGAGGAGATTAGTGAAATCCAGCTGGGCACTTTTGCTGCTCTTATCACCTGCCACACTTTTCATACTGCTTTCTGCTCCAGAAATAGAAATGAACTTACTTTTTATGCCTTGCAAAATTCATATTTTATTGAATGTACAGGAGACAAAACTCTTTTTTTTTTTTAAAAAAAAAAAAAAAAAAAAAGATTTTACTGCTTCTAATTGCTCCGAGCGCTGTAGTTCTGCTACTCATGTGATCCAGACATTTCTTTCAGGGGACTGGAGGAGCATTTAGGTGATTTATTGATTGCCTCAGTACTTTTTACCTGTCACATTTTGAGATATTGTTTGCCCAAAGCAGCTGAAATAAGCTGGGTGTTGCAGTTAATGGGCTGTTAAATTTGTTCATTAATGTTTGGAGGGAAAAAAAAGGTGATTGTCTCCCATAAATGACTTGAATCTATAATATTGGACTTCATTTGTAGTAATTGGACTTGTATTAAATATGTTTGATTTCCTCTGATAATTAACCTAAGATGACCTTTATCAGAAATGAGCTACACATAAACAAACAAACAAATCTGAATTTAAAAGAGGATATAGGTAACACATAAATAGGTGAATGAAAATGCTTCCCCCTCTTATCTCACATTGCTTACATGGCCCATTTTCAACGCTGCAGGGTTGTTTTTGTGATCTCTAATCTCAAGCTTCCCTCAACTGGCAGGTAATTAGTGGTAATTGCAGCACATAATGACTGTAGAAGAATAAAAAACTGGGATTTCAGCTGGTTCATCACTAGATGGTTCAGAGTTTGTGCTTTGTGGAGGTGTCTGCAGAAATGGCTCACCGGTTTCTCACCTCTAACTGAAGAGTAAAGAGCAAATGATTGCAGATCTTTGGCTGGAAAAAGAGCACATGTATGTATGTATGTATGTATCCCTCCAGAGCTAGGGACTGCGGCTGTGAACTCCAGATAAGTCAGTGGCCAAACCAGCACTGTTTAGGTGCAATCTAAAAGGTGCAGAAAACCAGATGTACTGGGTAGACGGGAATCGTTTCTGATAGAGAACGCAACAGGCTTTTTTGCCTTCAATTCTTATACTAAACTCTCTAATCTCTTCTCAAACATCCTCCCCCATGTCAGCAGAGCTTTACAGTGTTTGTCAGAAAGCTCTTTATGTTGACTGCACAGCTAGATTATACTGTAAGCATGAGCCCATGTGCATGTGGCAAAATGGCCTCCAGCGTTGGGCACATGACCATTTCTCTCCCGCTCGCCAGTTTCTATCTCGTGTTCTTACCTCAGTGTTACCTTACAGCCTCACTTAAACTCGGCTCATCCATCATTCATTATCATTCCGAGCAATCTTCAATAGATTTTCCCTCATCCAGCCGCTACAAGGCTCATAAAATCATCTGTTTTCATAATGCACATCTACAGATGGTACAGTGCATTGTTTCAGTCTAACAGAGCGGGAGGAAGGGGGGAAAAATGAAAGCAAAAGGCTTTTTCAGGCTGAAATAGCCAGAAAAAAAATGGATAAATAATTTCTGAACCTGAATTTAACTTTTGTTAATATAAATTTACTTCAAAACGACATTCAGCATGATGATGTCAGTACTACAGAAAGGACATCAGTTCCCTTTTCCATCAGGAGTTTGCAGCTCTTTTCACAGAGCGGCTACTTTTAGAGTTTAAAATGCATCTCCTGTTTCTGTCTTCATGAGGTTGGTAGTATTTACTTGTGCTTATTATTGCTGAACGAGACAACACGCGATAATTAGCCTGAAAGTTAACAGAATCGCATTGTGGTGCTTTGTGTTTTTATCTGACTGGTCCAGCTAAACGGTCCAACAACACATTGAATAATTAGGTTGATGTGAATTAAACGATTTGGTTATTACATTAATAGATTATTTATTAAAGTTTAACATGTAAACATTTTTCACTAAATAATTATTTCATTGTGAGTTAAGTCAACACGAGAAGCATGTCCCAAAACCCCCCCCCCCCAAAAAACTTGCTAATGAATTTAAAAGATAATTAAAGCCCATCAGTTGAAGAATCTGTTTCAAGAATCACAACTTCTGTAACAGTACACCAGTAGTCAGAAGAATTATTATTATTGTTTGCTTCTTAAATTTTAAATATTAGCATATTATGGATATTTTTCCCCTCTGGAGAGCAAGTCAGGATGTTGTACTCATACTAACGTATTTATGCTTCTCATCCTTGAAGTAAAGTAGCCTTTGGTGCCATTTCTCAAGGGTCTGTGCTCTTATTTTTTTCAAAGAAATCACTGAGTCATAATTTGTTTGGCTTACCCGATCAAATCCTCTTTCCTTCCGCTGCATCGTTCTCCAGTGCATGCTTATGATTTAGCCTTGGGAAAAGGGAAAAAAACCTAAAACACTTCATCGTTTCACAGCCTTTATAGTAAGTATTTTTCGTCTATTATTATTTCTTTCTTGTATAAACTGTAATTTCTGGCACAGTGATGTTGCTGCGTACACCTCCTGTGTCCCTGATATGTTAAAATCTGAAAGTACGAACCTCATTTTGCCCATTAAAAATCATACAATATGAACATCACAGTAAAAAAATACAAAGATGCACAGTATTGTGACATGCTAGTTTAGCAAACAAGTAGCCAGTTACTGCGGATTTAATTTCAGCCATACAAACGTCATAGTAAGTAAACTCCCATTTCTACTCCTCCACCTCACACGTTTCAACATCCAGGGTAGGGCTGAGCGGTATGGCAAAGTTTTCATATCACGGTTTTATTAAAAGTCATATCCCTTTTACGGTATTTGACAGTTTGAGTGTTCTTACCGTCATTATTTTCTATTATGAAAAGAATTACTGCACTTGATTACCATCAGGGATGCTTGCCAGCTTAGTCTGTAATTTTCCCGTGTTCCGGGTACATGGTGGGTATGGCGGTGTTGCAGAATTATCTGCGGTCTGGCAGGACATAACTGGGATCCAGTTTTCACCATAGTCTTAAACACGTCTTTCTCTACGGTATTTATATGAACCATATGCTTCACGAGGTGGAATGTTACTGCGTTAGTTGTCTCGACCCACCGCTTGCTTTTTTACCCCCATATGCTGTCGCTTCAGCACATGTGTCTTGAATGAATGTCAATGGGCCAAACAAATTCTTATTTGGACAAAAGAAGCGGACCCGGTCCGCCTACAAATGCAGGTCTTGGCACTTTTCAACCTGACCAAATACAGGAAGTGGACTACAAAAAAAAAGTCCCTTCCTGCATTTGCCATAGTCCTCTGCCTCATCTGTTGTTTATACTGCGTCCATTGTTGCAGTGTATTTCTGCCGTATACTTGCATAAGACACAATAAAAACCCAAAACAACAATAGTTTCGTCTTCATGTTTAGCTCGTAATGGAGTCTTTTGTTTTTCTTCACGTTGGTCTTGTCCTCTCTTTTGCTAAATACTAGTGCAGCGCCACCTTTGTAGAGAATGGGGTATATTATTGTAAAGCTTTGGCGCGTTTGACCAAAGTGCAGCGTGAAGGCAATCTCGGTCTGAATGAATACAACCCCCTACAACTGAGCTGAGTCCCCAATCAGACCAAGTCTAGCGGACTATTCTGATGTGAATGCACCCTAAAACATGATGGGTCGGGGGTCCTGAGGGCTGGAACTGAGAAATACTGGAAGAAGGAAAGATGGGAGTTCACATTTGTGCAGAATGAAATGGGGAAAGGGGTTGAGGGGAGTGTACTTGTGCTTAGTTCGTGTGAGTGTGTGATTGTATATAAAAGAGACAAGAATGAGGTGTGTGTGGCTACAGAGTTTAAACCGGACTGAAACCCAGTTTTGGAGTCTTAAAACCGTTTAATCTCTGAAAAGCAGGTACAGTGATTTCTGAATTGACCCTGCTGTTGATGAATCTGTGTGTGGGTGCATGTTTTGGGAGCAGAGTGTTGAAAAGAGTAGCAAACAGATTTATTAACGTTTTCCATACATAATTAACTGCTGATTGCTCCATAATTTACCAGAAAAAAATGAGCAGCAGCACGTCTTAAAGTATGTGTTTGACTGTAACAGTTGTTCAGAAAGGGAAGTCTTACTGGGAGGAGAAGCTTTCTCCACTCTTGGTGATTTATTTAGATTACCACAAGACCACATTATTTTTAATGTGTGGGAGGGAATCTGCGACAATGTGGGACATTTCAACAATAACACAGTGAATTCACTGAGAAGTAGAAATAAAATCAGGCAAGAAAACGACAGCCTTCCCTCTCCACCAAATTGTGGCAGCCTTTATTATTCATTCTGTTCTTTTTTTTTCTTTATTTTGTAAAAATATGTCAATGTTCCTGAACTGGGCTCTTCTTTCACCTGCATTACCGTTGCCGACCTGGTCTGAGGTGTGAGTTCCTCCACGGCCGATCAGTTTAAAAAACTATAAGTCCTCCAAAGCTCATATCTAATTCTGAAGGGATGGTGTAAAACCTGAGTAGCTTTAAACTGGAAAAAACAATAGTGTGATTGGCTCACAGATACATGAAGCTGAACTTGAGAGGAGCTAGCTGTAGCTAGCTTACATTGGACATAGCTGACGATCTTTCTAATGTTGATGTTTTCCTCCTAACCACTAAAAGAGTGAAAACTTTTACCACCACCACCACCACCACCTGCAGCAACAGCATCAGCTATGCAAAGATGCAGCCTGGTGGATCGTTTTCATTTGTTTTTTAACAGTAAGAAATACAACGTGAGGGATGTAAACAACACAGTTTAAATCAAAACATGTAAAGTGTCCTATTCATAAAAATGACTCTCTTGTTGGTTCCGGTCTTAAACTTTAGATGAGTTACATGAAGTATAATTCAGACTGGTCTAGACATTTTGCCCACAGGTATATATTATAATTAGGCTATTAATGTTACGTCTGATATTTGGTGACCTTCTCTTTTCCTCCAAGCAGGAAACTGGTGAACTTACTCCAGGTCTCTTTTCCCCTTTTCTTTTATGCGAGGCGCTGGAGCACCCAATATTACAGCAATAAAAAAAACATTTTTTGGTTCAAACAAAATAAACAAGGATCACAGTAAGATCACAGATGGGCTAAATGCTAATGGAGGTTGCTATAGATGTGTGAGATAACCCAAGATGCATATCTTACGACACGAAACTCCCAATATAAAAGAAGGTCAGGTGTTTTTTAATCTTTTATGGTTGGAAAAGGTTTTGCTGCAAGTATTCCAGGAAAATTTTAATCGAATACAGACAATGTTGTCAAGGTTAACATTTGCTTAAGGACAAAGTTATTTTAAAGCCTTTAGTTTGTGCTTATGCTAACTGTTAGCTACCAGTGGTAATTTCCTTTGACATTAGCTTTGAGCTAACATATTACTTTTTACACTATTCGATATGCAGTGCAAATAATTTCACTGAATGAAATTATTTCCAGTGCAATGCATTTTATGTACATCTGCTTAGTTTTACAGTTTTATTAATTAAAGGTTTCAAAATGCATTCAGCCTTTCAGATCTTTCTTAGGAAACTTTTTATCTTGCAAGCTGTTGAAGCAAGCTGGATCACGCCACAAATGCAAGCTGCGACAGAAAACTTTGCAACATTATAATTGATTGTCTTTTGTTGCTGCATCAATGAACAACCTTCCATGCATCCATCTTGATGCATTGTAAGATTAATTAAATTCAACACCCCTACTCCTCTTGCTGGGGCATCTTTTGTGGTTGTAATTTGAGATGTGTGTGGGGTCTTGGACAGCATACCTCGGCCTGTAATTGTGGTTGCTTGGGAGGAAGTAATGAATGTAGTATCAGGCTACATAAAAGGTTATAATAAAATAAAAAATAAAATAAAAAATCTGAAACTGTTTTTCTTTTGAACTTTTCATTAAAACTTTTTTTTTTAATATATCACCACACATCTATCAATCAATATATATTATCGAATTATTGTCCAGCCCTAGTTTTAAGCTAGATAAGTTACGTAATGCATCTTTAGAATTTTATTATTATTATTATTATTTAATTTCCTTTGATAAAGTATTTTTCATTTAATTTAATTTTAATTTAATTTTATTTAATTCAGGAGCTTGACACTGCCCAGCGCTGTTTGTTGATTGCAGTCACGTGCTAATTCGCTTGGTTTAGTAGACTTGCCTTTTTTTGTTGCTCAGGCGAGCAAGTGTAGATTTAATTAAAAAATCTACACTTTTTCCAGCTGAATGTGTCTTTGAATGTAAAAGATACTATAAATCAGTTATCCTTGAGAGAGGCAGTTCACATTAATCAGCATTTTGTCATGTTGCCAGCAGGGCTCATCAGGCCAATTTTACATCAATGAGCAGATAAAAAAATAAAGCTATCAGTTAAGTGGCTGCTGCAATGATTATGAATATTTAAATATTCCTCCTTAAACTCAAGACGCCAGCCTACATCACCACAACGTCTGATTTTAAACTTTGCTCCCAGTATTGAGATAAGCTTGTATATTTATTCAACAACTTCAACAATAGTTGCAATGTAAAGTGGTCTCCTGCTCTAAAAAGAGACTAAAATAAAACCTTTAAAAGACTTTAATCTTGCAGCACTGCTAGGTACTTCTATCAGGCAGAAAAGAAGAATGAATGGTCTGTAAATGATGGAGTGAAAGGATCTCAAAAAGAGTGCTCAATCTCAAGCGAAGCTGTTGAAGTGAATGTAGTCATAAAATGTTCTGTCTTTCTGATTGGCACATTAATCACTTCAACGGCGATGCTGTATAAACTGGGAGGTGACCCACAAATGACTCAGTAAAATCTACACGAATGACAAATGAGCATCTCTCTGATAAAGATGTGGCTCTTTCAAAATGCTAAGCTCCTCAATTTAAGCTGAAATTCAGAAACTAATAGAATTGACACAACAGGAGCAAGCGGTTGATTTCTGTCTGGGTTCGATATGTGACCTTGGGGGAAATTGCTAGTCGCCGTTGTTTGAACTCCTTGCCAATGTGGAGTCCTTGACTTCTTCAATTTCATGGGGAATTTATTGCCAACCGCTGCTTAAGTGCCGTGAATGTATTTACTGCAAGAAGCAATTCCGATGTCACACTTTCTCCACTCTCATGCATCTTCTGAAAGACCTTCCGTTAAGCCAGATAGGACAGCTCCCCGTGCGAGTTGGAGGGAGATGAGAAAGATGAGGCAGGTGGTTGAGCACTTTAAATCAGTCATACTTTCCTCAGAGGTCACAGAGAGCAGTGCATAACTCCAGCTCAGCTCTCCAGACTTCAAACCTCCAAAAGCTTGTCAAATCCTTTTTCCCCCCCCCTCTAAATTATTGCAAAGGTAACAGCCTTGGTTGCAACTGGCTTGATTTATGAATATTTTTACTGCACTGTGGTTATCTGGGACTGTACTTTCTAACTGTGTGTGTGTGTGTGTGTGTGTGTGTGTGTGTGTGTGTGTGTGTGTGTGTGTGTGTGATTGTGGCATATGAGGGATAAGGGTGTCTGAATCATGGCTGTTGTTCCTGTGGGAGAGGAAATGGAAAGGACCAAGCCACGCTTCTTTTCTGGCCTCTCAGGCTGCTAGAGTGAAGGTCGCAGCTTCTATTAAAGTGGCCTGCCTGGAAGGACATGAAGGCAGAGGCCAGCCTGCCGCCTCAGAAAAGCTCACCTGATATTTCCTTTTCCGTTTGAGTTATATGTCACGTTCTGATCTGAGAGGACAGATCAGAATCCTGATCAAAGGTTCCTTCTCATACAGAGGTGTGTTTCGCATCATATGGAAATGAATTATCAGATGTTTAACCCTTTGTGTTTCATCGGCTGTCTTCTACCGGTGTATATTTGCATCAGCGCTGTATGACCAGAATTGTCCATCAAAACAGTTTTGAAAATTATATTCGTGGTTTCAAGGTATTTAATTGTAATGTTTTTTTTCCTCATGCCAGCATGTCTGAGATACATTTGCTGCTGTTTGATGGAAGAATTACTGCAGTCAACTGGCTAAGATTAATCTAGTCTGTCTGTCTTATACGTCACACAAAAAACACCCTAAAAGCCTTTTAATGTTCTCAGTGTGGATCAAACTCTGAATCTGTTTTCCTCCACAGTAATTAGTGGAACTATGTCACTGTGATGTTCATCTTTCACCTTGATTCTTTTTTTGTGTTGTTGTTGTACATGATACCTGTAGCAAACATATCTGCAATTAACGTCTGACTTTTACCTGAGCTTATCTTAGTTTTATCGATCCTTGGTACTCCAATGATGTTTGTGGCTGTAGGTGTGCAGCAAATCGCTCAACTGTTTAGTAAATAATTGTTTAGTTGATAAAACCAAAGCATCTCCAGATACAGATAAGTTTTCTTTTTTTCAATGTCTTCTAAAGCTTCAATTTCTAAACTTGTTCATAAATCCATTTTCACAGCTCAGCGTGTCCAATAGGGGATGGGAAATAAAATAAATAAATAAATTAAAAAAAATCAAATATCTGGATTTTTTTGCTTTACAATTTTTAAAATATTTTTTTTAGTTGAATCGATTTCTTTTTTCAAATAAATAAAAATAATTCATGATGAAATTTTTGTCTCTTTATTATCTTCTTGGACATTATAGCAGCAGAATGAGGGTCTGACTACTGTGTTGTTTTTTCCTAATTGAAATGAAGAAAAATTAAAAGCAAAAAATGTTTGCTACATTTAATTTTTTTGTTTTTAGTCTACAAAAATCAGCAATTAAAGAACTGTGAGAAATGCCATTTAAATCAAATTGGAACCCCCCCCCCCCCCAAAAAAAAAGAAAAAGCAGAATCAAATCAGGACAAAAGCTTATTGTCACATATTAACATTTCCAATAACACAGTAACCCAGCTTTGTGAACATAAAATGGTGAAGCCATGAAAAAGGGCCCTCCTCAACATGTTTTAAATGTTGTTAGACTATTTAATAGGCGTGGGAAAATCGAATAAAAAAAATCGAATATTGGGATTTTTTGCTTGACAATTTAAAATAGTGTTTGCCATGCCAGACCTCACAGCACTAATTTGTTTAATTCACTTTGACCTTAAACATGTGGTCCCCAAACATGTTGATGATGAGAACAGGAGGTCTAACTCTGCCATAATGGCCATTTTGACAACCACACCTGAACTGTACTAAAACACTACTTTTTCTTTTTCCTTTATTATAGTTGGCAATTGCAAAGATAATGTTAACATCCTGTGATTTAGTCTTCTTTTAGGCAAGCCTGCAACCTTTTTCATTTTTTCGTCTTTCCCTGTAACACATGATAATTACACGTTAGTACAACTCTCTTTACTACAACTCCAGAAGTATTGAAAAAAACCTTGTGATTGCAGAGACATATTCCTTTCATTATAAGGTATGCAGTTTTCAATCTGCCGCATGAAAATAGGAACATGGCTCAAAATGTTTGCGCCTTGGTCTCTGAATCTGTAAAATGCAAACACATCTTTTCAAAGTCTAAACACCTAAGTTTCCATGAAACTCTGCACCATATTTCAAACTTTTCTCCAATCCTCATCGGCTTAGCGGGCAAAGGAGGGAGGAGAGGGGTTTTTAATCTCCTTCAGACTCTCACCTTAATAACACTGGGCCACTTCTGGGCTGCCACTCTCTTCTGAACTGAGCTGGAGTGTATAATGTTGCATGGTTAATGAACACACTGCGGCAACACAGAGATGTGGCCTTACTCTTTAACAGCCTCACTCTCAGTCCTCTGAGGCAAGTCATGATTTATTATGTTGTCCTCTGAAATAGATGCCACATGTGACTGTCAGTGTGTTTGAAAGTCAGTGTTTAAACAGGGGGCAGGTTCATCCATTAAAATGTGGTGAAAGATGAAGATGCATGAGCTGACGGTGGAATCACTGCTGTGCTTCCTGCAGTCTGTGATGTGACCTGAAAACAAAAGATGTCTATGAATGTAAGGATTTCTCTTTTATCTGATGTCAGATGGCTTCTGCGCTGAGACCGCTGCAGTTACAGTCTTCAGTGACATCGGTTTCACCACAGACAGCGGAAACATTTCACTCCTGGCCTACTGAACCCAAGTGTTACATTAGACCGGAACGTCTTAGTAGATGGGCTGAAAAACTGGGCAGAATTTTTTTTCTTTTGTTATTTATTTGAATCTATTTTAAAGATGCAGTACGTAACTTTCTAACCAACTCCACGTTCTGGACTTGTTCAATACAATGACATCTATCGTGTATTTCTGGAGCTGCTGCTGCCCAGCAGCGTCCCAAACCTCAGAAACCACACGATACAATTTTTCCATCCACTACGCGATGTCGTAGCAGAGTTTCACTTTACACCAGATAGCATATTTGCTGTTTTGAACATGCAAGGTCGTTGATTGAGCAAAGAAATGCATGAAGATTCAAAGAGAGAAAGAGACAAAACAAGAATCATCGTAAGATTGTCTTTTGCTGGCTGGAAGAGTGCTAACAGGTCAGGTAGGATGCAAGATGGATGCTGAATTAGCTGTTGATTGGGGGCATGTGGTGGGTAAAATCCTAAAGGTTCTGTGGTGTGTCTAAAAAGATAAGGACTACTTTGTGTCTATATGTAACAAAAATAACCTGCGGACTTCCCCAAAGCTCCATCTTGGGCCCACTGTTGTTCAGTCCGATCCAACTACCAAGCCAGAAATCTTGAAGTATTCATGTAAACAGACCTGAATTTTAGGTGTCACATTAAGTTATCTAGTTTCTATTTAAAGAATGCATCAAGGATTATTTAATCTTTAATCTTACATTCTTTTATTCAATGATGTCTCGGCAGGATTTATGCATTTATTCCATGGTAGGCTAGACTACTGTAACGCTGTCCTTACTGGTGCTGCTCCAGTCCTCACTAAGACCAAGAAAGTTGATTTTTTTTTTTTTTAAACTCCTCCGGTCTTTTCACTTACTTTGTGTTTGTTGAAGAATCAATTTCAAATATGGCTCTTAGTTGATAAAGCACTGAATGATTGAAGACCAAAATACATTCAGGATCTTCAAGATCATTATGATCAAACCAGATCCCTCAGGCCATCTGTGTCAAATCTATTGTTTGTTCTCAGAGTAAGAACTGAACATGGAGGGGCAGCGTTCAGTTTTTATGTTCCTCACATGTGGAACAAACTCCCAGAAAACTGCATGTCTGCTGAAACTTAGAGCCAGGTTTAAGCAAGCGTAAAAACTTTTCCATTTGCTGCTACTTTTAATGAAAACAACTGTTAATTCCTCACATAGTAACGTTATTTCTTGCATTTTATTCTTGTAGATGAAACACAATTAAACCTGCCAAAAAGAGGAGTTTAGAAGAATAACAATATAATACAGTAGTAATACAAGTACGTAAATAGCCGTTTTAAAGGCATTAATATTAAATATTAGAGATTCCAATGTTACCAAATATATTGGGCTAATATAATGGCTAAGTCTGCTAAAAGCTAGTCTGTGTTCGACTGTGTTACTTTGGGAAGTTGTCATGGCTCCAACACAACAAACCGGGGGAAGTCTTCCTGCCCTGCATCTGCAGCCAGCTGCTGATGAGGTTTAGGTATTATTGTGGAAACAGCCTGCCACTCTGGCCAACTCAAACCAATTTTTTTCTGTCCATTCTTTCCGTGCATTTCCCAAGACGCTTTGATGTGAAGTGGTAGCTGTCAAATCTATTCCACAATTTTGTATCTTAATGTCTAATTAGTATTCCAAGATCCTTTGTCGCATAAGCAGTTTGTCAGCGTTGTCAAACACCCTTCACTGTGTGAGTTGTCCTTGGCATATGGGCAAATCAAAATTTGATGAAGCATCCAATCAACACGCATCAGTGGGAGTCTGCCAGTGCTAAGGTGTCCGTGTCATGGCGTGTCATAATTTCATTTATAATCTTTGGTGCAGGCGTGGATCGCATCATGGAAAACAGCAAGGCCAAAAACACAATGATGCTCCTGGCCCTGGTCTGTATGAGCTTGGCTGCATGCCTGCTCCAAGGAGAGAAAGTTGGATGGCGGTGTGAATTCTCATCTCCCACATAGTGGCTTGAAAAGGCAGGGGAAACTGGCATAGCGAGGTTGGAAAGGAATACAAGGTGGCTGATGAGTGTAAAGATTCCCACCAAGCTTCGTTTAAGCATCATATACAAAGGTAGTTCATTACTATCCTATGTTTTGTTAGAATAACAACCGTCTCCTACTGACAGGGCCGTCAGTTTTTTTCCCCAAAAAGTCAAATTTGAATTAATTATAAATGAACAAAAACTTCCAAGATGCTGTAAACCGTTTCCTAAAACATCTGTAGGATACATGTCTGCATATAAATCCTGCTTTTGACTCGTACTCCATGTCTCCTCTAACTTGCTGGGGTGGGTTATGAGCAAGACGAGTGCTGTTGTGGACAGTGGATGGGTGGGAATGCTTGCAGACACAATAAAGAACAAATTTAGTTTTAGTATTCAAAACGGACATCCTACACAGGCCCACAACATCACACAACAACAACAACACACAAAAAAACAAAAAAAAAAGTGTCATATTTAACACTAAAATATTTAGTTGAGAAGCCTATATCAGAAGGCCAGGTGATAAGCATGTCCATGCCTGCTTACATACATATATACATATGTTCTTACATAAACCTATACATATTCCTGCATGCATACATATATACATACACACACCAACTACATTTACATCTGCATACAAAATATATACACACATACCCACATTTATGTATATGTACACATACCCATGCAAAACTCTTCCATTTAAAAAAATAAATAAATAAAGAACCAAATCTGCAGATTTCTTTAAAGCCTAACTGTGACTGACTCTGCTCCATAGACAGGAGATGTACTTTTCCGTGGATGTCAGTGTCCCATGAGTCAAGCTTCTGGAGGAGGAAGCTGGAGAAGGGCAGCAGTACTTCAGTAAAAGCTGGCATGCTCTCTTGCTGTCCCTAAAGTGTCTCTCTTCAGCATCACTCAGTGTCAGGGCTCATCTTACAATGTCTTGTTCTCTTTATTGTTCCTCCCCTCTACAGTGTCAGTTGTCTGCAGGCTTCTTTCAGAGGTCACATGAAGAATGGCATTGCGTTTTATTGTGTTGGGTGGGCTGACATCCACAGGTAGATGGAAGGGAAGAGGTGATGGACTAAAGCAACCATAAAGAAAGTTTAGCCTTATTGTTTGGAAGAAGCTTCCAGTCATCTAAACCAGCAGTTCTCAAACTTTCTGAGCCATGACCCCCAAGATTACATATGTTTGTGTTTGCGACCCCCACACAACGACTAAGGGATTAATTGTGTGATATATTTAATCCTGCAGCATCCTCTAAAAGTAAGGTTGGAAAACAGTCAGAATCTTCATAAATAAGGAGGATGAAATGGTTTTTGTTGGATTTGGTTCACCGCTGTGACAAACAAATCCTCTAACTATGGGAACCTACATGCCTAATAAGGAGATAATGCCAGATTCATCTCTGCATTAGTGGTATAATTTTGACTGTCCTGGTAAAAATGCCAAATTTATTAGATAAATGTGGGTTCTAAATTTCATCCGTTTATCTGGCCACCCCCTGAAATGATCTCCCGACCCTCCGTTTCAGAACCAGTGATTTAAGCAGTTGCCTTAATAGTTTTCTCAGCTTGATAAGGACTAAAAGGATGACCCTCCTGAAACAACAACACGTATTTTCTTTAATTAATCAGTACATTGCTTTTCCTCTTTATGGGTTTGCTTAGTTAAATCCAGGTTTTGCCCCATTAGTCATGTTTTGATTTTGCCTTTTTTTCCCCCTAAAGCTTGCAGTGTCATTCTCCGTATAAAGAATAGATGATGACCTTCAACTTTATAGTCTTTTTAGATGATTTAGAAACAAAACTTTTGTACTGCGGGGACTTCAGCTGCAGCTGTAGCTGACTTTAAGCAGCAGTTGTTGCAACTGCAAAGCTACTTATGCTAACGATGCTAAATTAACTGTTGTCAAATAACATGATGCTAAATCGCTCTCATGCATGAAATGCATCTTCCACCAAGGCTAGTGCTCCTTTTCTTAATTTTGACAACACAATTCAGTCATGCACTGTCTTCATCTGCACCAGGTTTAATAAAACTCACCTTTGTGGTTTTTCTGTTATTTAGTTACATATTACATAAACCAAAAAATGGCATCATTATCCAGTTGAGCCATCATTTGGATAAACTGCTGCCTTAATTGCAGGTTTTCTGGCTACGATGCTAGAAGAACTGACTTCTTCTTTATTTGCCGTCTTGTTTTTAGATGATGAAACATGCGTGGGACAGCTACAGACAGTACGGCTGGGGTCACAACGAACTGAAGCCCATCGCTAAGAAAGGACACTCCACAAATATCTTCGGTAAGTACGACACTGCTTCTCTCTCCGCTGTCCGTGCCCGTCGGCAGTCTGTCCACACAGTTGTTAATCACACAAAATGCACGCGTGACTGCACACACTCGGCCCTGTTATCAGACACATTTACACACACACACACACACACACACACACACACACACACACACACACACACACACACACTGTTTTTTTCTCTTCTTGTGTACAAGGTTATGTGATAACGCCTCCAGCAGGATACACATCACATGTTTGTGAACATCAGCAGAAAAAAAAGATTACACACGTCACTGACATGCAGGTCGGGAAAAATAAGTAAGAAAGCAAAAGTTAATGGATCCAGTTCACTGACAGGTGTTGTTTCATTCAACAGTTCTGAGCTTGTTGGTTTCTAATGATTTAGTTTCTAATATGGTTAAAAACATTGAAATGTTGACCGTTTAGGCTCCTCATAAACAGTTAAATCCTTCTGTTAAAGTTAAAGGATCTGGTGCAGAAGTAGATATATTCAGCTAATCAGAATTTAACGGTAACTTCCAACAATCGCACTGTTCTGCCGAGTTCCCCTTTTGAGAAATGGAACAAACTCTCTTCCTTCACAGCAGTGTCTCTTGCACTTCCACATAATCCCAGGATCAATCCTCGCTAAGCTGTGTTTAGCTATGTTCAGTTGCAAAAGAGCAAAGAGAGCCTCTGGTCAACAATTGATCCTTTTTTTTTCCCTGTTCTGTAATTAAAAGATCAATAAATGTACAATCTTTCCAAAGTCGATAGCTGTGTTTACACAGAGCCAATTTATTCAGATTAAATTAAATCAAAGTCTGACAACTCAATTAGATCAGACTGATCCATCTGATTAGTCTGATGTGATTGAGGTGTTGACGTGACACATCCTGCTAATACATAATGTTGGGAGACAGTTGTGATGAATACAAACACTAATAACTATGAAGAAGCCCTACATTGCCCTACCAGGAGGCTGGTGAGGTGTTTTTCAGATTCCAGTCAGGAGGGAGATTCCTGTTTGTACGGAGTTGTTGCCATTGGCAGCGACCTTTAATTCCCCTGAGATGTCGATCTGGTGCAGCATTTCGTCTGAGATTTAAGTTGAAGAGGCTGCGGCCACTATGACGACGATACAGATCACACTGCAAACTGTGCAGGAGGGATGTGGCACTCTTTCTTTTTGACTTGAGAAAAAATACATTCTAAAATGGATTAACTTGTTCCTTTTTTTTTTATTTTTTTATTTTTTATTTTTTATTTTTATAAAAGATCACATTTCTCACACAAAGTCTAAATATGATCTGGTGGTAACTTTACTCCAGATTATTTATTCATCCTTTTATAAACTTGCATGAAGAACTTGACCCTTTTTTCTTTTTTACCTAAGACTTACTGATGCCCTCGACAATTTCCCATGATCAATATCTTACCATCTACTGACATTTTCCAGACATTTATGTCCCATCTGGAATGCTTAAAATCCAGCTGGAAACATAGTGCCCATATTGTGACTATATGGCAAACCCACTCTGAGTGATCCATGATAACACCATAATTTCTCTTTTATTTTGTTATGGCAGCTATGTTGCAAAGAGATCTGTCTTTTAATCCATGAAGTATGATGAAGCAACATCCTGTCAAACCTTGTATCAATTGATTAGTTTAAATTTATGCTTATATTTAATCAGGAGGTGCCAAAGATCAACAAGTGATAGGAAATCTCTGTCTGTCTGAGAAGAACTAAAATAACGTTTCTTTATGCCTGGAAGATGTTTTCGGTGCACCGTGATGCCGAAAAAGGGTTTAGTTGGTTCTGGTAGCGTAAACACCGCTAGATAGCAAAAGAAGAAACAAACAAAAACAGCAGGAGGTAAAAGTGTAAATATGTTAAAGCCAATTTCTTTTCTCCTGCAAGCAGAGGAACGAGGGAATGATATGCAGATGAGAAAAGGCTACTTTCTAAAAAATACTGTTGGTAATCATTTCTGTTTGGGTTTTTCAGGACCGATTCTTACATTCATTTTACACTAATTTTGCCTCATAGCCTGAAACCTGAGTCTGTCCTAAATATATTAAGTTAATGATAACTGAGCTTAAAGGTTTGGCTGCTACATGTAGTTTTACATTTGGAACAAAAGTCCACCACCAGGCTCCACCTGGGTGGCTTAGAGTTTTAATATGTTACCTTGTAACGCAGGGATCCTCAATCCTGGTTCTCCAGAGCCGGCGTCCTGCAGGTTTTCCCAGTGTCCCTGCTGGAACTGACCTGACTCAGACCAGCTCTGCACATGTCTGCTAAATCCAGACTGATTTGAATCAGGTGATTTTCAGCAGGGACACTAGGAAAGTCTGCAGGACACCGAACCTCGAGGACCAGATCAAGGATCCCTGACGTAACCGTCATGGTTGAACATATACATTGAACAGTAGGGCTGGGCGATATGACGATACATATCGTTTGGACGATAGAAAATGTCTATGGTTCAAATTATGCTCTTTTGTTTACGCCACCATAAAGGTGCTTTACTGCAATATTTTACGTCAAGATACGCTTTACGGCAATATAACAACAAACACGGAGGAAGACGGTAGCAGACATGTTTCAGAGCAGGATAATTCACTAAAAGATGACCAGCCAACCCAAACCGATGAGCTTGTTCCTAAAAGAGGTGGAATTTCTGTTGCATGGATGCGGTTTGGATATTAAAAGACCGACGTGGAACCGACAACAGACTAGCTCACAGTCCCAACAACGGACTCCAACACTAACTTATTTTATTACCTGCACAAGAATCAGGATAAAGAATACAGAATAAAGAAAAGAGTCAACGAGCAAAAGTCATAAAAGCAGCGTCAAGTGGAGGCGAAAGTTCATCATAAACTCCAGACCCAAACGCTGCAACAGGTATTTACCTGTGAAACGTCATACGGCCATAGTTCCCCCAGATGGAAGGAGATCACTGCTGCTGTTGCCTAGCAACATCTGATACATAACTGATGACTGACACAAAATTACACAAACAATTTTATATCGTGTATATCGCAATGGGGATATAAGATGAGTTATATAGTGATATGAGGTTTCGGTCATTCGGCCAGCCGTAGAGAACAGTGTTTACATATAGTCTACATGTTGTCTCTTTTTGTCATCAGGGACACATCTGAGTGAGATAACAGAGTTGCTGGGATTAGTTGTTCACCTTTTCCAGGCCAGCTTCGCCTTCATCTCACTTTCAGCTGCTCTGTGTTTAGCCGGTGACGTACCAAAGCTTTTCAGGGAATCTTAATGTCAGCGCTGCAAAGGGACGGTAACAGTCAAGCAAGCAGGGAGACATTTTAACACTGAGCTGGTGATCATTATAAAGCAGCCTACAGCAGATTGAGATGGTGAATGCTTTGAAAACACGCTTTCAGAGCTGCCGCCAACAAACCGATGGCTTTGTGGGAATTACACTCGGCCGCTTTTGTATGTCTTTTGTATGCAGTCTGGGATTCTGGACATGACTTAGTCTGCAAAAAAAAAAAACAACCCTGTAATTATTATCTGAAATACTCACATTCTTGCTGCTGGTATTACTGTGTGTTTTCATCGTGTGTGGCGTTCCAGCTGCCACGCTGGCTTATGTAAAAACATCCCTCCATTGTTGGTAATGGCCCTCAAATGAGCTCTTAGTGTACATTTATTCACATGAAGCTGTTACTGCTTTTTTTTTTCCCTTTGTGTGCTTGTGTATATGTGTCTGATGCTGCTGGATGTGTGTGTGTGTGCTGCATATAAATGCATAATTATGAGGTTTTAGTTTCCAGTTAGTGGTAAGGCAGTCAGAGGAGTGTGTGCTGCTTTCATGAGCTGCCTGATTGATGCTGTTTATGTGTGTGTTTCCATTCGTTGGTGTTCCTGTTGGTTGATAGTTCATATGGAATGTGTCCTTTTGTTTTTCTGTGTCTGCGTATGCCTCTTTGTAATAAATGAGTGTGAGGATGTGCAGGTTATTAGTTACAGGGTGGTCAGTGAAGACACAAGGCAATGTGGTGCATTCGCCACAAAACACACTTTATTATTGATGAGGGGTATCCTGTCTTCATTTGGAACTCGGCTGCATTGATTGTGTGTGTGTGTGTGTGTGTGTGTGTGTGTGTGTGTGTGTGTGTGTTTATATAACAGAAAAGAAAAGAGGGCGATATATATTCTAAATGCAGCAGACCGCTTCTGTATACATAACTCTTATCAGCATTGACAGCTGGTACCACGGGGACACACACACTCAGAAAAGCCGAGTGAATGGAAACGCCGTGAGTTGTGGCTTTAAATCACATCGATATTTTGTCACTGTAAGTGAAACCGATGCGGTATGCATTGATTATAAAGCCTCTCAGACAGAAATCGCATTTATGTTTGCATGAATTTAACTTGTAGAACCTAGTGGACCGGAGGGAAATGTGTGTAGTCTAGTGATGAACCCGTCGTCTTACCACTCAGCGTCAATCTGGCCAGAGAGACGAGGAGAAGCCTGGATGGTAACAAACGGACTGTTGCTCTTATTGTTCGGCTCCGATAACGTGGAGGTCAGCGTCTGAGCCCGGCTTGTTTTGTCCCTTTTTTTATGCTGTGGTGAATGAGTTAAGCTGACATGGAGCACAGAAGCAAACGCAGCCATTTGTCTGTAAGTCTACGTGACCCGTGGTAGTGTAAAGCATGCGCAGTGAAAGCCGGCATAGTCCCCTTCATAGTCCAAATCCACTTTAAGCCTTAGATGATAACAGCATAGATTGTTCTCTGACTAAAAGCGAAGCCTGGTTTGGTTTGTTCTGTTCTGGGCGTGATGAGCTCAGTGAGGGAGAAAACAACAACAATCTGATTATGTCTTTGCTGACTTCTGTTACTGCAGGCAAATCTGACCTCTATTTTTTGTCCTATTATGTATGGAAGATGGGTTTTTTTTTTTTTTGTTTTTTTTTTTTTTTAAAAGCAGCCTTGGTCTGAGTTTTCTGATTTCATCCAATTTGTGTCGCTGAAGTGAGACAGACGTCACAGTTCTGCACCGTCTCCAACTTGATGCATGTAGTGTCCATAATACTGCAAACACAGCGTGCTGGGCGTGACATCATGTCGCCTGCTGATCAGGTGGGTTATGGATTGTTCTCACTGGAGTCTGTTGGTGGTCGCATTTATATTTTAAAGTGAAAAACTTTATAAAAACTTGTGGACCTCAGAAGAAAATGGAAAAAAAACGTATTTTCTGGGAGAAACGGACAATATTTCTTAAATCTCAGGATAAAAATCCAGATTAGAGATGGGTTGCCCAGGGTAACACCTCCTGTTAAGACCACAATGACACTTGTCGCACTGTGGTATTAATAGCAACCTGCAGGGAAAGCAACTGTTGTTTTTCTTTTTATCATGATTCAGAGAGCATGAACTGACATATCTTCAACATGTAGTAGATTCAACTCGACCATCAGACACCAAGTGGCCAAGTTTGCTTTGTGGAACTTTAATACATTCAACTAAGCTGCCACCCAACCCCCTTTTTTATTTTTAATTATTTTTTTTATTTTATTTTCATACCTAAGTCAAGGAGGTTATGTTTTTGCTGGTATTTGTTTGTTTGTTCGCAGCTTTATGCAGAAACTATTGAACAGATTTTGTAGATTTGATCTGATCACCATCTGTATGTAGAAGTTTCTTTGAAGGATTCTTTTTTTTTTTAAAAAAAAAGGATTTATTGATTGATTGATTTATTCATTTCTTTTCAAAAGATTTTATGTCATTGTGGGAAAGGATCATTTTTCAAGAATATATGCATAAAACAAAAATGGCTCTGGAATCCCAGGAAAATTCTGGTCTTTCCTGTCCTCTCCACCCCAACCAGTGGAGGCAGATGGCTGCCCTCCCTGAGCCGGGTTCTGCCGGAGGTTTTCTTCCTGTTAAAAGGGAGTTTTTTCCTTCCCACTGTCGCCTCATGCAGCTCAGGATGGGGGATTGGATTGAAGTCGTGATTTGATGGAATCAGTTGGTTCCTATTATAGGCATCATGTTAAGCTATGTATGAATTGGCTTGAAATGATGTGTATGTAAAGTGCCCCGTGACCGCATTGTTGTGAAGTGGCTCTACTACAGGTGTCAAACTCCAGTCCCCAAGGACCGTTATCCTGAGGGTTTTTGTTGTCTCCACACTCCAACACACCTGACCAAAACTTAAAAAAAGGTAGACAAGAAGCTGCTGGATGCATTTGATTCGAATCAGCTGCGTTGGTAAAGCGAAAAAAAAACAACACAAACCTACCAGATACCGGCTCTTGACGTTTGGAGTTTGACACCAAGCTGAATTGAATACCATCCAGAGCAGGAAAAACATAGAAGATCTTTGGTATTTTCATCACTGCAAGAGAACAAATTAAGATATAAACATGCAACAAACTCCACAATATAGCCAAAACCCTGGACTCACCCTAAATGAATCTATGAATCTAGTAGTGTATTCATATAAAATTAATGTAGGACGAGAATATAGGCTTGAAAAAAATCACAATATGGGTGGAAATAAGCTGCTTTGTGGGGGTCTGCAGTCTCAGTGCTTTTTTTTCCCCCAACATATTGCTTGGAATATGCACCTGCCTATTGCATGTGTTGTGGTGGAGAGGAGGACATTGCCTTCACTGTCCTCCTCTGCTTTGGCCTCATTGTTTCATCATTAGACTCAGACATGTTCGCCTGCCATATGTTTTCCACAGCAGTCAAAGCCTCACACACTAGTCCTCTGCATCCTGGACAATAAGCAATCATTGTCGCAGGAGCTGCGATCTCAACGCGATGCAACAGTTTGGCTGTTACCCAACTGTGTGTATTCTCCATAGGATAGATGGAGAGTTTGGAGTGTGGGATCCTTACTTTTACTTTTAAAGTTTCACAAATGATCCACTTTGACTTGTGAAGAAAATTTTCAACCTAATCTGTGATATTTATGGAGGACTTAGATATGATAATTCCTCACACAGTTGGGTTTACATTCATGGAGCATCCTGCACATGCTCAGACCAGTGCCGGGAGTCGGATTCATTTAGTAAAAGCTGATAAAACTAAATAGCAATTAGTCATATCAGATGCGTGCTCGTGGTGTGGCTAGCGTGTTGTGCTGCTTTTGCTGACCTCCATATGACCAGTGCTCTGTCATTAGTAATTGATCACATCCAGCAACTCATCAGGATCAGTAGCATTTTTCCCCTCGGTCATCACTTTGTTTGGATTTCATTTCAGGCTTTGGACGACCTTATTAAAGCAATTTCTGGATGTAACACATGTGGGAATCTGCTGGTAAATCAGAGACCTGTCCTACATACGCTGCTCCTCTTTTTCGTTTCCCTGAAACCTGCAGCCTGTTGATTCTAATCTGAGCTTGTTCATGGTGAGTCTTTCGTCTTCCAGGCGCATGATTATCTCCTATGGGATACTTTGAGTTGCTCTTGGAAAATGATATCACACAGAGCCTGGAGCAGAAGGAGGTGGAGGTGACGTAAAACTCAGAGGAAGTTTAAACACCTTGATCCACTGTCAGCCTCGTTCTGCAGGGACGATGCTCTATATTCATCTAATGAATAGATGAATAATCTTTCTTTACTGACGTTGTTTGTCCGTACAGCTGCTCAGTCTTCAGTTTTTACCTGCTCCTGAGGTCACGTGAAAACCTGGACCAGAGCAATCCTGTTAACTGTTAGTGATGCAAGAACCAGCTGGGTTCAGGGACAACTTTAGGTTCTGTTTGGCTCACGTCTCATCCAGAATGTCAGAGTATTGGATCAGACGCTGCTTAGATTTCCTGCTTTTTTGATCAATACAACCTAAGGCGTGTAATCTACTTTAGAGATTCTGGATATTCAGTCCTACTTACAATCTCTGCAGGGTTTAGTTGGCTGTTGGAATAACCATGAAGTTGTGTAGCTTTCCTTTCTGTCTCCCGGCGTTAAGCTCATGTTGCAGTATGTTTGGCTCCTGGGGTGAGACAGTACATTGCATTGTGGAGATGTTGATGCGCCTGTGGGTGACGAGCAGAAACTTGGACTTACCAAAGCAAAATAAGAGAAATGACATATTTTGTTTAGGGGTATAAAGGAGTCCATATATAGCTGCATTGCTATATGGACTGGTTAAGCAGACCAACCCGATAATGCAGCTGATGATTCGTGTTGTGAGCATCAGCAGGGTAGAACTTTGCTCCTGCACCAGAAAGCAGTTCAAACTGTTTTTATGAGTTTTATCCCCTGAACTGAGGGGAAACTCTGGGTTCTCCATGTCTAGAGGAGAGGAAATTCTTACCCTGAGACTGTTACCATGGTAACTGACTCCTTAAAGCGAACCTCCTCGCTGGTAGGTTTACTACAAAGACACCCTGAAGCAGCTGCCTGTGCCAACAACTTTCCAGAGATTTAGAAGCTGAATTAAAACAAAGTGATTCCTGTAGGGAGAAGATTTCCTGAAACTTCCTGATAAAAAATGTTGTCACACGGTACATCTATTATGTGCATTTCTACAAGGATGAGAAACCGCACCAAACAACTTCTACATCCGGGACACGACGTGGCAGCAGAGTTTCACATTAGGGCAATTTAAGGAAATGGCCGTTTTGAACATGCAATGTTGCTGATTCAGCAAAGAAGCACAAGAGATTAAAAGAAAGAAAGAGACAAAACAAGAGTCGTCGTCAGATCATCTTTTGCTGGCTAGAGAGAGTTAACAGATCAGGTAGGATGCAAGATGGATGCTGAATTAGCCGTTGATAGGGGACATGTGACGGGAAAAGGGCAAAGGTTCTGTCATGTATCAACTGTGTAAGGTGGCGTTGATTAAACCAACAAATAGCAGCCCAGTTTCCTGTTAGGCTCAGAGTGGGATGAACCTGGACCTGGCCTTGGATACAGAGAGCTGTTGCCACAGATCCTTTGTCTCTACATGGAGTAGTCAGATGGTTGGCTGATAGGATGAAATAGTTTTAAGAAAACATTTGGGGAAAAACAGGACTGACTTGTGGATTTTGGTTTTAGTCTAAATCCATGAACTGCAACCAAATCAATCTTCCATGTTTCAAAGCAGTAAAATGTCATTTCTCTGTCAGGTTGCTCAGTAATGGTTTATGTATTTAAACACACATGAAGAATATGTTTGTGACCCGGGACCGTAACGTTTCAGTCATTTGCAACTTTCACCACAGGGACACATATTTATCTTGCACATACCTGCACATGTGTACTTCATATTGTTCTGTAACAGGTAGCTTTTATTTATTTATTTTTTTACCTCTTTTTTTTTTTTCTTTGCTGCCTCACTGTTCATTCAGGCGCTGGTATCATGGCTGTCCTGTGGTGGTGCATGCTGTGCTACGCTCCATCACCTTAATGTGCAAGTTTTAATAGGAAATACAGCTTTTGCTTTGGTTCACGTCTAGATGATGCCTTATGGATTTCCAGATGTACATAGTTGTATTTCAGTTTTGTTAAAAAAAAAAAAAAAAAACAAACAAAAAAAGTTGAATCAGATTTGTTCTTTTATTACATTAAAATTTTGTAGTTTTTCTAACTTCTGCTAACGGATTGAGGTTGGGATGAAAGAGAATTTTGTTGGACTGATGCAGCTTTAAGTCCACCGCAGGAGTGATTGCCCATTTCTTGCATGTCCATCCATGTCCATCAGCCTCCTGGTTAACCGGTGAGGTTATGGTCTGTTGGTTCATGTCTGCTAAACCATTGAAATAATTGTTTTTTCAACACGGCTTTCTTTTTAAACAAAAAGCAGACCGGCTCACATCAGGACCACACACAGACTGACTTATAGGTAGCGGTGTTGGTTGCAGTGAAGGTGATGCTTGTTGGATCATTTTTGCCTGAGGGGTCGAGGCTGCTTCCTGCTTTAGAGAGGCTGAAGGAGGGAGAATGGAAAGCAGAGATCATGGTTTGGGAGGACGTGGACAGAAATATATCTGACCCTCCACTAAGCCGCCATACTTCGTAGTTACTGTTGCTCTGCTTGGCAAGCTGTGCAGTGTGAGCAGCTCAGGGTGATGATAGTTTAAGATTTGCTGGTTGAAAGTCTGTGATTTTTATCAACAAAAGCAGGGAGCTTATCCTCGGATTGCCATCTGTCTTTATTGCATGTCTGTACACAGTTGAAGAAAAATACCTCCATTGTGGCGTTTTGTGTTTTTCATTTATTTATTTATTTTTCCTGTTGGTAAACGGTTGGTGTATTTACTTTTTTTTCTTATAAGTAGAAAATAATCCGCCTGGAATCAGATGCCTTTTGTCCAGTATGGCAATATCGTTTGATATTATTTTGTTTTATTTATTTATTAGTTTTTGTCTTTTTTTTTGTTCTTACTATTTATTTTTCTTGTTGGGGGTGACTCATTCTAGAAGAACAGCCTGGAATCAAATGAGTTTTTAGTACTTTTTTTGAAAAAAAATTTTCAATTAAATTTTTATCCAGACTTTTAATTATAATTTTATTTAATATTTAATTTGATCCTAATTTTTTTTTATTCTGTTTTCTTTTAATTTATTTACTTTTGATGCATAATTTTCCTTATTTGTTTTTTGTTTTTTTTTAATAATCAAAATTTATGAACAGGATTTTTATAAGCATCATTCCATGTACAATTAGTGAATTCTATTTGCCTAATTCCTCTAAGTGAACAGTGAAGTAATCCAGAACTGTCACTGCTGGTAAGCTTTTGAGATAGCTTATGAGAAGCTTATGAGATTATACTCCATGAGAAGCAAGAACTCTTGAGGCTGCAAGAACAAGGAAAAAAAAACCTTTGTTGTCTGATCAGATCATACGCCACAAGATGAGGCGATGTCTGTTTTTATGTGCAATAAACCCGAATATTTGATATTTAACGAGAAACTTTGTCGGGTTGTGCCCATGGCCGTGTCTGTGTGTTTAAATCTCACATGTTGTAAACATGTTTGTACTTTCTCACCACCTTGATGAGCTGTTTAATTAAAACAACTTATTTAACCTGCATTTTCCGTGTTAACCATGTCCAACTAAAATCTCCGACCAATCACATGATATTTACTGGAGCCCCACGAGAAATCAGTTCCATCCCCTGATGTGTCGAGCACGGTTTTTAACCACGTCTTTTTTGGGGCCTTGAGAACAAGAAAACTGTTCTCGCTTCTCTCGCAGGTAGCAAGTTTTAAAGGTAGAGTATGTAAGATTTTCAATATATTCAAAATAAATTAACTAACAAAATTACTACAATCATAATTAGATAGTTTTTTGAACATGTAGGTTCCAGTCTGTCCATATTTGATGCGTTATTAAATTACAAGTTTAATTAATGACAAATGACAAAAAGCACTTTTTTTTTTTTTTTACTGGTAGGCAAACATTTAAGAAGGGTCTTTGTCATTAATTAAACTTGTAATTAGGGCTGGGCGATATGACCTTTTAGTAATATCCCAATATTTTTATGGCATGTCACGATATACGATATATATCTCGATATTTACCTTAGCCTTGAATTAATGCTGTGGTGCAGACAATCACATCAGTAAGATGATTTTGTGTTTATATTAAAACATAATTGTTCATTTTAAACATTCATGCCAAAAGGATGGAATTGTAACAAAGCAAATTGATCAGAACCATATTTATTGAACAGTTAAAGCAGTGGCAGAAACATGTCATTTTAAAACAAAGTGCCTTTACATGATGTAATAAATGCAACGTATGGAAATAGGTGCTCTAGGGGGTGACTTTTCAAATGATGAAATAAATTTGTGGTACTACTACCTTTTGTGGCGACACTTTTGTGCCATACTTTGCGTACGACAGTTGTTTGGTCAACATCTTCGCTCTGGTATCCAAACCACCGCCAGATGATGGATCCTGTACTGTTTTTCTTCTATTCTTTATTGCCACTGAAACAGGCTATCATTTTGAAGAATTATTTTGAATACCATTAAAACCACATAAATCAGCTTTGTCCTTTTTTTTTTAAATGTTAGATCATCAAATTTAACCAAAGGATTCTTATGTTTTGTGGAATAGCTAGCTGCATGTTCAACCCTCCTCCTTTTTCTGGGCTTGGGATTGCACAGTGACCCAAAAGAGACACTTTGACAGAGATACATTTATGTTTTTTTAATTAGTGTAGTTTTCTTACTTTTAGTTTAGTCTTTTTTTTAGTTTTAGCTTGCTTTGGGTTGAACTATTATAAGGCTTTGCTTTATGGATACGTTTCTGAGTTGTTGTGTATTTTTTTAATCGCAGAATTTAGTGTAGAAATCAGTCTTATAATACAGGCAGAATGTCCTCGTATCGTTTCCAATAAACGGCTTCAGCCAGTTTTTAATTCAGGGTTTGATTCCCACTGCTTTCTGTACTTTCTAGAGACATGAGCTAGATAAACATGCTTGTGTCACACACACACTGGATGTGACAGAGGCTGTGAATGTAATCAAATAGAATTAATTATTCTTGCGTGACGTGAAAAACTTTGTAATTTACGTCCCACTCTGTAATCCAGAGCGGGATCAGTGGCGGATTTGGCTGTTCATTGTGACTGTAGGTGGAGTCGTGCAGGTGTCCTCTCTGCTCCTCTGACTGGCTGCAGCTGCAGCCGGAGCGACTTTAGGACGGGGAGAGACTCTCCTTCTGACAATAACTTTACAATATGCGCTTTAAAGTCAGTCGCCAAAACACCAGGAAAGTCTCCAATAATTCCTGTAAAAGTTGCTAGATTTGTCGCTAGTCGCTTTTCACAAAAAAAGTCGCCAGATTTAGCGAGAAAGTGGCTGCACGCTGCCTCTCATGGCGTAGCACGTAGCTCACGTTATGTACGTAACGAGGTGCGGTTGCTTTAACTCTCTGTGCAAAGCGGTGCAGAGTCGAGGAGGAGGGAGAAAACCCCGCCCACAGCTAAAAACGCCTGCGTGACAACAGGATACTCGAATATGACGAATATAGGCATTTTCTATATCGCACAGGGGACTAGCCACGATATATCGAGTATATTTGATATATCACCCAGCCCTACATGTAATTTAATAACACATCAAATATGGACAGACTGGAACCTACATGTTTTAAAAAACTATCTAATTATGATTGTAGTTATTTTTTTAGTTAATTTATTTTGAAAATATTGAAAACCTTACATACTCCACCTTTAATTTGCAACACAAAAAAACAACGCTGTCATGTGGGGCGTCACCTGTTTCTGCTGGACAGAATTCACCTTAGTATCATCGTCCCACAGAGCATCTCTAGCCACGTTTCCACTGAGAAGTTTTTTATCCAGTCAGTATTAAAATGTGTTTGAGAGGATGGTTTAAACCAGTGGTTTCCAAACTTTTTCTGTATGTCGAGCTCCCCTACCCCCTCCCATTGCATGAACCAAAGAAACATACTAAGAAATACGTCTTTAGTTTTAGTAGCTGTATTGTAGGTAACTATAATTAAAACCGTGTCAGTATTATCCATTCTTCTGCTTCAGTGTGAAACATTTTAAACCAGGAATCTCTACTAACTACTTCAGGTGAGTAGAGTTTTCTATGAGATGAAGCTGCTTTAGCAAAAAAACTTTGCTATATGTGATAGTATATAGCACTTATATTAGATGTTAATCTAATATAAGTGCTATCTACACACTTATATTAGATGTTAATCTTTCAGTGCATGCAAAAGACTATGGTCTCATTATTATCCCCCATTGATTGTCATTACTGGTCAAGCAGGGACAGATATGCTCCATCATAGTTTGTTCTCTTTTTTTTATTACTTAAAGTCTCTCTTGTAGTTTATCATAATTTCATATGAGTACTTTTACAAATTCATCCAGTGTAAAAACTTCCCAAGTTTTATTTAGCCTTGCAGCGCCCCCCCTGTGATAACTCTGGGCCCCCCTAGGGGGGTCCGCCCCCCAGTTTGGGCACCACTGGTTTAAACATAAGTGTGTATGCCTCATTCTGAACGTTTCGTGGTGGATGTTGTCTCTGCCTGGGCTTGAACATAACAAGTTTTCAGAGTATTTGTTGGTAACTGAAAGAGCTAAGGATTATTGAGCATTTCAGCAGTCTAAAGGCTCAAAATTAAATAAAAAAGAAAACCTCTCTTTTTCCTGACAAGTCCACAATGCACATGACAGACATTATGATCGTACTAAATCTGATCGGATCACTTTACCTAGCCTCCCTTTAAACCCGTCAGCTGGAACTTCCATCTCACACTGTTATGCTGTTCTAGATGACCTTATTAATGTCTCGAAATCATTCATACTTGGTGTTTGTCCATTTCTATATTACCTCGGTTGTATAAAAAGAGGAGTAAATTGAATTTTGCCCCAACAAAGCTTCAAATGCCATTCAGAACTGTGTGTGGGTTTCTCTTACTGTTTCCTCTCAGAATCACCCTCCTGTTGGGGCTGCCGGTGCCACACTGGACCACAGGAAACAGCAGGATTTGCCTGTTTTGAAATGCTGCAGGAATGTGCAAAAATCCTTCAAGGAGCTGAATAAATGAGGGCATTATGGGAGAATAAAAAGTGAAGCAAAACAAACGCAATGAAAAAGCTTTAAGATTTTTGGGTTCTCCCTCCCCCCCTTTGTTTGCTGCCAGATATGTGGCCACATGATGGTGAGCCACAGCGGGAGCCTGAAGTCATGGCATTGGATCATTTTATGGGACACTGAAATATTTACAGCCTTTCATGGTGATAGTTAGGTTTACTGGAGGAATCTTGTTCTCCAGTACTGTGCAGGGAGCTTCAGTAGGAAGCTGTGAATGTTTATGTGGTAGATGGTACCTGGCTCTGCTTGTCCTCAGGGTTTTGAATATACATGCTAGTGAAACTCGAAGGCACATCTTTTGATGAAATATGTGCCTGAAAGCTCACTTTCTATGCAAGTTCTCCTATTGTTTGAGCTTTATCTCTTTATATGGATGTGTAAGATGCATACTCATACAAGCACTGTGCAGGATATTAAAGAATAAAGACTAATATGTAAGGCAAGTCTGCATTTGTCTAGTATTGTCACATGTCTGTCTGGACCGTCAACTTACTAAAAATCCTCCTGGAAGCATTCGGGATAATTCTGCAGCTCTCCTGCCAGCTGCTTGGACCATTAATACATTTAATGCCAGATCAGATGGAGCCAGTTTTATATTTACTATGTGAAAATGTGGGAGGATGATGATGAAATCACCATCGCTGCTTGATGGCTTCATTCCCTCCTGACTGCAAAATATCTCCAATGCACATGTGAAAAAAAAAAAAAACAATGCTTCAGTGTTGAAAAGGACACACGATACACACTCAAGTTACCTACATTTGAGATGATCTTAGATATCAAGCATTTAGAGGAAAGTTTGCGGTGATGTTCTTTGGAAAAAAGTCAGCCTTCTTCTTCGCAGTATCTATATAATTTCTCATGGCTGTTTTAAATTCTTTCTAATCAAGAGGTTAAAACAACAAAATCACACAAACTCTCTGATGAAAGGATTTGTTTTTTTTAGTCAAGACTACCAGCCTGTAATCTCCAAAAATACATTTGCATAATGTTCGCATTATTACAAATTCTGTTCTGGTACTTAATATGACAAAAATCTTTTCTGATCAAAGCAGTACTCTCCTCTCTGGTTTTCTGGTCTGTTTGTGAGCAGTGGAATGCTGGATTGTCTCATAGTTTTGTTGGTGTCTGTGTTCAGTTGGACATATTGATACTAATAAGATCCATCGAAATTTGGCTCTGAAAATCAGAACCCCTCCTTTGTGCTTCAACTTCCCATCATACATCCTCTTCCCAAGCTACACTGGGCACAGTCAACGACAGAGTTATTAGTTTCATTGTCTTTGCATGGATGAGGGAAAGCCATCGAATGACTTCACCGTTGAACCCATGCTGACAGCTTTGACTTTGGCGCCAGGCCTGGAAACAGGCAATCAGGCTGGAGTTTAGCCAGGGAGCTCATGTTGAGCGGAAGGCCCAGTCAGACCAGTCGCTCTCTGAAGCTAAAAGCAGAATACAGCAGATGCTCAGTTCTGCTGCCAAATAAGTTGGTAACCAGTTATCATGCAATCAGACTGGTCTGAATTGGCCTGGGGAGTTAAGTTGGCTTTGTTTAGAGCCGCTTGGCTTTTTACAAAACGATCTAGAGTGTCACATTGGACCCCAGACCACAGAGGAGACAGACTTCTACAAAACTGTAGCGCTCTGGTACTGTTAGTGTGGATACTTTGAGATCAGTCTGAATACAGAAGAACTGCAGTCGTTATTTATAAGAAAGAAGCTGTTTCTGTGACTTAAAAAGAGCAAAGTTTTCTGTTTTACTTGATAACATTGTTCGTGGGGTTTACTGTGGCAACAGCTTTCTGTATCCAAGGCCAGGTCCAGGTTCATCCCACTCTGAGCCTAAAAGGACACTGGGTTGCTATTGGTTGGTTTAATCAACGTCACCTTACACAGTTGAAGACACATAACAAAACCTTAGCCTTTTTCCCGTCACGTGCCCCCAATCAACGGCTTATTCAGCATCCATCTTGCATCCTACCTGAATGTTACACAGCTGTTGAGTCCCAGTCCTGAGCTCCCTTCACTTTGTGGATGTGGAAATTCTCTTTATTTCACTGTTCCACATAACTTTGAGTTCTACTGTTGTTGTTTTTTTTGTTTTTTTTTGTAATTTAATTTTACCAAACATTGACGGGATTGCCGTCATTCAAAACTTGTTCCACAAAGGTGAAGGCTCTCCAGCATCCTTCCTGTTATCAGTTACTGTGAAGCAACTAGTTGCCAGCAGAAACATCATCCATACAGTAATTATCCACCGAGAAGCTTGTAACAACTTGCTTAGTGAAATCCAGGTGCTGGCTTATTTGTTTTGGACGGGCAGTATAGTTTCTCCTGCAGATATTATTTACCTTTCTGTGCACAAGCTGCCTTGGCATAGAAGCTGACAGCTGAGCTGACACACTGGATGTAAAAATGCTGCTTCCAGGATTATAAACTGTGTTCATGACCACGTCTCCTCCTGCAAAGTGGTATCAGGTCATTTCAGAGACATGTCTTATTACAGATTAGAAAAATACAAAGTACATGCTTCAAATTCTCTTTTATCGCAGCATGTCTGTCATTCCTGCAGTTAACAATAGAGGTGTGTGTGTGTTAGGGTGATACACTCATAATAACATAATAATGTCAGCAGCAGTGTATTTGTAGAAATTGGTGTCCCAGTTAGTCTGAGTAATACCCAGACCTCGTAGTGGATGTATTTCATGATATGAAAGGACAAGAAAACTGTAGTATTCCCATTTTAATCATGTTTGAGGAGTTTCAGATTACTTTTTCATATGGATGTGAATCTAATAACTCATGATTCAGTTCGATGACCATTTTTGAGGTGACTATTTGATTCAGAATATCTCGATTTAAACAGATTTTTGATTCATCATTATTACAGTGGGTAACATAAGGTGCTAATTTCCCAATGTCATTCCTCTATAAGCGAAAGAGAACTGAGAAATTATTTGGGCTGATTCGATTTACATTGCGACATGTTTAAAACTTTTTCTGCTTGTCATTTCAATTAGTAAAACAAACAACCCAGTAGCCAGACCATCATTCTGCTGGTATAATGCCCAAGAAGACAAGTAAAAATATCAATAACAATAAAAATGACAAAAATCGTATAATGGATCATTTATATATATATTTTTAAAAATGATTCTTAAATAAAAATATCAATTTTAAAACTGTGAAGCAAACCCCCCCCCCCAAATTCGATTCCCTATCTCTACTTTTTCAGCATTTCTTTAGTCTGTGATGAAACGGTGAAATATTACAGAGAAACATCTAGAAAAGATGCAAAGACTCCTCGTGCACACCGACGCCATCCACACCGCCTTCTGCACCCATTTTACCCAAAACCAAATCCAGGAGAATTTATACATTAGACTGGATAAAACAGCAACCGACTCAGACCTGAATCCCGCAGCTCTCCGTCATTTCCCGTTTGGAGAGAGCTTCCAGTTTACAAGACCAGAAGATCGCAGCCTGAGTAACGGCTTTATGCTTTGAGCTCCAACCAAACTGGTTCATTGGCCAACATGGAGGGTGTGAGTTCAGTTCAAGGAAAAGGAAGCACACACGATGGGGGATGGGATGTCTGTGATCCCGCAAGGCTTTGGTGATAATGCCCCATATAGATAAACCTCATTCTGGACAATTTGTTTCAGATAAGCAGACTCTAGCAACCCTAAACCTACCTCTTAGAAGTGCCAGTTCAGCTTCATGTGATGCAGTCGGTGTTTGTATGAAACGCTGCAGAGCTCAGAGATTCTGGGAAAACCAGCTGCAGCAAACAGCGACCGAAATCCTCTCCGTGGAGCGATAAGCAAACCGGTGGCAGGTAAAGGCAGGTGTGAGGCAGATAAACAGGGAAAAAAAGAGCATTTTTGTTGAGGAAGAAGGCTTACCCAGTATGAACTGATGGGTGAAAAATACATGCACAGAAGGGCAGAGGAGTATCTACGCATCAGGGTTCGGATGGAGCGATCAGGGGACGATTAGGAATAACACAGACAGACAGTGATGAATGAGAACAAACAGATGGCTGTGTGGAAAAAGAGGCTGATGGAGAGACGGAGGGAGGGATGGAGTGGGGAGACTTCAGGTGTGACCACAAGGTTATTCCCAAATTTGTCAAGGTTGTTAAAACATGGCGGCTTTTTAATAAAGACATGCAGACTGAGATCCTCCTCAGTCTGGATGTCTGAAGTGGAGCTCCAACATGGAGACGGTGGGAAGTTACGTTTAGAGCCTAGTTGTCACAAATAGCAGAAGTAAATATATTTCCTTTAGGTTGAAACATCCAAGACCAGCTAAAAGATATGAATATGAGCAAAAATGATTTTTTAAATGAAGAAGTCTTGTTCTAGAGTCTCACTCCAAAGGCCTTTTTACACCAAGGCTGATGCAAAATAAACGGCATGAAATTGCGAAGAACTGAGGTGAAATATTGCTGCTTTTGTCTGTGTGATGCAAATGTGCAAATGAATTATGAAGATTTTAAAACAAACTCGCAAGGTGGCAAAAGCAAATATGAGAAAAGAAAAGAAGATGGCACCGGGTACATCTTATTCTGGGAAAGAGAAGAGAATTTGGGTTAAAAAAAAATAAAAAGGAAAAACATCTTTCTTTATGCACAAAATATGTACCAAAACCAACCTGAAGCTGTGGGATATGAACTGAGGTACGGACCGTACCTAGACTTCCTGCACTCTTCCACGTAGACGTTATGAACCTCAGTGTTTCCAGTTATTTTAAAATTAATTTCATTCAATAAATCAAAACAGATTTTAAAATCTGAACATATCTTTAAATGAAACTTGAATGAAAGCAGGAGCAGCAGAAGTAAAGTTTTATGTTATCTGCCCTCTTATCACCCAGCCCTCAGTACCGTATACAGGTAGATGTCAGAAAATTAGAATATTATGAAAAAGTTCAATATTTTTGTCACTCCTTGCACAATGTGAAACCTATATATTTTTTAGATTCATTACACATAAAGTGAAACATTTCTGACATTTATTTCTTGAAATTATGATTGTGATTTATGGATAATGAAAACCCAAAACGTAGTGTCTCAGAAAATTAGAATATTGGGAAAAACTTCAATCTTAGAAAGTCATGGTGTCACACCCTAATCAACTAATTAACTCAAAATACCTGCAAAGGTATCCTAAACCTTTAAATGGTCTCTCAGTCTGGGTCAGATGGCTCCACAATCATGGGGAAGACTGCTGACTGGACAGATGTCCAGGAGACGATCTTTGACCCTCCATATGGAGGGAAAGCCAAAAAAGGTCATTTCTAACGAGGCTGGTTGTTCACACAGTGCTGGATCCAAGCGTATTAATGGAAAGTTGAGAGGAAGGAAAAGGTGCACCAGCAAAAGGCAGAACCGCGGCCTTGAGAGGATTGCCAGTCAACATCCATTCAAGGATTTGGAGAGCTTCACAAGGAGTGGACTGAAGCTGGACTCAGCGCATCAAGAGCCGCTACACACAGAAAGGATCCTAGACATGGACTACAAATGTCCCATTCCTCATGTCAAGCCACTCCTGAACCAGAGACGACGACAGAAGCATCTCACCTGGGCTAAGGAGGAAAAGGACTGGACTGTTTCACAGATGGAAGCAGATTCTGCATTTCATTTGGAAACCAAGGTCCCAGAGTCTGGAGGAAGAGTGGAGAGGCCCAGAATCCATGTTGCTGGAAGTCCAGTGTGAAGTTTCCACAGTCTGTGATGATTTGGGAGCCATGTCATCTGCTGGTGTTGATCCACTGTGTTTTCTGAAGTGGACAGTCAACACAGCATCTACCAGGACATTTTAGAGCACTTCATGCTTCCTTCTGCTGACAAGCTTTATGTAGATGCTGATTTTATTTTCCAGCAGGACTTGGCACCTGCCTACACGGCCAAAGGTACCAGAAGCTGCTTCAATGACCACGGTGTTACTGATTGGCCAACAAACTCACCTGATCTGAACCCCATAGAGAGTCTGTCAAGAGGAAGATGAAACACCAGACCCAACTATGTAGACGACCTGAAGGCTGCTATCTAAGCAACCTGGGCTTCCATTACACCTGAGCAGCGCCACACTCCGATCGCTTCCATTGCCACGCCGCGTTGATGCAGTAATTCATGCAAAATGAAGCCCAACCAGGTACTGAGTGCATGGAAATGAAAATACTTTTCAGAAGCCTGACATTTCTGTTTAAAATATCCTTTTTTCCCCCCATTGATCTTCCATAATATTCTAATTTTCTGAGACACTGCATTTTGGGTTTTCATTACATATCAACCACAATTATCAACATTTCAAGAAATAAATGTGTGAAATGTTTCACTCTGTGTAATGAATCTCTATAATATATATTTTTCACATTCTGAAATGAGTGACAAAAAATATTGAACTTTTTCATCATATTCTAGTTTTCTGAGATGTACCTGTATAAACAGTTATGAACATGTGCGACAAATCCGTGTTGCATCTGCCTTCTAAATTCAGCCCCGAATACCGTGAAGGCCACTTTGCCAGTGTTCTGCATGAAAGTGCAGGTAGACACACAGCGGTGTGCTGGAAGACGGATGAAAGTTGTCCTTTTGTTTTCCCTGGAAAAACCTGCCTGAAAATGTGTAAAAATGAGATGAGACGACTCTGCATGGCGGAGTCTGTAACGTCCAGATCTGCTGCAAATGCTGAAAAGAATCTGAATTTTCTTTCTCTTTTCTATTTGAGCTGCTTGTTTGGATAATAAGTGGATAATAAGTTGCAGCTTAGCAAGCCCTCTGCCAAACGGGGAACTGCTCTCCCAGCGTGCTTTTATCAGTAACAAATGTTGGATTATGAGAGTTTGATGTTTTTAATCAATACTTTTAAATCAATGTCAGGCGATGTTGTGAAACAACACAGTAGATTTTCACAAATCCTGGAGGAACTAAAGGAGATGGTTTTGTGCCCCGTGTAGCGTTGTCCCCTTGACTCGAACTTTGGGGACTAAATCTGTAGGTGGAATAAAGTCCCACATTTCCAATGATGTTGCATGTTGCTATGGTAACCCAGGCAGGACATTTAGATTTCAACTTTCAGCAGATGCTTTTATACAAAGAGGAAGAAAATAATTTCAGCCAAGCTTCTGTGCCTTCATTTGACCCGTAACGTTTGTTCTGGACACGACCTGCACGGTGGTGTCGCGTTGCACTCAGGAGCTGCTGCTCTCAGCCTTCACGTGGCAGCCGTTTCCTCTGCTTTAATCATTTTTGACTGGCGTCAGTGACGTCACTGCGTCACAAATGCCTCCAGCGTACCTGTGGGTGCATGTGACAGACGGGAGGGAGATAGGGGGTTGCGTGGTGCAGGAGAGGGGCTCAGCTCCACCAGCAGTCAGGCCAATCTGTTAAGATCCGGCAGACGGCCAGGGCATCTTGCTATCAGCTACGCCTTCCTGACTGCAGCGTATTTATAGAGAGATTTAGAGGTTCCTGTCTATGATGATAATAAGAGTGCAGCTCCTGCACAAAGCGGGGCGCTCTCCTCTCTGAACGGAGCCTGAGATAAGCAGGGACGGTGGACGTGCACGCTGTAGCTGATAGAAATGAGGAAGGACTTAAAGAGGAGTGCTGCTGACTGAAACAGTCTAAATATTTAGTTCATAGATGTGCAATCAGATGGATCTACAGATGATCTGACGACGTCTTCACGTCTCCTAACTCCTTCGTTTGATCAAAGCTTATTAGATTGAAGACATTATAATCTGTTGAGACATTACTAGTTTAAAAAATGACTCATTTTTCTGAACATCCGAATATGTTCTCTCCTGAATATCATCATGCAGTTCACAACTCTTCCTTCACTCCCGTGATTCCTCTGCGGGATTGTCTCTGATGGATTTGCATGCAGTTCCAGGTTTAATTCTGCATATAAACGTCTCTCTGAGGACGTTTTCTGCTCTCTGACGGAACAAATGAATCTAAGTTTGCGGTTTCTCTTGTTTGTCTTGTGCAGGTAACTCTCAACTGGGAGCTTCCATCGTGGATGCTTTAGACACGCTGTACATCATGGGTCTCCATGAGGAGTTCAAGGACGGCCAGGAGTGGATTGAGCAGAATCTGGACTTCAGTGTGGTGCGTAGCAGCTTTCCTCCTTTTATTTATATGAAATATGTGGGAGAGAACTTGCAGAATTTTGTTTTAATAAAACAGTCACAAAGTTGACATCGGTGCAGCTTTAGAGTTGGATTTTCTGATTTGGAGATGACAGACTCTGTAGTGGAGCACAAAGAAAGACTTCAGTCCTTATTTTTGGTCTGAATGAGAGCTGGAAGGGCTGCATTTGATGTAATTAGGACATAAATAAAACATATCAGCATAATACATCTCTAATTTTAATAAATCCCTTGTTCGTCTCCCCTCTCTGCTGAGGCCTTTCCCCGTTGAGTTCAACTCGTTCTGCTTTGTTTCCAACAAGTCATTCTGCTCCACACGTTGCCCCAAAAGGGATTCAAACCTTCCACCAATGAGCCGATCTTCGCCAGTCAAATAAAAATAAACCCAGAAGCTCCAAACATGCAGCCAGATTCACGTTCCTTTATCTCAGCGGTGTTTCTGCAGCTTTTGCAGTAGTGGGTCCTACATTGTGGAACTCATTAGCCTTGGAGGTACGTTCTGCAAATAGCCTTTTATTACATAAAACTGGTCTAAAGACCCACCTGTTCCTCCCCCCAGCCTTCGGCTGAGCAGAGCTCATTATTTCATTATTTTTTAATCGTTTTTTTCCCACTTTTATTCTTTTATCTTTAAGTTCTTTTAGTGTATATTATTTAGCGTGCTTTATTTTATGTGTATATCCTGCTGAAAAACACTCTGGCTGGTCGTTGGCCTTTAAAATGTGCGATATAAATAAAGCTGACATTGATTCTTTACCCCTCAGTAAACGGTTGAAATGGCACACGTTGTCTTTTCCATCTAGAAAGGATTTTAAAGTCGAGTCATATTAAAGAGTTGTGCATCCAGTTATCTTGTATGAATGAACCAGGAATAAAACAGAAGCCTGATGGAGTAGTGTCGTAATGACACTAAACCATTCCTCTCCGGCATCCATATTCGCTGTTTGTTGCTTGTTCTCCCCATGCATGCATCGCTCCACCGGCTAAGTAAAAGGAAAAAAAAACACATGCATGTTTGGCAGATCAGTGATTCTGC
>NC_136613.1:9462770-9630758 GCF_933228915.1 Telmatherina bonti
TTACCCTGTTTTTAGGGAAAAAACCAAAACAAAATAAGCTCATATAAATCAATAAAAGCTAAAATTACAGTGTTATTTTCAAGATGAAGAAATAGGAGTCTGTAATTGGTCTACAAGAATACTTGAGCGTTGAAGTGACTGTGGAATTGGAAAGAAATGAGATGCAAAGTCCAGCAGCAGCGTTGTTAAAAGTAGAAGTGACTTTTCTGCCTCAGTGATTTTCCAAAACCCCCACTGGAAAAGCCAATGGAATAAAATCCTCCTCAGCAATAAACACTGTGAGATTCCTGCCTTACAAACGGAAAACTTTAGTTACCAAACATGAAACAAATGCAGTAACACGAGACGGCAAGTGGCGGCAATGAGGGAAAAATTGCAAATATGCTCGAGTTGAGTAATGAGAATCAAAGGCGGGAAAAGAGCCACTTTAGTCACCCAGGAGGGAGTGGAGAGGAGAGATTACAGGATGGAGAGGGAGGAGAAGAGAAGAGAGGATGAGACTTGAAGCTCCTGTTAACAAGGCGGAGAAGGAGGGAGGTGTGTCGCTCCGCTTTCATTAATGACCTGCTTTATACCTGCATTAGCGAGGACTTCAGGTTCGACCAGCTTAGGATGAATCTCAGCAGTGTGGTCGTGGCATCGCTCTGTCGTTTTGCTCCACAATAAATAGGTAATTCCTCCGGCTCGTAGGGAGCAATCTCTTTGAAGCCTGCGGTGGTCTGGCAGCATAATTTGCAGCAAAAATATTATTAAGCTCGGTCCTTGTGAATATCAAAGATTTGCTCAACCTAAAGGGTGCAGCCGTACCCAGAATTTCTGAGCCTGGACCCGGGCCATAGTCTGGATTTCCATTTAGGAGATTAAAGACATCAGTCTTAGTCAAGTTTAATCACTCGACGGTGCATGCATGAGAGGAACTTCCCCCACACTGTGTGTGTGTGTGTGTGTGTGTGTGTGTGTGTGTGTGTGTGTGTGTGTGTGTGTGTGTGTGTGTGTGTGTGTCTCATGCCTGTTAGTGTAGATCTGATGTGTACTGGTCCATTTTGCTTTGATCAAGTCATGGTTGGTGATTAAAACTGAGTTTGAATGACTTTGGAGTAGTTTAGAAGAAATACTGGGATTTAACGTCTGTAAAACACTACAGCCTGTTTCTCATGAAGGTTTTTCAACTCAGGAATGAAGAATCTGTCGTTCCTGACAAACCTTTAAAGAAACTAAACCTCCAGTTAACAACATATGGCATATCACACCATCAACCATGGTCAAAATCTCCATTAAAGCAGTGCTTTTGCAGCTGTTGCTGCTGACCCTCAACCTGTCAACGTTTATGGGACCGTCTCCAAACATTGTGGAACCCATCATTCTACAGCGATAAAGATTATTTATAGAACGTTCAGAAAGGCTGCTGTTGTTCCCAGGACAGAAGGTCCTAACAAGTTCATACCAAGTTCAGACAGCGCAGTACTTAAAAAAAAAACGACGACAAAATCCCAAGAGCTACGACCCAGACTCTACAGACCTCAGCTTGCTGGCTACAGGTTCAGGCTTTTCTTGTTCGCAAGTTGCAGGAGAAAGCCTCTTCTGCTGTGTATTCTCCTACGTATTTCTGAAGCAATAGTAATGATAACTAGATTAGATTAGATTAGATTAGATTAGAAAGCACTTTCAAGGCCCCCAGTGTTTTACAATATAACCAATTCCCACTGCCACACTATGGTGGTGGAAAGCTCCATGTTGCAAACACGGCTGCCCCTTAGCTCCATCCTACATTATCAGCCTCTTCGATCACCACCCAACATCCATACATTCATACACTGGTGCGGTTGACACTGGAGGATTGAATTCTTGGGAACATTCCTCTCACCAAACTCACCTCCGCTTATTTTGGACTCTGGAACATTTAATAAAAGTACTATAAAAATAATACTTCATACTGTTCTTCGATTACACTGAACCAAAATGGAGATGTTTGGTTTGAAAGCCCAGCACTACATCAGATAAAAAACAGTGTGTCAGCACAAATGCTTCATACCACCCTTTAAGCACGGTGGTGGAGGGATGATGATTTGGGCTTGTCCTTCTCATTTTTGCCACATAATGGAGTCAAATGTGAGGCCAGCTGTCACACAGCTGTAGCCTGGCTAACTTTAAGTGCAAAAGCACAGTGAGTATATTTCCATGACACTAAATAAAAAAAATATGTTGTTCATCTGACCAAAATGATAAGAAATCAAAGCTCTAAAACTGAACCAGCACACCTACATAATGCACGCTCAATATACGCTCAACAAGAAACAACAGGGACTAGGCTTTCTGCACAAGCTGTATATTTATCCATCTTTTTGTAACAACAATAAAGTTCACATCTTTATTGTTGCAAAACTTGCAATGTAGGAACTTATTTGTGTTTTCTTTTTGCCTTGTCGGAGGGCAAAATGTGTGAGAGATTAGCTACGGTTACATGTTTTTTAATTCGTAATTAATAATTAGGAATTAAAGAATTCGAAATTAAAGTATTCTCCTACAAGTTTACGTGAAAATAATTGCATATGAAGGTTTACATGAAACACATCCTGACTTAATTCCTCTTTAGAGCGGCGGGTTGGGAAGGGTTCTGATTGGACAGTGGTGCACGTATACTGGAAATAAACAAAGTTGGCTCCCTGCTTCTCGTCTTTTTAGTTGTAACTTGTAAAAACTACATAATAAGTACCAGTTTCACTTCTATTTTTTATTATAATTTTGAAGTAGCAGCTCAACACGAGCGTACTACTTTACTTTGTGCAGAAACTGAGAAGGAGAAGAAAGATAGACCACCGAACACGGGAGGTAAAACAACGCGTAAATCATCGAGACAGGACAAGGCAAAACATCTCCAGACTGTCACTCTGCTCTAATGAAACCCTGATTTTATAACCTCAGCATTGCCTGACAGTCACCATTCAAGTAGCTTCCAGACGTATGTGCAGTGAATTCAGTTCGGCCTCCTACAGAGAAAGTCAGAGGAGCTAGAACGTGGTTCTCATATGCTTGAACAAATTTATGCACATTTTATCTTGCGCTCCATCTCCACGACCTCTCAATTCAGCCACCCACCTGGCGCCACCAATCCTCCAGCTCCAGCTTTTCCACTAATGAATGATTAAATAGCTGCCATGCCAAGCACTGAGTCACTGCTGGACTCTCCGGTGTCCTGGTTGAGCCCCCGCACTGCAGCTTGCCCTCACATGATGGATATGTCGGTAGGAGATCTCATCCATTGCCAGGCTCAAAGTTAATTGACTCTGTTAACTATCGCATTAATAATCCTCACAAAACACAGGCTTTGATCACATGATGCAACGACGATACAGAGACGCCTTTAACCTGTCATTGCTTCCATGGTAAAAAGCTGCTATGTTTGACTTGATCAGACATTTCCTCTTATTTAGTCTTTAAGTGAGTTGATACATTCTAGACAGTTTTAGTTCTTTACTCAGGCCATCTTATGTGCACCAGTCCATGTAAATTCACGATTTAATCCGAAACCAAACAACAGCTAAGAAGAAGAAAGCAAAAGTAGTCGAGATATGTGTTTGTTGGGTTCAACTGGAGACGGAAAGCTGCCAAAAAGAAGTGTAGAAGGGAGCCAGCTCCCCACTTGCCGTCCATCTGAGCTGCACACATTGGATCTGAAGCAAGACTCTCACGCTGTACAGAACCATTTCACCTGAAGGTCGACTGCAGGTGCCGCTGTTCTGGTGTTGTGCTCAGCGAAAGCCAGGGGAAAAAACAAAGAAGGAAAGTACGAGCTTCTACAGAATCAAAGAGAAGTAGTCTCCTTTGTTTCAGGAGGGATTCAGACCTTTGACGACCAACAGACCAGAATCAAACCTGCTTCAAACAGCTCACAGATCAGCAGATGAAGGGCTGATGTTCAAAGGGGGCTCTGATTTCCAGACATGAACCACACAGCTCCACCACTAGACATAATACTGTCATCCTCAGTAGATAAGAACGATATTCTGGTGGGAAATGCAGCTCAGGGAGGCGGCGTGCTGCAGCAGCAACATCTGACAATTTATGACAGCTTTTTATACTGATGCAAAAAGGCAGAGAGAGCTTCTTGGATAATTAAAGACGAGGATAGAAAGATGCCGTTGTACATCAGGGTCACGTGATGTGGTCATCGGTACTGATTTATAAACCAGTGTGTCATGTCCGAGCATCACGCCGAGTTATAAGTTGATCTGCGTCTGTCAGAAGCCTCAGTTACTTCATCAAGTAACACATGTCACTGACTGGAGTCTGAGCCGCTGTCAGGAACTTTTGTAGCTCCTCCACTTCTTCTTCTTCTTCCCTCTGGAGTGCATCAGTCATCCAGACGGCGCCCTAAAGATGTGTAGGCAGTCTTTCTTTTGTGGAAAAGGTCAAAACTTTCAAGTTCTACTCAAGAGATTTCTGGATGAGTCACTTTTATATGCATGTGCAATCAAAGATCACAGAGAGATGGATTAATCTTTTAAATATTTCACTATTTTAACGGAGATTTTTGCAATTGAGGGTAATCATCAGCTAATCCACATGCTGTTGTAGTTTAATTGAAGTGTTCTTTAAGTCTTGTGAACTTTAATTCCCCTGCAGCTTACAGCAGCAGTTCACTGGGAAAGATCTTTTTTTAGGTTTTAGTTTCTGGTCCTGGAAATTATTGGTAAAGATCGGTGGATTCTCTTAATGTTCATGTTTAGTTTTAGTTGCACACGCATGAAAATGATAGTGTGAATTTATAACACAGAGTAGTTCTCTCTTCTTCATAAACAGTCATTTAGTGATTTGTGGACTTGTGCTTTGAAGCAGTTCATCTTTCTTTTTGTCCAAAAATATTTCTTTGAAGTCTGTTTTATCATGTGTTGAATAATTTAGAAAATTGCCATATGGCTGTGTTCTGATAAGTAATGATGACAAATGACAAACAGCAGCTCAAACAGCAGCTTTCCACTGGCAAGATGGAAAGCTACAGATACACAAAGTAGCTGCACTACAGAGAGGTGTTTGAAGTGGAAGACTTTTCCCTCCAGAATGCCCTCAGCAACACAACGCAGTGGTGGGAAAACAAGGTGGTCCTGAACCGTATCAGTCTGAGCCATTAGCGTTGTTGTTGCTGGAAGTTGCTGCTGCTACGTTTAGAAAAGAGGTGGGCAACTCCGGTCCTCCAGGACCACAGTCCTGCATGTGTTTCCTTCCTGAGACGAAGCGGCAAGCTCCAGCGGTAAAAAGTAAAGCCTATCTGGAAGTGCATAAAACTGCAGTTCCCCTCTCATCCACTAGGAGCTCCAAAACAGAGCAAATCCGCATAGAGTCCCATGCAGAAATAAACATGTTTACAGCCTGGTACAAAAATCCATTTTATGTTTAATAGGTCAGGTTTACCTTCATGACAACTGTTGGGGGAGGGAATTTTTTTTTACTAATTCCCCCGTTTAGAAGTAATTTATTTAGAAATTCTGCATATAGAGGTGTGTCTTTTTGATTGACAGGTACCCGATCTCCTGCTTCAAGCGAGAGGAACAATGAACAACCACCTTTTTTTTTTTTTTTTTCTTTTTCTTTTTTTTGTTAACAGCGTGACTCAGTTGGGCTCCGTTAGCTGGTTAGCTCCTGTTAGCTCCGGGTTAGCTCGCAGTTCGATTGATGTCAATCATCCACTGTCACACTCTCAGCCCCCCTCTCAGCTCTACCTCTTTGCTCATTTTTGTATTTTCCGGAAAAGACGACACAAGTGACGCTGTAAAGATGCAGATGGTAGGAACCACCCAGTGGACTTTACTCCAGCTCTTCAGAAACCCATGGGTGACGTCACAGAGGCGCCGTCCATCTTTTATATACAGTCTATGGCTGCAACACACCTGACTCACATCAATGGGATTTTAGCAGACTGGTGCAGACTCTGGAGGGAGTTTAAAGTCTTAAAAGACCCTAAAATTCCTTATTTTTCAAGAAATTTAAAAGATACAAGTTTTAACGTTATAGGTGTGTTTAATCACAGTTAAGCAGCATCTTGGTGTTTACAGCTCAAACTCGTATTTGAGTGCACAAGCTGAAAATATTGACTTTGTATTTTTTTTTAGTAAGTTGTTGCTTTTTTTAAATTGAACTCTTGGAATGAATTGGTAAATTCACCCTCAATGCTTTATTAGGATGGTAAAAGAAGATGTTAATAGATCTTTTCATTCAGTGTTTCACATTACAAGCCATTCACACACATTCACACTGCTTTGTTTATATGGCTGTAAATCACAAGTCTGACCATGTCACAATGTTATATCGATTCATTAGGTAACATTTCAGTGTTTGCAGAGATCACTATTTGATTCAGGAGTCAGCGATCAATATGACCGTATCACTCTCCATCATATCAAATCATTAAAAAAAAGCTAGAATATACAAATAAAATTTTATTCCCAAGCTCAGTTTCTTTTCCTTCAACCTAAACTGTCCATTATATCACATTTTGTATATGTAGCTTTATCATTTTCATATAATATAAAAGAAAACTGAAAGACTATTCACCTGGTTGTGGACATAAAAGCAGAATATAGTAAAGTTTTCTCCTGTTTTGGTTCTGAAACAAAATATTTCCAAAATTTAGTTGTAATAACCAAGAAATTACTGGCTAACTTTATCACAGTTACACACTGATAACTGCATTTTCCTCATTTAGTTTGGATGTTTTGGTTGCTTAAATAGAGAAAATCATGTTTTTACTTAAAGCTGTTGCAGATAATGTTCAGACATTTTATTTTACTCTGGGTGAAGTGGTTCCTTATCCTGATAGTAGTCTGTACATTTTGTAATCACGAACAATGAGAAATATAGTTAGACCCCTCAGTTTACTGTAAATCTGTAAAAGCTTGGACCAATCCAAACGTTCAGGCCAATTTGAAGTTGTTCATTTCTTATATTTCGTAAGCTGCTTCTCCCTGCTCCCCTCCTCCCCTTCCCGCAGCACATACCTGATAGCCACACCCTGCAAATAAACAGCGTGTTAGGATGAAAATACAAAGTAGTGAAGAAGAAACTCGGAAGGCGAACATGGCTGAGAATATGCAGGAAGGATTTCCCGACCCAGCTCAGATTATTTGCCCCCTCCCAATAAACAATCGAGAAGAGAAAATCATTGGTGGAAAAAGCTGTAAATAAAAAAAAGCCTTGGATCAAAACCAGAGAGGGAGGAGCCAAGACAGCTACCTACCCCCGCTTTAAACCTGTTTTATAAATGGCCATTGCATAGTTTTTTGATCAATTTTCTCATTTGGTCGGATGCTATTGGATATCATTTGGTAAAATCATTTGTTTGAATAGGTTTTTAAGTTTCTTTTTCTTCATGATATTCACAAACACATAAGAGCCAATGTGGGATTACTGCTAAAGGTTATGCTGAGAAACAGTAACTTATCATCAGCCAGTTTGCTGGAAGATATATTTATAATGCAGACTCCGAAAACACTCCGAAAACCTTTTCCCCTCATCAGTTTTTCTCATTCAGGACCAGTTATTCCTGTTTGTACTTGTTTTCTGCCTTTGCTCATCCTCCATTCACCTCTGGGTGTTTTCTCTCCTTTTATGGGGCTGATTTATGGATTGTTGCCTCTTTGTGCATAATAAACATAATCCTTTTTCTGGAATGCGCAGCCTCAAACTTCTGCAGAACAGCCGACGTTTCCCTTAGTCACCGTTCTTCTTCTCTGTGCCTTTTTTCGGTTAGAAAGTCGCAGCCTCGCTTAGACATAAATTCTTAAATCAAAAGTGATCAAAACATAATAATTCACTTAGCCAAGTTGTAAGTTATTAAATAAATGTAGTTTAAATAATACATGGCCCGTTTTGCCTCTGGTGCCATCTTCCTCATCATCTTCCACCAGACTTCACATCAGTCCCAGCTGGAAAGGCACACATGAAAAGGCCTTTATGGTTGGATGTTTTAACATCGGACTCAATTAAATGGTGTGACTGGTTCATATGAAAGCAGACGCATGGTGTTTTAGAAGAAATAAAAAGAAAAATCACCATGAAGCTCATTCGGAAAGTTTCATTTAAAAGAGATTTTTCTTAAAACATAAACAGGAACGATCACATGAAATAATAAAGGAGTGTAATTAACACTCACTGGGCTTTACTGCTGGGTTTCACTGACGCGATCCTGAAAATACATAGCAACGGACGACAGAGTACGCTGAGGCATTTAATGGACTTTCACAAATGTCATATGTAAAGAAAAAACAAGTAAATTTAGGATATGATCAATATAGTTTAAATAAATTAGGCTTTTCATACAATCTGGAGGATGTACCGGCACTGGTGCAGTTTACATCACGCATTATCTGCTGCTGCAGATAATGAAAACCAAATGAAATTGGAGAAGATTTTATTTTAGGTTGAATCAGTCATTTGCTACGTTTACAAGGGAGTTTTTATTCCTATTTAATTCCGAATTAAAATCAAGTCCTGCTTTAAACTGATGAAAAATGAACATGTAAACACTTCATTCCTATTGCAAATTTCTATTTGGAATTAAACTTAATTCCAATGTACGTGTCTGGTTTATTCACATTTAAATTCCAAACTATTTAATTCCTCTGTCATGTAAACCTTCATTCTGCTCTAAGATAATTCTGGTCGTTCTGAGCATGCTCGTTACCTTGTCCTGTCCCGATGTTGTTTTGCCTCCCGTGTTCGGTGGTCTATCTTTCTTCTTCTTCTCAGTTCCTGCAAAAAGTGAAGTAGTACGCTCGTGTTGAGCTTGTAATTCAAAATTACAATCAAAATAGCGGCGAAACTAGTACTTATTATGTAGTTTTTACAAGTTCCGACTGAAAAGACGAGAAGCAGGGAGCCAGCTTTGTTTATTTCCAGTATACGTCATATGTCACGTGCACCTCTGTCCAATCAGAACCCTTCCCAACCCGCCGCTCTAAAGAGGAATTAAGTGAGGACGTGTTTCATGCAAACGTCCATTTGTAATTATTATTATTTCCATGTTAACTCGTAGGAGAATACGTTAATTCCAAATTATTTAACTCGAAATTAATAAACATCGTGTAACCTTAGCCATTAGGGATCCATAGAAGCTTTACATGGCTGTTGCCTTGTTTTTAATTCATCATAATTTTAATCAATTAGCTTAATAATAATAATGCTACCCTACCACAAACAACGAGTGGCCCACTGTTAGTTTTATTTGCGTGGATCTACTTATAAATAATGTGTTTTGCCTCGGTAAATCTAAATTCCTTCTTAGATGTGTGATAAGTCATACTGCATCTCTGGATGGGTGAAACCTTACCTTCCTTACTTGTTAGAAAGGGTTTGCTGCAAACTCTTGAATTGTCTGTTTCTGCTCCTTTCTTTAGTTGCAGATTATTGATCCACTTTTGTTTTCTTTTTTTCTGAAAAATTCCCTTAAAATCTAGATCTTTAAAAAAATTTACAAGATATAATTACGGTTGCAATAAGTGTACACAACGCAGATTTCTGCATCTTGATGCAGAGTCAACAGAGGGAAACTGGATTCTGCGTAGCTGCATTTACTTCCTGACCCCTGTCTGCATTTTGTGACGTCATGAATAATTGAACTGTAAAATGTGGTTTTCATGTCTGATTTTTGCTCTTTGGTTTTCGCAGAATGCCGAGGTATCCGTGTTCGAGGTGAACATTCGGTTCATCGGAGGACTGTTGGCTGCGTACTACCTCTCCGGACAGGAAGTGAGTGTTTATTTATCCTTGTTAAACCCCGGCTGCTTGTTCTGAACGGCACAGAAACCAGATCATGCTGAGAGAACAAGCGATGGCGAGGTGTTTTACCTGGATGGTAGCAGTAAAAAAGGTCAGGCAAAAACTACATGGAGGAGCTATTGTTCCATCTTCCAGCGTTTCTCATGACATTATATATGTAGATACGCCTCTTTTTTACTTCTACTCATCCTCCTTCCATCCATCCTCTCATCTGTGCTCACATCTTCATATAGAGCTGGTAAAAGTTAAACCTAACCACCCAGCCCCTATTTGCCGTTTCATTTCCTTGTCTTGCTGTTTCTATTCCCTCCAATCCAGCTTTCACGTTCAGCCAGGCCTCTGTAATGATAGTGCATACAGTCACAATGTCTACCAGCACCATAATCTCATCATTTCATTTCATACTTTGTGTCGGCCAGCAGATCTCAAACCTTGTCTTTGACACTTTTAAGTTGTTTCAGCTTCCTGTTTTACTTCCTTTGCTTGTTTTTCATAAAATTAGATATTAATCTGCTGTTTGAAATGACTATAATTGTGAGAAAATGAACATAAACTGTGCACTTATGAGGCTAAACTCTGATTATACAGACTTTTAAGGTAATATATAAATGTTTTACTCACCTGTTATTTGTTTAAAAGCAGATCCGATGACCTTAAATAAACATAAACAAGTTTTACTTTCTCCCACCAGCATCGGCCCAACCAGTCCAAATGCCATTTTACTAAACCGATAAACGGAGATTTAGCTAATTCTCTCAGAATTACAGCATCAGCTGAAGTGCCCCACTGGCAAAATGCCATTCCCTCCCCCCTCTCTCCCCTCTCAACTGCACCCACACCAAGCTCACTCATTCATCAGAGAAACAACCGGAGCGGTGGGTGGTTGTTGAGGGGTGGGGGCGGCATGGGGAATGGAAACAGGTGGAGGAATGTGTGCCGTGGGACAGTGAGGATGAGTGGAGGGTGTTTGGAGGTGATCGCTACAGTGTGGGGAATAGGGATGATGAATGGCCGGGGGGCTGATAAAAGCGAGCGAGACTCATTCTTTGGTCTCTCTGGAAATGTCTGAGCATGGCACTTCATCGTCCCAAACGCTGCAGTCAGGCAGTGGCGGGACAGATGGCTTCCTCTGGGTTTCTCTGCCTTCGATGCAGAGCAGGGCCCGTTTCCGACAGACACAAGCTGGAAGGAGGAGCTGCAGGTTAAAGGGCTCGCTTTTCCAATTAGATATTGATGGAAGGAAAAGTGTTTGGAAGTTAAAGAGAAAAATGCTGAGAGAGGTGGACAAAGAACAAATGGATGGCAGGGAAGGCTAATGCAGTGTAGTTGTTGCTCGTTGTGCGCACCCGAACCTCAACTCTTAATTAAGTATAAGCCAAGGCGCTGGACAACTTCCAGTTCAGAAGTTTGCCACGGCTCAGTGGTTCTTTAATGGCTCTGCAACCCTATCCAACCTATTAAAGTCACTTCTTTTTATTCTTGCTGTACAAATATTTTCCCTATTAGTTAGGCCTGTCACTGTAACAAATTTTGCCACGCGATTAATTGTCTCAGAAATGATCACGATAGACGATAATATCGCGCTAAACAATTATTGTTGTCATTTGGAGACTTTTTTCAACTAAAATAACAATAAATGCCACATTAATGCAAGTAAACCCTTTCAAAAATCAACAAGTTTTAATTTCTAAAGAGCATTTAGCTCGATGTGGAGAAAAGACTCATCCAGTCCTCAGTCTGCTGAAACAGATCAGGAATTCTCCTGGGTTTTTGGCAAACACCACAGTGATCGTGGACTGTCGGGAAGATGGAGCTAGCCTGTTTATTAAGGTTTTTTTTTTTTTTTTCCCTAGATGGGAAAACTGCAGTGGATGATTGTGTTTTAAGTGCAGATGGGAGCTTGTTGTACTGCTTTGGCAAACTTATTGCACGCATGTTTTCCTATCATGCGATTAATTGACTTATTGTGACGGGCCTACTATTTGTGTCACCATCTTCATTTCTTTTAGTTTTCATTTTTCCCTGCAGTGACTACATGAACGTCCCCCTTCATAGCGGTAATTAATCTCATCCTGGGCTTGAACAAAGCAACTTGTTTATTTATTTCTCTTGTGTCACAGTTCAGAGGAAACCTGCTTTTGTTTTGTTTGTGTTTGTGCAGGTGAATGTTTCACTTTGACGTTCAGCTGCTGCGACACTTCTTTGCAGTTTTACCTGTTTTCCTGCAGCACAGCTGGACTTCAGACTCGTCAAAGTGAGATGAAAAAACAAAACAAAAACAAAGCTCTGTCATAAGAATTTCAGATTTCACTGTAACATGTGACTGGGTTAATAAAGCTCACCGCTGCAGTAAGCTCAGGTTTTCACGACGCTACCAAAACTTGCAAGAATTTGTTATCCCTTTGTGTTCGTTGCTGCAGCAACATGTGGAAGTGGAAGTCCAACCACATGAAGTGTCCAGGCTTCAGCCCGACTTTTAGCCTCCTGCATCGCTTTGAAGCTGCACTTATGTCACAAAAAACTGAGTTTTTCAACATGTATGAACTGTAATTGAATCGGCAAGTGTTGCATGACTCTGTAAAGTCAGGTCCAAGAAAGGGAGAGGCTATTTCATTAGCTTGCAGCAAAGCTGGTGTTAAAGTAGCTTGCGGTTGATGAAATAATCCGAGTTGGCCGTCCTCTGAATATAAAAACATCAAACACAGAGCAACACAAGACGTATGTGATCCTAGCATGTTTCTCTTAGAAAACTAAGAAGAATCCTCAGATTAACAAGGTGTTGTTTCCAAGCTGCAAACAGAAAGTTATTTGTCATATTTTATCTGCTCGGTCTTAACTTGATCACATCTGCGAGTTAAAGTTGGACAGAATGGATGAAGTTCTGTCCGGGGTCTCCAGCTTAGTTAGCAGTTTGCAGGTTTCCACCTTTTGCTGCTGTTATTCTTTGCACACCTTTAACGCCTGAGCGTGTGCAGCTTGAGCTTGTTAAACATGTCCCCTGCTGCAGGACCTTGCGTCTGCAGAGCTCTGCTCTCAGCATCCTTGGAAACGTGTCTCCGGTGAGACGCTCCCCAGGACGTCGTAACTCCTCGCCTCAGTTCCACATGGTTAGAGCCGGCATTGAAGTGGAGAAAGCCGTTCGCTCTGAACTATCGGCGTGATTTTTATGCATGTAAGTTTTTTAAACAGTAACTAATGGTGGCTTTTAAACCAGGGGTGTCAAACTTATTTTAGATCAGGGGTCACATACAGCCCCCAGCCGGACCAGTTGCATAATTACATAAGACCAGTTGTATAATGGCGTAATAACAATAAACAGCAGAAACTCCACATTTTTCTCTTTATTTTACTGCAGTTAAGTACATGATTATATTTAATGAATTTACAAAATACAATATCTTGAGAAAAATTTGAACAATATTTTTGTTTTATTTTATTGTTTACATACGGCTGAATGATACGACCTCACATCAATGTCATGATAAATAGAACACGCTACCTCGATTACAGTAAATTAGCAATTATGTTAGTGTTGTTTTTACTTTTAGCCATCATAGCTTATGGAAAGTTTTTGCTGCACATATGAAGAAGAACAGATGCTGATATTAAAATTAGTGAGATGTAATATATTTAAAAATTATTTAATGAGAAATCATTTAAATAATGAGCAAGATTGTGTCATTTTGGATTAATTGCCCAGACCCGGTGTTCACACAGTGCATTCCAACTTCCAGATCACAGTGACTCCATAGGATCACAGAATATTTTATCACAACTATCTGGAACTGGAAAGCTGAGTATTTCACATTATTAGAGTAACTTTTCAAGAACAATGAGTTACTTTAAAAGTACATATGTGTGCAATTATACATCTGTGTACTCATACTAACCTTCTGAACTGACCCTAGTATTTATTAGGAAAGAAACACATAAAAGAAATCAGCTTATTATTTAAGGATAATAAATGCAACTTCTGGTGGACAGATTGGGAATTGCAGATATTTTTATTTGGGAAAAAACAGCGTTTAATGGCGTCTGTTATTTTCATATGTACCAAACTCATCCCATGGACCAGATTTGGACCTTGTGACAGGCCGGTTTTAGCCCCAGGTCATGTGTTTGACCCCCTGCTTTAGGACGATCAAAGAAGTGAACTCGGTCCGCCAACAAACACTCGGTATGTTTTAAGTGGACCAAATACAGACGAGGACTACATAACAAAGCACATTGTGGGTTCAGTGCACAATCTTTACCTCCATCGCAGGTAAACAGAACTAAAACTCCCCAGTCAGACCGCGTCCCCAGTCAGACCGAGTCCCCAGTCAGACCGCGTCCCCAGTCAGACCGAGTCCCCAGTCAGACCGCGTCCCCAGTCAGACCGAGTCCCCAGTCAGACCGCGTCCCCAGTCAGACCGCGTCCCCAGTCAGACCGCGTCCCCAGTCAGACCGAGTCCCCAGTCAGACCGCGTCCCCAGTCAGACCGCGTCCCCAGTCAGACCGCGTCCCCAGTCAGACCGAGTCCCCAGTCAGACCGCGTCCCCAGTCAGACCGAGTCCCCAGTCAGACCGCGTCCCCAGTCAGACCGAGTCCCCAGTCAGACCGCGTCCCCAGTCAGACCGAGTCCCCAGTCAGACCGCGTCCCCAGTCAGACCGCGTCCCCAGTCAGACCGCGTCCCCAGTCAGACCGAGTCCCCAGTCAGACCGCGTCCCCAGTCAGACCGCGTCCCCAGTCAGACCGAGTCCCCAGTCAGACCGCGTCCCCAGTCAGACCGCGTCCCCAGTCAGACCGCGTCCCCAGTCAGACCGCGTCCCCAGTCAGACCGCGTCCCCAGTCAGACCGAGTCCCCAGTCAGACCGCGTCCCCAGTCAGACCGCGTCCCCAGTCAGACCGAGTCCCCAGTCAGACCGAGTCCCCAGTCAGACCGCGTCCCCAGTCAGACCGAGTCCCCAGTCAGACCGCGTCCCCAGTCAGACCGAGTCCCCAGTCAGACCGAGTCCCCAGTCAGACCGCGTCCCCAGTCAGACCGAGTCCCCAGTCAGACCGCGTCCCCAGTCAGACCGAGTCCCCAGTCAGACCGCGTCCCCAGTCAGACCGCGTCCCCCAGTCAGACCGCGTCCCCCGTCAGACCGCGTCCCCAGTCAGACCGAGTCCCCAGTCAGACCGCGTCCCCAGTCAGACCGAGTCCCCAGTCAGACCACGTCCCCAGTCAGACCACGTCCCCAGTCAGACCGCGTCCCCAGTCAGACCGAGTCCCCAGTCAGACCGAGTCCCCAGTCAGACCGCGTCCCCAGTCAGACCGAGTCCCCAGTCAGACCGCGTCCCCAGTCAGACCGAGTCCCCAGTCAGACCGCGTCCCCAGTCAGACCGCGTCCCCCAGTCAGACCGCGTCCCCCGTCAGACCGCGTCCCCAGTCAGACCGAGTCCCCAGTCAGACCGCGTCCCCAGTCAGACCGAGTCCCCAGTCAGACCGCGTCCCCAGTCAGACCGCGTCCCCAGTCAGACCGCGTCCCCAGTCAGACCGCGTCCCCCAGTCAGACCGCGTCCCCAGTCAGACCGAGTCCCCAGTCAGACCGCGTCCCCAGTCAGACCGCGTCCCCAGTCAGACCGCGTCCCCAGTCAGACCGAGTCCCCAGTCAGACCGAGTCCCCAGTCAGACCGCGTCCCCCAGTCAGACCGCGTCCCCCGTCAGACCGCGTCCCCAGTCAGACCGCGTCCCCAGTCAGACCGCGTCCCCAGTCAGACCGCGTCCCCAGTCAGACCGCGTCCCCAGTCAGACCGCGTCCCCAGTCAGACCGAGTCCCCAGTCAGACCACGTCCCCAGTCAGACCGCGTCCCCAGTCAGACCGCGTCCCCAGTCAGACCGCGTCCCCAGTCAGATCGAGTCCCCAGTCAGACCGAGTCCCCAGTCAGACCGCGTCCCCCAGTCAGACCGCGTCCCCAGTCAGACCGCGTCCCCAGTCAGACCGCGTCCCCAGTCAGACCGCGTCCCCCAGTCAGACCGCGTCCCCAGTCAGACCGCGTCCCCAGTCAGACCGCGTCCCCAGTCAGACCGAGTCCCCAGTCAGACCGCGTCCCCAGTCAGACCGCGTCCCCAGTCAGACCGCGTCCCCAGTCAGACCGAGTCCCCAGTCAGACCGCGTCCCCCGTCAGATCGAGTCCCCAGTCAGACCGCGTCCCCAGTCAGACCGCGTCCCCAGTCAGACCGCGTCCCCAGTCAGACCGCGTCCCCAGTCAGACCGCGTCCCCAGTCAGACCGAGTCCCCAGTCAGACCGAGTCCCCAGTCAGACCGCGTCCCCCGTCAGACCGCGTCCCCCGTCAGATCGAGTCCCCAGTCAGACCGCGTCCCCAGTCAGACCGCGTCCCCAGTCAGACCGAGTCCCCAGTCAGACCGAGTCCCCAGTCAGACCGCGTCCCCAGTCAGACCGCGTCCCCAGTCAGACCGCGTCCCCCGTCAGACCGCGTCCCCCAGTCAGACCGCGTCCCCAGTCAGACCGCGTCCCCCGTCAGACCGCGTCCCCCGTCAGATCGAGTCCCCAGTCAGACCGAGTCCCCAGTCAGACCGCGTCCCCAGTCAGACCGAGTCCCCAGTCAGACCGCGTCCCCAGTCAGACCGAGTCCCCAGTCAGACCGCGTCCCCAGTCAGACCGCGTCCCCCAGTCAGACCGCGTCCCCCGTCAGACCGCGTCCCCAGTCAGACCGAGTCCCCAGTCAGACCGCGTCCCCAGTCAGACCGAGTCCCCAGTCAGACCACGTCCCCAGTCAGACCGCGTCCCCAGTCAGACCGCGTCCCCAGTCAGACCGAGTCCCCAGTCAGACCGAGTCCCCAGTCAGACCGCGTCCCCAGTCAGACCGAGTCCCCAGTCAGACCGCGTCCCCAGTCAGACCGAGTCCCCAGTCAGACCGCGTCCCCAGTCAGACCGCGTCCCCCAGTCAGACCGCGTCCCCCGTCAGACCGCGTCCCCAGTCAGACCGAGTCCCCAGTCAGACCGCGTCCCCAGTCAGACCGAGTCCCCAGTCAGACCGCGTCCCCAGTCAGACCGCGTCCCCAGTCAGACCGCGTCCCCAGTCAGACCGCGTCCCCCAGTCAGACCGCGTCCCCAGTCAGACCGAGTCCCCAGTCAGACCGCGTCCCCAGTCAGACCGCGTCCCCAGTCAGACCGCGTCCCCAGTCAGACCGAGTCCCCAGTCAGACCGAGTCCCCAGTCAGACCGAGTCCCCAGTCAGACCGCGTCCCCCAGTCAGACCGCGTCCCCCGTCAGACCGCGTCCCCAGTCAGACCGCGTCCCCAGTCAGACCGCGTCCCCAGTCAGACCGCGTCCCCAGTCAGACCGCGTCCCCAGTCAGACCGAGTCCCCAGTCAGACCGCGTCCCCAGTCAGACCGCGTCCCCAGTCAGACCGCGTCCCCAGTCAGATCGAGTCCCCAGTCAGACCGAGTCCCCAGTCAGACCGCGTCCCCCAGTCAGACCGCGTCCCCAGTCAGACCGCGTCCCCAGTCAGACCGCGTCCCCAGTCAGACCGCGTCCCCCAGTCAGACCGCGTCCCCAGTCAGACCGCGTCCCCAGTCAGACCGCGTCCCCAGTCAGACCGAGTCCCCAGTCAGACCGCGTCCCCAGTCAGACCGCGTCCCCAGTCAGACCGCGTCCCCAGTCAGACCGAGTCCCCAGTCAGACCGCGTCCCCAGTCAGACCGCGTCCCCCGTCAGATCGAGTCCCCAGTCAGACCGCGTCCCCAGTCAGACCGAGTCCCCAGTCAGACCGCGTCCCCAGTCAGACCGCGTCCCCAGTCAGACCGCGTCCCCAGTCAGACCGAGTCCCCAGTCAGACCGAGTCCCCAGTCAGACCGCGTCCCCCAGTCAGACCGCGTCCCCCAGTCAGACCGCGTCCCCCGTCAGACCGCGTCCCCCGTCAGATCGAGTCCCCAGTCAGACCGCGTCCCCAGTCAGACCGAGTCCCCAGTCAGACCGCGTCCCCAGTCAGACCGCGTCCCCAGTCAGACCGCGTCCCCCGTCAGACCGCGTCCCCCAGTCAGACCGCGTCCCCAGTCAGACCGCGTCCCCCGTCAGACCGCGTCCCCCGTCAGATCGAGTCTACCAGACTATCCTCAAATGAAAGCAACCTAAGAACCAGGTTGATATACGTTAAAGCGGCGCTTTGCTGTGAGTGTGAGCGTGGACCGCCGCTGCTCAGGCTGCAGCTTGAGGCAGTCGCTTGACTTACAAGAAATGACTGAACTGAATTTTGGCCCATTTGGAGCTTTGAAGATTGTCCAGAAGTCCACACAAGCCACTCCCTCCTCCGTCAGCGACCATCTGCAAACTTCAACCTTTTGGCTTCTGTGCTCATTTTCACACGGGACTGCTCATCTACTAATGTGTAAAACAAAATACACTTTCCCAGCCTCTCGTAGGTTGTGATGACATTTCCAAACCCACAAAGCTGCGATCCAAAGCCCAAATAACAAGACACGAGGCAACGCTAAGCACAGGCTCATCAGAGAACAGCGGGGAGATAAATGAAAGGCAAGCACTGAGAAAAACTAAGAGAAAAATGGAGAGAATAAAGCTGGAGGAGTAGAGACAGAAGCAGGAGAATGCAGAGGAGGAAAGCTGGAGATCAGCATTCAGGAGGAGGTTGTGTAGGTTTCTAAGGGTGGAGGCAAAGCGGCAGTGATGGATTGTGTTTACTCCTCTGTCTATCGCCAGCTTTATTCCTTTAGTCTCCCCATCTTTTGTTTCTCTAATGTCCTCACCACCCTTTCCTCTTTATTTACACTCGTCTCCTTACCACTCCTCTTTCTCTCTTCTATTTTCAGAAGATTTTTCTCCCTCTCGTTTCATTTCATGCTCTGCTCCTCTTGTTTTTCCTCATGTCAGATTTCTGTCAGGTTTTACAACTTTTGTCTCCTCATTGTACCTTAATTTTCTTTCTTTTATTTGTTCATTTCATTGCATTCCAGTACTTGTTTTGCTATCAGACATCTTCTCTCCATAATGTTGTGATGTATGAAAACATTTTCTTTAGTCATGCATGCAGACAAACTGAAGTTTCCAGTCACAGAACAACCTGTACACATACTTTCATGTGCAACATCTTCAGGCTGAAAGATGCTTTCATGTCAGAGGAGAAAGATCATTGTTGGGTTTAAAAGAACAGCTTCAAAACTTTAATCCAGCACCTCAAACCTAAATGTTTACAAAGTGCACCATATGAAACCTGACTGATAAGGTATTTTCTATTTAGATTTGTAGAGTTGGGACGTTATAAGTCAGAAATGAAGATTGGTTTGTTTTTAACAGATGGAGACGGGTTAAGTTTAAATAAAAGCTTTCTTTTTAAAAAAAAAAAAAAGCTAAAAAATGTTGATTGATAGTTTCCTGAATAACTTCATGACTATTTCAGTGAGATCCACAAGTTCTTTAACACAAACGTACCTAATAAATACATTCTTTAGATAAAGACTTGACCGTATTTTCAATTGTTTGTCGAAAAGAAAAAAAATCCTATCAGCCAATCACGTAGAAGCAACTGATTGCATGTAGTGGTGTAGACACGGGCCTGCTGAATTACAGAGACTCAAATTGAGGAAGAAAGGGGATTTTTGAAGGTTTACAGAAAATGGTCTGAAATATAACATTTCCAGTGAGTTAAAATTTCTTTTGGATGTCAGAGGTCAATGAGCAGACCAGTTGGAGATAATGGAAAAACAACAATGATTTAAAAAGCACTGGTTTCCACAACGGTATGCAGCAGCAGAAGACCACACTGGCTGCCACTCCTGTCAGAATGGGATATGTTTTGCTGAAATGGATAAATATGAACCAGAAGCTGAATAACGTAATGAAAAAATGTCCTTAATGGGGCAGTAATGTTGTTGTTTGGCACCTTTGACTATCTCGGGTGACAGTTACCTCAGAGTAAACATTGAAGGCAGTGAAGAGCAGACGACTGCATTCGCTGAATGATGAATCAGCAAAGTCATGCACCTCATTAGCACTTTGTAGTGCAGGATATCAGCTTTTCTTTTCTATGTATATTGACTTTTGCTTTGTATCACACATGCCAGATGCACATTTCCTCTTTATTATAACAAATACTGGTGCAGTTTAGAAGACGGTACTGTGAAGTAAGACCATTGTTATTTAGCAGATTATATGCCATGTGAGATGTGTCACTAGTGTTGGAGGAAAAGTCTTGCTCTCTCATTTCTGCTTGTGTTCCTGTAGGAAGTGTCAATAATGCCAAAAACGACCTAGTAAACTGCAAAACAGCAGACAAAACACAGCAGCAATCTTTAGTTTCTATGGGAGAGTTGGATATGTTGGGAAATTATGCTTCATAGATGAGAAGGAAGATGTCAGTTTAACATTAAAGAGGAAAACAGCGGGTTCTGAAAATGTGAAGTGAGTTTATTCCTCTAAGTCAAACCTAGGTGTCTCTTATCTCAGCTGGAAACTATACTTCTCAAGACAAGCTGCTTACGGGGAAAGTTTTTATCAGCGGTTACATTAGATCAGAGCGTAAATGGTTGAGGATAAACATGACTGGAAGAAATCGACCTGAGAGTGACTGAAATACCCACACTGAGCTCATAGCTGGCTTTAAAAGGTACATTTTCTCAGTATGAAAGTGACATCTGCCCATCTCTGCTGGAAATGACACTTCATGCTATGGTTCGGTCTGATTGGCCATGCCGTGGGCAGGAGCCTCTATAATGTAGCTTTTAGTGGGAAAGCTGAATGATGGTAAGGCAATTTCAACAAATATGAACTTGACTGAAGCAGACACATTTAGCTTTTTTCCAGGAAGAATGTTCAGATATTTTGCCTCCAATCAGCATAGGTTTCATTGAAGATGCATTAACAAATGACAGTGATACAATGGTAATGTTTTAAAAGACCTTAAGACTTTGCAATGGCACACTGGTATCCATTAAGCACATTCCTGGAGCCACGTTGCCCTGCACCCTGGAGCCACAACTCCTTTTTCCCGTCCTGGCTGTACAATATATTAAAAATCCTCCTTTATGGTGATATTGGCCTGAACTCTTTTACATATTGCAACAACTGCCTAACCTGCAATGAAAAGTCACTATTTGCATATTTTAATGAAGTGATGTGACACTGTTCCAAATGGTGTTGAGCATCAATGCCAAATCAAATGGACTCTTTATTGTCCAGGATGCTCCATGTAGATGCTGCTGGCTGCAGATAGAGCTCATGAACTGAGTGGTGTGATGCAGGAGCCAGAAAAATGTGGATACAGAAGAACTTGTGGCTGAACAACAAACTAGTTAGAATGGAGATGACAAACTATAAACAGGAACTCTGCAAAACATGTCGGATATTTGTGCCAATTACCAGGGGACACATTTAATTTCACCTGTCACCTACAGGACAACCAGATGGCGCTATAGACAAATCTTACAGCCGTTTTCTGCGTTGGCATCATTTTACAGCGAATCCTTATCACCACATGTCATATGATGCGTTTCTAGCTATAATTGGGCAAAAAATAAATATCGCAATAAAAAACTGCTAATGGATACATCTATATTTTGAAAAAGAGTCAAATATCTCTGAATTTTTACACTTTCATGAGGTGTTTTTTCAGACTTTTCAATAAAAAAACATTGTAAAAGTGTGATGGAAACACTTTATTCGCATTTACCGGTATGTGTCCCCCGGAGTTTTAGAAAAGAAAACAAGGGAAACGGCTTCGAAAAGCTGTAGCAAATTCTCCACAGCAAGTAGAAAACCCCAAAATAACACTACGTGGCTGCCTCGCATTAGCCGCCATTTTCATTAAATCTCCTGTGAGGAACGAGATTTTACGAGACTTGAGGCTAATGCACTAAACACCGTTCAATGGAAACACTCACAAATCACAATTGTTGTTTGTCGAAACTTATAAATATCACTTTTATTTTGCAAAAAAAAAAAATGTAATAGAAAGGCAGCTACAGACAGCAGTATGGACATCCACATCGTGCTATAAAACACAAGCATTACCAATTCATCAAAGATTGGTGACGCTGTCAATTTTTTTACATTGTCTAGTCTTTAGGAAACTGTTTCTCAGTTTGTTCCTGACCAAATGATTTTTTATTAGGCAGAAGTAAATTTATTTAAATCTAGTGTTGGCTAAAACAACTCACTAATGTTATTCCAGAACAAGCTAGAAAGTCCGGCAGGCTTCTGTGCGCAAGACATTTGGAAGTGGATCCCTGTATTAGAAAACATCAAAGTGGCACAAAATACTATATTTATATAATATCAAATAGTCATTGCAACTTTCAACTGTTGTCGCATGTTTTCCTCATATCCTGCTGCCCTGTCCCAGAACATCGTGTTACTGCTGCGATTTACTTTACGCCACCTGCATATCACCACATTAAGCATTTCAAACACACACCATGGCTGACACAGCAACAAAAAGAAAATGACATCATTGGACAAAACATAAAAAATTAATAAATGAGATGAAAGTCTATATCTGACTGACTTTTACCTGCTGGATAGGGCTCAGAGAAGAGCCAGGATGTAAGACAAATTAGCCTTTTCTTCAGAGGGTTATTGTCTTAATAATTCAAAGCAAATCTCAGATTTTCTACATAAAAATCAGCTTTCCTGTGATGGGAGGTTGAGCCACAACGCTCTAGAGGTGTATCATCTGTCGCTTCTCCTGAGGAGCTTTGTCAGATTCATGAGGAAAAATCCGTGTTGTCTTACTGCAAAATTATCTGTCCTCACAGAAAAACATTTCACATTTCCCACTCCCTTTTTTAATTTTTTTCTCCCCAACCTATACCGTGTAATTTGACCTGCTCAGCAGCATCTTTACATTTCAGTCTTAATTATTTTTGCAGCTTCATTATTTATTAACTGTAATAAGGTTTTGTCAATTACCTATCCTTTCTAACTTGAAACTCTGCATAAATATTGAAGTAGCCTCATCACTAAAGCTAATCATTGTGTAAGTCGATTGTCTTTGTTGACACAATCAGATTAAATGTGATTAGAAAACATTGAAAAGTGGAGAATTAAGAGCAGAGGTGGAAGAAGTGATAAAGAAATGAGGAGAAATGGATTTGTGACTGGAATGAGGAGCGGCAAGGTCAGGGGAGCAAGCCAAGCCCCATAATGTAGGATAATGAGAAGAGAGCGGCTAAAAGAAAGCCTGAAACTGCAGGCATAAACACTACAGCACGGCCACCCTGCAGATGAACAGATGGAGGGAGCAAAGAGACGGAGGATGACAGCGATTGAGCGTCGGATGAGGCCAGGGCAGCCTTAGAGATAGAGGGACACGGATAATGATTGCAAGTGCTGAAAAGAAAGAGAGGAGGTTTGATGAAAAGAGTGTGGAACACAGAAAAGCTTCAGGAGAGCCAGAAAAAGAATGAGACATGGAGAAGCAAAGCTAGCTGAAAAGAAAAAGGAGGGATGGTCACACATGGGGAAGAAGACCGATGAGCCTGGATGATGCAGGAAAGAGATGTAATGAAAAAGAAGAGATAGAAAAATGGAGGGATTTTGTGATAAATGGTGCCAGGCTAAACCCTTCCTGCATTTTATTGTCTCATCTTTTAAAACCTCCCCATTTCAGACTCTCTTATGTTCTTTTCTCAGACCAAACCTCCACCATTCTTCTTCTATACTTTCCCAAGCTCTACGGCTTCTCTTTGCACTGTGTGAGGAGAAATGTTAGCTTATCCAAGGCTGCAGCGTATCTTACAGCTGGCTGTTTGATCTCACCGGGGAGCACCGGACCACCTCTGATATTTCCTCACACAATGAACTCGTCAAACAGAATCAGGATTTCCTTTGGACTGACTGTCCTCGCCGATCCCAGCAGGAGGGCGGATAGAAATGCGTTACAAAGGAGAGACGGGTTAGCTTTGTAGCAGTTGTGAATGCGCTGGCTTAGCCCTGCTAAATGTGACTCTCCACTGAGCCCTTTTTAAATGTCTTCAGCTTGACGCTTTCTGCTCTGGTTTGATTTTATGCTGCACCAACCAGAACAAGTTAACGCAGAGTTTCACTTTAGACTCAGTTGAACCCCATACACACACTGCACCAGTGTGTTTCTGCATGTAAAGACTGAAGCTGAATGAGCTGTTACTGCAGGGCGTGGGTCATGCAGACACGTTGTTAGAGCCGTCTGTAGTACGTAAGTACCATTAAATACGGGTAGGATGTATTATGTACTGGAAAATACATGATGGTATGTATAACATGACAGGGTTTATTAGAGCTGCATAATATCAGGAAAATATGGGCTGTATGTCATTATTAAATATCTCAAGGATACATGACTTGCCATGTATTTTAAAAAATCAATATACTGTATGGTTCCAGTCTTGGAGTATTAATCAGAGCTGCCTTTCACTCCCCGTAGAGCACAACTTCCTCTAAACTAATTTATCTGTCCTGTTTCAGGTCAGCTTGTCTTTGCATTATTGATATTAGATATGCTGATGTTAAACATGTACAAGATACAGTCATGTAATGTTGATCGTTTTATAAAACTTTAGAGATTATGTGCAGTGTTTCCCTTACCATAAGAGTGTTTTGCTACACAGCATGTCAGTCATTTTTGGAAATGACATAAGTTCACAGCTGTGTGTAGCTGTCACATGATGGTTACATTATTGTCACCATGTATCATATTCACATTTTAACACTGAATCTGTAGGTTATCTGTAACAGTGATGGAGTTCGCTGATTTATGACCCAATAAGGCTGAGATTTTATTAAACCTGTAAGTAAGACACATGTATGCAGTGAGCACTGAAGAAGCATGGCAAATATAGTTAAAATAAACATTTTATTTGTTTGGTTTTTTTTATTTATTTACCTTCATTTAACCAGGAAGTCCCATATATATCAAAAATCTCTTTTTTCGAGAGAGACCTGGCCAAGATAGCAGCCATACAGAGTTAAAATGATCTAAAACAAATACAGAATTAACATTACACACATTGAGGAGTCAAAACAGATGAAATATCGCAACCCTAATTCCAGTGAACAAAACACGTAAACAGAGACATTATTTGCAAATATTCACTCAATTTTGAATTTGATTCTTTGAACATGTTCCAAAAAAACAATAAAGTTAATCAGTTTCATCATTAAGAATATCGTCTTTGTACAGTATTCAGATTAATATAGTTTAAAAAGTACAAGGTTTTTATTTACATTTGAAGCTGGATGTATACGTGTGCAGGCTCTCTGCTACAGCACCGCAAACGGTATGCTCTCCGTAGGTTCGCAATAGCTCGACTTGCACCTTTCCAGACCCGACACACACCCCCGCTTACAGATATGCAGAAATACTCCCTCATTCTTCATTTCGTAATCACATGTTTTTAAATATCTAGCTTCTTGCTGAATTGTGAAGTAACCGCAGAAGAGAACCTGCAACACGATGCTGTCACCCTGTTCTCCAGTGGCCGAGTCAGCAGCGCCGCCATACCAGGCGCCATTAGAGTATAAATCCAGTTTTACACACAACATCCCAACCAAGCGGCAACCTCCGGCAGTTAAAAGTGAAGCCAATGTGGAAGTGCATAAAACTGCAGTTTCCCCTTCATCCACTAGGGGCTGCAAAACAGAGTGAATCCCCATAGACTCCCATGTTAAAAAGACCAACTTCACAGCAGAAATAAACATGTTTACAGCCTGGTTCAAAAATCCATTTTATGTTTAATAGGTCAGGTTTACCTTCATGACAACTGTGGGTGGAGTGAATTTTTTTCTAACTCGCCCGTTTAAAAGTAATTTAATCTCGAAGTTCGGCATATTTAGGGGCGTGTCCTTTTGATTGACAGGTACCAATCTCAGGCTTCAAGTCAGAAGAATGTAGAACAACCGCGGTTTTAGGACGGTTAGCATTGTGACTTAGCGTTAGCCCACTTACCTCCGTTAGCTGGTTAGCTGCTGTAGGGTCCAAGTTAGCTGGGTTAGCTTTTAGCTACAGAAAACTCGGAGTTCGCTCGATGTCAGTCATCCACCATGACGCTCACTGCCCCCCTCTCAGCTCCGCCTCTTTGCCCATATTTGTTTTTTTGGGGTGAGACAACATACATGACGCTGCCAAGATGGCAATGGTAGGAACCGCCCACCGAGCTTCAACTCAGCTCTTCAGAAAACTACGGGTGACGTCACGGAGGCTCTGTCCATCTCTTTATATACAGTCTATGGTCCCAACTTGATTATAATTAGGCTTGCATTAAGGACAATTTGTTTCTATGTCAGCATAGAGGGGTCTGTCTTTGCCAGTCCTTTTAAGTGTATTAGTTGGTCTCCTTCCATTTGAGCTCCACACTTTTGCTGGAACAGCTGAATAAACAGCACAAGATTCTGGCATTTATAGCAGAACCAATCTGACAAACTGTTGTTATGTAAGTTGCTGCTGCTGGAACAGACTCATCTGTCAGTGCAGACATTTTATTTCTTTCCTCCTTTAGGGTTGGACTGATAAGATTAGGATCCAAACAAAAAGATCCCATTTCCCCCCAAAAAATGTAGGACAGGTCTTATCGGATATGCTGATGGATAAACAAGCCAACAGGGAGGAAGAACACTTGAAATTGAAATTATTTGACTTGGCTAAGAAAAGCAGAAGTTGTGGTGAGACAAAGACACAATATAGTAGCAAACACGGTATGTAAAACATTGCATAATATTACAACAGGCATTGTAAAAGAACCGTAAAACATCACTGTTTATAAGCAAGTGGAAAGCATCATATTTGAATACCTCTTCAGCCAGTGCGGTACATGCTTAAGGCGTGGGTGAATATTGCCTGAATTTACAAAGCAGATACATGTAATTTCCTCTTCTGCGTCAAGTTATGGCGAACATCAACATTTTGACATTCTCTTTGTTAAGACAGCGGCACACATTGAGGCCACCCTGCTGTGTTTTCAGCTGCAGCAGTCGAGCCTCCTCTGGGAATCCTTTCCTCTGTTGCAGAATATTGCTGTGATGACATGCTCAGTCGCTGCTGCTGCTGCTGTGCCAGCAGGCAAGGGCACAGGGACCAAGGAAACCAAGAAATCTTCCATTTCACCTCAGCCTTCTGCATTCTGCTCTGCAGACAAATGGCTTTGCGTGTCAGGAGGAAACAGATTGCAACGGTGCAAGTCTGAAGAGTAGACAATAAAAGCAAGAGGAAAGAAAGGAGTGAGAGATTCGATCGGGGGGGGGTGATGAACAGATGCACAAGCCATCAAGGAACTTTACTTGTATTTATGTCTCCAAAGGAAGAAATGAGGATGTCCTTGGGTTGTACCTTTGTTAGTTGTCCCACATTTGCATTCAGTTGCAAGCATTTCAGTATGGTAGAGTTGTTTTATCGTAAATCAGGCGATTTATATTTAAGAAAAGAGTTTAAGGGGGGGGGGTGAATACCAATCCGTATATAGAAATCAGGTGGGACTCCCGCAGAACGACGAGCCATGTCAACGGCAGAATAACTCATCAGTCACGCCTTCATTCCCAAGAAATCACTGCACCATTACTGTTAATACTCAATTCAGAATGTCTGTCAGATTTGTCAGCAGTCTGTTCCCGACATTGTGTCAACAACAAATGGAGCTCTCACGGAGCTAATTTGATGATGGCCTCCGAGTCTCCTCCACGGCAGCTCCTCATTGTGCCGCCTCCTGCCTTTGATGCCGGGCCAGCGGAAACTAAACAATACCAGCAAATGGATCAGCTGATGGCAGAGCGGCATGACAAAGTATGAAAATGAAAGAGGGAAACCACACACACACACACAAAGCGGGTGACTTAATCCCGTCTCTCCTGCTGGCCCTCGGGGCCCTTCCTACCAAGCAGGCGCATCCAGCACATTTCACAGTCAACCCCGTAATCCTTTTAGGAGGCTCCATTACATGTCAGCAGTGGCCCACTGCTTCACACCAGAGACTGTGTGAGTCGGCTACAGTGTGTCCGTATGGATGAGCTGATTCTTTATTACAGGATGAAAAGTGTTGATCTCATTTAGTTAGTTAAGTATCTAATAAGTCGGACGGAGCCAGTTTAAACCCCGTCGGTATGTTTGTTGTGAAGACTCGTAGTGTGGAGACAATAAGTTGGTGTTTAGTATGAAGTGTTTATGTTTCCTGGTGAGAATGGCTTTATTTCTTCCAGTATTAAAGAATAGACTCTTTCTAGGCAAAACACCCAAATGGAGAGGCTGATCTCACTCATTTTCGGATCCGAGCAATGTAAATAGTATATAGTATATATATAACAATAATAGTATATAACCAATAGTATATAACTAAGTATATATGGGGCCTGAGCGTCTACTTTCACGTAGGACAACAAAATTTAGCACATATATGTAATACCCAAAGACAAGAAAAAAAGTCAATTAAACACCTGTTGCCATGGCAACGAGGTGTCCGCCATCTTGCCACCCATTTTTTCACTTTATGTGCATTAGAAGTACATTGGATCTTGACCAAATTTAAAAGCATTCAGACTAGTTTGGTTCTCAATATATTCCACAATGTGAGGGGGGGAGGGATGGGCATGAGGCTCGAATCCGATGGATGCCACTTGCAGCTTTAATTATAATTAATGTTTTTAAATGGGCACTCACAGTATGAGCATCATAAAATAGCTCTATATAAGAGCACATTCACACTGCTGCTGTTTGGTTTGCTTCGAACAGACCCTGATCAACTTCCACAGATAGTACAATTCGTTTGGTGCAGTGGGAACACCAACCGCACCACTTGAAAGCCAGGGGTCTCAGTTCACTTGCACACAAACTGTCCAGCAACCAAACAGAAAGTGACTCTGCCAACAGAATTAAAAGATATTTTGATTGCAAGGATTCTGCATAAACCAGAAATCATCCACCATCCCTGATGGGGGCGTGTCCTTTTGATCGACAGGTACCAATCTCCCACTTCAAGTCAGAAGAACGTAGAACAACCATGGTTTTTTAGCTGATTAACAACGTGACTCAGCTTTAGCCCGCTTACCTCCGTTAGCTGCTTAGCTCCTGTTATCTCCGGGTTAGCTCGGTTAGCTCTTAGCTACAGAAAGCTCGGAGTTCGCTCGATGTCAGTTATCCACCGTGACGCTCACAGCCCCCCTTTCAGCTCCACCTCTTTGCCCATATATGTATTTTCCGGGTGAGAGTAACTCATGCCTCTGCCAAGATGGCGGCGGTAGGAACCACCCACCGAGCTTCAATCCAGCTCTTCAGAAACCTACGGGTGACGTCACGGAGACTACGTCCATCTCTTTATATACAGTCTATGGTTCTTACCTAACAAAGTACAGGCTCAACAAGCCTTCTGCAGGTGAATCGTGGTGGAAGACACCCATACTTTAGCAGCACATCCTTTTAATCAGGCAAGTTTGAAGTTGGAGCTTCCTGATTGGAGCAGATCTGTTGCAGCAGTAAATGCACTAATGATGGATTCCTTCTACGTGAGGCTCTCGTGCCTTCCAGTTCATTGTTAATGTTCACAATGAGAATGAAAGGAACCATCTCGTCTTTAACATGCTCTGTTAGGGCTGCGGTTATCATTCTGTGAAAAGCCAAAGTATGAAATGTCTGACAAGGACCTGTCGTTGGGCCTCTTTTCTAGCACACTTCGCTGCTGCTCAGTGTTATGATATACAAACTGTTCCTGAAGCATCTTGCTGTCTGACAGGGCAAATCATTGTGCTGAAAGAAGTCGCTGGCTCACTTTGTCCAAAGATAAAATTGTGATAAAGTCTCCCCCCCCCCCCAACTTTCCCCAGTAATTGAAAGCATTGGATAAAATTCCCTAAAATTCCAGGATATCTTGCTTTAACTAAGTCTGTGATGATCCTAAATTAGCAGATCCATCATTTGGACTGTAAAACAACAACAACAGAAAAAAACAAATGTATCGCACAGCATCGTTCCATTTCCCAGGAGTGTCTCTTTATGTGTGTTCACAGAGCCAGTTCATCCTTCAAACATTGATTTTTAAAGAGCGCTGTAATACATTTAAAAAAAGGGCCGGACACTCAAGCTGTCAGCTCTGGAGGGAGAATGATGGGAGCGAGTTAGGAAACGAGACAACAAGCCGTCTGAGCTTGTCCTCCCAACAGGTTCTTACCTCAGAGCGCTTACTATCCTAATCTTGTCTCCGTACTGCGGTAAATATGATGTCAAGAGCACAGATGGACACAGTTATTCTGCTGCAGTGATTAGATGTGTCAAAGAGGAAGAGGATGCAAAGTTTGCTTTGTTTTGTTGACACTTTAACAGTGATGTGTTCACAGCTCGGTAGTTATTGGCTGCGCAGGACAGACTGTCAGAGTGGATAATATTCATCCTTAATGAAGACATTAAAATGATAATGTTGCTAAATCCCTTCTCAGCCTCGAGGAATTTTTAATTGTTTCTGTTTTTGTGAAATGAGAATACAAGGTTTGATGAAACATGAAATTAAATCTTGAACCTCCTTGTAATGGTTCCTACTCCACTTCCAAATCTTTGTTTGAGTGAAATTCATTAGCTTTACTGGAGTTGTTATTTCTCCTCTGTGTGGTTTGATGTCTTAGCTTTGGATAAATAAACACATTTTCTCCAAATTGCACTTTTCTGCACTGCTGTAAAAAGAGATAAAGAAGATAATATGGCTGAAAGGTGACAGAAGTGCAACAAGTTAGATTGGCCACTCTGGGCTTGTTTTTCACATTAATATAAACAGAATAAGGAAAATGTAGAGACGCTAATTAAGCAGAATCTTAATCTGGCTTTTCATATTTCTACATTTCCTTGTCTCAGGTTGTTTTTTTTCCCCCATCAAGGCGAGTGTTTCTTCCACATCTGCCTGTGGATGAAAGCAGTACAGGAAGATGATTGTCATAAAGTACGGCGTTTTACCTGTGAGGGCGGCTGGCGGTCTGTTCCGGTGGGTCATTTGGAGGATGTTCTTGCTTGATGGCACCAGCGGAAGCTCTGCCAATAAAAACTAAAGGGCTTCATTGCAGCCAGCAGGGAAGTCACAGATAGACGGAGGGGTTTATGATGCTGATGAGCATGCATGAGTACAGACCCCCCCCTCCACCCCCACCCCCACCCTCTGACATGAGTTAACAGCAGGCGACCAGCCTCTTGCAGCTGACTGGCCATACAGCAGCACAGTTAGGGAAGGTGTAGAATGGGGATGTTTACTACACTGCTGTTCCCAGTATGATTACTTCAGTGTCCTTTTTACTTATCAAGCAGTGGATGAACACAGCAGGTTGTTTTTGTTGACCTTTAGCTACTCTGTCTTGGGTTGTTGATACTTCAAGCATGTTTTTCTGGGAAACTTAATTTAAGCAGAGCAGATTGTTCAGACAGGAATCAGTCCACGAAAAGCAAAGTGGAAAATCTGCAATCTAATAATCCTCTTTTATCTCAAAGCAAAGGATTTATTTATGTTTATAGAAGTATTTCACTGACTCTTTCTACTTTGATTAAAAGGGAGTTTAAATCATCTGGTTTAAATGAATAAAAAACAAAACGTTTAATTAATCCATATTGTACTTAAGATGAGAAACAAACCAAATGAAGGTTGGGCTTAAATTCTGTGTTGAAACGTCTAAAATCTGCTAATCCAGTGGTGTTGGATGGAAAAGTTCCCCCAGAGCCCAGTAGCAGACAAGGAACCAATCAGCTTCTGCCTTTTTAATTATCAAAACTTACATCAGTCCGTCCCGTCCCGTCTCTCCCCCCGCCCCGCCGCCGCCGCCGCCTCCACAAACTGAAGAAACAACTTAGCAGGTGGCTAAATCTAGTTTTTTACTGTTTGTCCATATTTCAGTTGTCATGGTTACTCAGCAGAGGTTTGCTTCATGGAAATCATCAGTGCCATGGAATAATAATTAGACAGAATGCTTATTATTCCCCAGGATGTGCGCGCTCTTCCAGATACCAGGGGTGACTTCTCCCTCTGATGAAGTATTTTTCCCGTCGCTGCAGTTCGGATGCTGCGTGTTTGCATCCGTGTGACAGCTTTGTTCTCTCTCTCCTCCCCTTCGTGCCTGTATCTGCATTAGTTTCATGTTTAACTCCACAGTTTGACCTCCAGCTCGTCTCTTCAATGTCCCACTGGCTGCTTAAGTATTCTGCAAACACCAGCATGTGTTTCTGCTCCTTCTCACTTTGTGAGGCAGCAGGAATGTTTTCCATCGGTCTGGTCCCTCTGTAAAACTGCTCAGGCCTGACAGATTGTGTTGGTGCATCAGCCTCCGCCTGCACCGGGTGGAAGTGTTTCCATCTGCGAACCTCCTCTACCTGCCTGTGGATAGGGCAGGGCGATTAATCGGATTTTAATCTCAATTACGATCTGGGTTTTCAACGATCATCAAAATAAAAGTGTGATTATTTTTCTCTTTGCAGGTTCCTCTCCTGCTGTCTTCAGCTGCTAATCGAGCGTCTATGGCATTGCAGCGCTGTGCTGTAAAGTCTTCCCACCGCCTCTTTGGTTTCATTCTGTCTCTGTTCTCGCTAAATCTGGCGACTTTTAAGTTAAAAGCGACAAATCTAGGGACTTTTACTGGAGTTATTAGAGACTTTTCTGATGTTTTGGCGACTGACTTGAAGTCACATATTGTTCTGCAGTTACTGTAAGGAAGGAGCAACGGGAGCCTCTCCCGTCCTAAAGCACTCCCAGGCGGCCAGTCTCAGTCGGCTCCGGCTGCAGGTTGATGTAGAATAACTGCAGTAGGTTGTGGAAGTTCACCTAAACATAGTTTATACCATTGTCAGTGACAACTGGCTTATTGTTTTATTTTTACATAGTTTGGCCAGTTAAACACTGTAATATCCCACTTTTACGGGTCGTTACCATAGCAACGCGTTAATCAGCTGGTTCCGATCAGCCGTCTTTTAACAGGTGAATGAGAGAAACGCGCTGCAGCCTGACAGCGGTTGTTTGGCATCGAGGTAAACTCGATGTACGTTATATAGTTCCTATATAAGCAGTAAAAGCAAGTTAAACAACTCAGAACCGTTCATTAGACGTTATAATGCACGACACGGAGTCCAGAACACCACGACATGCAGCGTTGTTTATAAATACTGGATAATTGTGTTAAATAATCGAGATATCAATTTCAGTCAAACCAATCGTGATTATTATTTTTGTCGTAATCAAGCAGCCCTACCTGTGCTTTTAAGAAGTTCACTTTTATCAGTTAAGTTGAGCTATGAGAAGCATTTGGCATCACCTGACGCTGCCAGCCATGGTGATTACCATGACAACCACTACTTAAAATGAACAGACTGATGATGAGATCCCAAATTGCAGAAAATACTCGTGGATGATGTGAACTTTTCCTGATCATAGCAGGCTCTGGAAACGTCTCCAGCCAACTCTGCAGGAGTTTACTTTGTACTTTCAGTTTGTGTTTCTGTTCTGCTGCTTCTTTTTAGAGTTAATTTGTTTCCAATTTAGCTTTTATTGACTTTTTTTTTCTTCAGTAACTTTGCTAAACTTGAACAAACTGAATGTTTTTCCAGCAAAGCCAACATCATCCTCATTATTGTTTTGCAGGGCTTTATGGAAGACCAGTGGGCCGCAACACAGTTCTCATTCTGAAGGCCTCTCAGTTAAAGTTGAGACCTCCGCAAGCTACTTAATCTGTCATTTGTTAGTTTGAACAGCAAAACATCTAAAAAAAAAAAAACCAAAACAATTCGTCACTGGATTGTTGGTTTATTTGTGACGAAGGAGATTCACTCTGACATTCCAGCTCTGAGCACACACTCCTATCCAGTTAGCAGTAAAATAGCCTTAATTTGCTTCTATCTCTTTGATTGGCACACTAAGAGAAGAACAGACGAGCGCTGAAAAGTCGTGTCATCTAAAAATGAAAACACGTCCATTTCTCTGCATCAGCCTTTCAGAATTAGACACCAGTGAGGACAATAGAAACCCATCTCTGACTGTGGATTCTGTGTTTTTTCTGTGCTGAATCTGCATAGTCTGACCTTTGAGCTTTTCTTGCAGACATCCCTGTAATATTCTAAATGTTTCTTTTTGCTGCTGCACAGTTCAAACGTTGGTTTTGCATATATCAGGGCGCCGGTCTCCCTTGTGAATCTGACACTTTGTGGCCATTGTTCAGCAGCTGTCCGCCTGCTGATATCTCTTTGTTTTTTCATCACCAAGCAGTGATTTTAGTTAGTATGCATCAAGTAAGGGAGGCAAATATCAAGCAGAGAAAGTTAAGCTTGATTAGATATGTAAATGGATAAATACTTAAATGTTCCCTCTGCTCTCCCCATCTATCCAGGTGTTCAAACTGAAGGCGGTCCAACTGGCTGAGAAGCTCCTTCCTGCCTTTAACACCCCCACTGGGATCCCCTGGGCCATGGTCAACCTAAAGAGGTTAGTGACACCACCACTGAAAACAATCTTGTTGTTTAATGGTTCACCTTGAAATGAAAATGAGGTAAAGTCTTTCTTTTACGACCTGGAGTCTTGTTACCACCGGAGCTGCAGCGCTTGACTTACAATTAATGTAGCAGAATCTCTGCCTTAATGTCAGGCCACTCACATCCAAATTTGAAATCAGATATGTGTCAATATGATTACACAAAACTCTTAAAACATCTAAGAAAAATTCCAATTTTGAGAGAGAAAACGGTGAAGAAAAGAAAAAAAATAAACTTCAAACCCGTAGAACAGCTTGGAACCTTGTAGAACAGCTGTTTTAGTTGTGGATAGAGATGGAAAGTTTGCTCATTTTATCAAGTAAAAGCTAATTATCTCCGTAAATCACTTTTAGCATTATTTAAAAATATATGCTAAAAGTGACCAATTTAGATAAAATATTTGATTAACACTAGGGGTGGGAAATTGAATTGGAAAAATCGAATATCAGGATTTTTTTGCTTCACAATTTTAATTTTTTTTTAAATAAATACAAATGATCCAGTGAAATTTTTGTCATTTTTATTGTTTTTATTTATTCTTTTTTTCTTGTCTTCTTAGGCATTATAGCAACAGAAGATGGTCTGGCTACTGTGTTATTTTTTCCTAACTGAAATGAAGAAAAATGACTAGATAAAAACTTATGTATATTTTTTTTGGTTTTAGTCAACAAAAATCAGCAATTTTGAAGAATCTTGAGAATCGCAATTTAAACCGAATCAGCACCCAGAAAACCGGGATAAAAGCTCATCATCACAGCCCTAACTAATACTTAGTCCTGATCATGAAGGAACCAACATAGTTAACAGGGTAAAAAGTCTGTGTAGCAGCAAAAGCTTTAGAAAGTCCGCTGACTGTGCTGCCTAAAGTCCCAAATTCTAAAAAATTAGCATCCATTGAGGGAGAAACTTCTCAGAAGACCCCCCTACCTGTCAGACTTCCACACTTGATTTTATAACAGATAGCAGAAGTCTGTCTGAAGGCTTCCAGTAGCTTCTTCCATCAGTCTGAGGGATAATTTGTTGAGAAAACACCTTCATATGTCGACTCGATGCTTGAGGTCAAGGATGTCGGGGGAAATGCAGCGATTTCACTCCTCTGCTTGTATTTAAAGTTCTCTGACATTTCAAGCCACACACAAACACCTCATAGTATTTTGACCATCACAGATTTTTCTCTTTTTGCGTGAACTGGTGTTGTTGCTTGTATCTCAACATGCACCATTAGCTTTAGCTGTTAGGTGCTGCAGTATTTGTTCTGTTTTTTTTTTTTTTTTACCTTCATGCTCACCTGCTCTTTGTTTGCTGACAACATCAGCCATTTGTTCTTTCTTAATGAACTCCTTCTGAAAATACTGAATTCCCCCCCCCCCCCCCCCCCCCCCCCAAGTTTCTTTTGCTTCTCGCTAGACACTTGTCAACATATTTTTGTGTTCCCTGTCCTGTTTTTGGAGGGTTTTATTTTGTGTGAGAGTTGTTGTTCCCTGGTGCTCCTAGTTTTGCTTAGTCAGTGTGTTTTGTTATTTTATCTCAGTCCATGAACTTGTTTATCCTGCTGTTGCAGCATCTTTTGCTGTATTTGTGTTACATCCTGCATTTTGGTCCCTCTTCCCAACCTCAAAATTATTTATTTATTTATTTTTCTAGCAATTGCCAGGAGCGTGCTTTTGATTGGTCAACAATGATGTCAGAGGCTGGAGCTAAATTGCCAGCTCTTAGTTTGGTTTGGTCCTGAATCTGTGTTAGTTGTGACCTGACTATATAACCTCAGGGGCACATTCACACTTCTGCTGTTCAGTCAGCTTTAAACAATTCCTGGTCCGCTTCCATGGATAGTACGGATAGTCTGGAGCAGTGCGAACATGCATTCATGCATGTTCGCATGAATGCAGAGATAAAAGTGACATCTGACCTGCTTGAAGATGGGGGCGGCGATGTTCGCTTGCTGTGTGATGCAACCGGCAGCGTAGCTGCGTAGGCTTGTTGCCTCTCCTGCTGCTCATACTGGACAGATTGTTGTAGGTTTGAACTCTAAACAGAAACCCAAAGACTGGTGTTGCTGCGTCATTTAGTTGCCATGAATGAGATGTTTTCGGTGAGCTGGATTTTCTTCTTCTTGAGCTGATGTTGTAACTGCTCAACTCTGGCCAGGTGGTTTAGTATGTTGAGTAAAGATCAGTGTGAAAGTAAATCAAACCAAAGGAAGTTTGGAAATTTGTAATATTTCCCCGTCAATCGAGCCGAGTCCCTCGGACTGTCCGTGTGTGGATGAACCCTGAGGGTCTCATGATGTTTCAGCTAAAATGATGCAACACAGATGAAAACAAAAATCCAATAAGCTTACTTTGTAATTCTAAACTTGGAAGTCACCATATCCTTGACATTTTGACTTTTATCTCTTTCCTGTAGTCCTTTATTTATTTAACCTTTATTTAACCAGGTAAAATCAGCTGAGAACAACTTGTCGTTTACGATGATGACCTGGCATGAGGCACCGGCAATTTCACCCAAACTTCCCTCAAACTTCCCTCGGTGGTTTTTGAGTTCTGTCTAGCAAAGAGGGCAGAGCTATATCTTAACATTTTAAATTATGTTGATGTAATTACCTCCTCCAAGGAGGTTCTGTTTTTCCCGGCGTTTATCTGTTTGTTTGTCTGTTTGTGTTCAAGTTCACTCAAAAAGTTATTGACAGATTTTCATCAAATTTTCAAGAGTTGTTGGAAATGTGAAAAGGAGGAACTGGTTTCATTTTGGTGGAGATCTGGATCACTGTTTGGATCCATGAACTTTTAAACGTGGCCCCTGGCAGAGGTTTGTGCTCTCTAAGTGCTTTATACTTTGATATGAGACACAGGATTAGACAGTGTTGTTTATCAGGATATACCAGGGGTGGTGTTGGAGAAAAATATCTTCCAATGAACGACAGATACGCCGATCAGTAAGAAGGTACAAAAGTTTTAGTTGCTGCAAAGAGTTTACACAAGCCAGCAGACTAAGTGACCCCAGCCTGTGGACAAGGTGAACCAACATTCAACTTAGAATTACACCCTTATATACTCTTCCTTCCCCCAACCCCATCTGGGAGCATCCTCATCACAGTTCTGTGAGGTTTACGATGCCAATCTCCAGCAGGGGGTTAATAAAAGATGTTTGCATTTTAGAGACACTTTGAAGTAGGAGATAGGAACTTCTCTACAAACATTATTCTGACCATCTGACCTCGACAAAGGCTCACAATATCATAATTACAAGATTTTTCCAACAGGTAGGAACCTTGGCCCTCATCCTGCAGGTTTTTAACGTCTCCCTGTTCCAACACACCAGATTTAAATGATTGAATCGCTGTGCAGCTCTTGTTGGATCCATTTCATTAGAATCAGGTGTGCTGAACCAGGGATCCATGGAAAACCTGCGGGGATATCCAGTTCATGTTGTGTTTGTCATACCAAGAGGGTCTCCAGTTGCCTTGTCTTCTCTCCTAGACCATGTGATCCATATCCCTCAGTCCTAATACACAATAAAGCTTATTTTGTTGCTTGTGTGTCCTTGATTATTTTTATGAGGCATCTCTGGGTGAATTGGAACAACAGCACACATTTTCCTACATCTGTTGCTTAACTTTAAAGACGTAAAGCTGCTTCACCGATTTTTAAACCGTAATAAAAACACATCTGCTGATCAACGCTGATCGAAGCAGCCCAAAGACCCACATTCTTGGTTTACTTTCTAATGTTGAAATCATAATTTAAATTTTAAGAAAAAAGTCTTTTTAATGAAAATAAAACCAGAGCCTTGAAAATTGTAACGTTTGTTCTTGAACTATATTGTGAGATCTGTGGCATCGGATCGACCTGGCACAGTTTTTAGCGCTCTGACACATCTACCATCCACCCACTCGGGTGTTTTCACTTATTTTGCCTGATTAGGCCTCTTCACAGGACTGCGTGGGTGTGTACAAACTGCACTGGAAGGGCAGAACAACACACACCTTCATCATTGTTGGTGTTATTCCCACAGCAGCTGCACTCATATTTGAACCTGAAAAAGATCGATTTTATTAACACAGAAGGCTTTTGAGTCTCTTCAAGTGGCTGCAGAAAAGTGTTCGTCAACTTTTCTAAACCTCTGTTCACCCCATTGCTGTGCAGCTTGTAGAGGCTCTCTACTTTGTGCCGTTCTTGATTTTATTTTTTATATTTACAACACCTTGACCCTTTTGATTTCTCTGCTGCCGTTTGCTTTTTTTCTTTTCTATTATAAAGAAATGAGATACAATATTAACATTCGTGTGTCTGCTTCCTCTACGTGTTAGCGAGTAACCTCCACCCATTCAATGCATCAAACAATGACAGTAAAATAAATTACTTCCTAAATCCTGAATTTGAATCTGAATCGACTTGGCTTGTTGCTAAGCACCCAGCTTCTGTTGCAGAGATCAGGATCCTGTTCTAAGTGTTGAAATGTAAGACGAGCGAGACTGGATGGTTGTAATACAATTCAATTCAGCTTTATTTGTATAGCGCCACTTCACAACAATGTTGTCACAGGGCACTTTACATACACATCATTTCAGGCCAATTCATACATATCCTATAAGATGTAGAAACCAAGTGATTACATCGAATCATGACTTCGATCCAATCCCCCATCCTAAACATGCATGAGGCGACAGTGGGAAGGAAAAACTCCCTTTTAACAGGAAGAAAACCTCCAGCAGAACCCGGCTCAGGGAGGGCAGCCATCTGCCTCGACTGGTTGGGGTGGAGAGGACAGGAAAGACAGATCAACATGTACAACTGCACTTAATCAGGAAGACCTGCAGAAAAAAGGAGAAATAAATTAGAGACGGCAATATTGTCATATATTTATACATTAATACATTAGAGGAAAAAGAGTGAGGTACTTCTCAGTGCATCAGGTAACATCCCCATTGCTACATAAGTAATGGATGGCTAGACTACCCATAGCTATAAGAGCAAAGAGCATAACCTGGACAAAGGGGTCCCGTACATGCAGACTCCAACTCAGGAGATGCTCATATCCTAACTATAAGTATCATGGAAAACCGATCAGAAGACTAACACTTTGTCACACACCAGAAGGTATACAAGTCCAATGAAGAAATAAGCATTAAAGACACACAACAAGTGATATATATATGTCTGATGTCTAGCAATCTGATAAAACGGAAAAGGCTGTCTGCACACAGACATGTATAGGTAAGAGGATTTTCTACGAATGTGTTACATTAGCATGAATGACGTCTCATTTGTCACATGTGACAAGAAGAACTTTGGGGATAAAATTGCATAGGTTTGGATATTTCCACTCTATTGGAAGTCCATCCATCCATCCATCCATCCATCCATCCATCCATCCATCCATCCATCCATCCATCCATCTATCCATCCATCCATTTTCTTAACTGCTGAGTCCAGTTAAGGGTCTCGGGGAAGCGACAGGTCGCCAGTCCATCACAGGGCCAACACACAGTCCAGTCACATTCACCCTTAGGGACAGTTTAGAGTAATCAATCAACCTAACATGCATGTCATTGGCTGATGAGAGGAAGCCAGAGTAGCCGGAGAGAACTCGCGCCGACACAAGAAAAAAATGCTAACTTCGCACAGAAAGGCTACTATTAGAACCTCCCCCTAGCTGAGGCTCATTCACCTCAAAGCAACCTTCTTGCTGTGATGTCACAGTGCTAACCGCTATGCTGCCATGCAGCCCCCGTTGGAAGTGAGTTGTAACAATCCATCTTATATCATTGAATGACATGTTTGAAGACTAGGTGCCACAAAAAAATGGTTAAAGTTGAGTTTTAAGCACCCAAGTATACAGTATGCTTGCAAGAACTGAAATGATGCTTTAGTAACATGTTCTCTTTAAGTTTTATTAATGTTAACCTCTTCCTCTCTCTGATTTTTCTTCTCGTCTTTCTACCTTTACCGTCCCATCACCTCTGCAGTGGTGTGGGACGCAACTGGGGCTGGGCATCAGCTGGCAGCAGCATCCTGGCTGAGTTTGGGACCCTCCACATGGAGTTTGTTCACCTCACCTACCTGACAGGAAACCCTGCCTACTACCAGAAGGTAACACTGACAAGTGTGTCCAAGTGTGACTGTTTGCATCTTACAGCCCATTTATGCTCCCTTCCGCATGTAAATCTGGATGCTTGTTTCAAACGTTCCATTTGACTATTACGTTGCCTTAGTTCTTCAGTCAGTTCATCCACTAGTGGGCAGTGCTGAGTTCAGTTTTCACTTTTGCATTTTAACACCAGTGGTTGGCAGTGATTCACTGGTATAAAGTTGTTTACAACCGTCTGAAAACACCAGAAGAAGAATAGAACAAAGTTTTTAACTGTTCTCAACTTTTTGTGTGTCGTCTTTGGGTGCGTTTCATTTGAACTAAAATGAAACGTACATTAAACGGGCCTTTAATGACAGCTCTACATTTGTCTGTCTCTGCATCATCTACTTTCTGTTGCTCTTCTTCTTTGTCAAGTGACGAGACAGTCAAGCCATTAAAAACAAACCAAATTACAGCAGGAGATGGACGAAACTGTCCGTCTGCGTATCAGTCGTCTCCGTTGAGCATAAACGGGCCTTTAATGACAGCTCTACTTTGCGCTTATTGACTTTTAAGGAACACTGATGTGTTTTCAACACACTTATTTTGAACATAAGAAAAAGTAAATTGCATACAAACTAGACGTTTGTTAAATTATTTAGAGTAATCCGGCATGAAAGGGTGATAATTGTAATTTAGTCTTTTTTTTTTTTTTTTTTTTTTTTTAAGGGGTTTAAAGTTGTGCGATTGGTGTTTTTTTTTTTCAGGTGATGCACATCCGGAAGCTGCTAGCCAAAATGGACCGACCTAATGGACTCTACCCAAATTACCTGAACCCGCGCACGGGCCGCTGGGGCCAACGTAAGTGCATGACTGTACACTTAAATGGTTTGATTCAGTGTTAAACAGCTGTGTTCATATCATGTGTTTTAACTTTACATCATCCTATTTTGGAGTCGTAAGTAGAATGGCAGAAATCTTGGTGTTAAATTCACTCATGTTTGATCCAGAACGGGGACGAATGAGTGTTGAGAGTTTAATTATGAATTATGCTTGAATTCTTCAATCATTGCCCGTTGGGGGAGGTGTCAAGATGCTCTTATGAGCTTCAAATGATCATTCACTCAGAAGTGCCTTCAAGACGGAGAGGACAGATTAACTCCACCTGAAGAAAGATGGGAAGTAGAATGGATCTTCTTTAATGAGAACAAATTGGATCAAGCAGAAGAAGATTGAAGAAGAGTAACGCAGTATTTCCTCTATATTGATTGAATTTGGCGGTCTGCCTGGGTAAATTAACAGCTCTCAGAGTGAAGGCAGTCAGGCAGCGACACTGATTTCTTACTCTTAAGACCTGTCATATCTGCTTAATTCAGTTTATTAACATGAGCCAAATGCATTCCTAAAGTACACCTAAATGAGTTTAGGCATTTATTCAATGCATGGGGAAGGATAAACGAGCTGTGTTGTGATGGCCACACCAAGATAATGCAAACAAGAACAGCTTACCAACCTATTAAAATCTACTGTTTCTGTATTTTTAGTTTTGCATTTCTATAAAAAGAGAAAACAAAACATTATTCATACATAAAGCAGGATTCACCCCTTTTCTACACAACTTTGCAATTTTTTTGGTAGCTTTTGCCTTCAGGTGGGTCTGAATGTAACATATTCTTGGAGTGTCATCTGTTAAGTATCATGGAAATTATTTTAAGAGGCAATCACCACAGCAGAGACTGTCACAGCCCACAAAAATAGTAAGAAAACCAAACTGTAGTCTTTTTGAGCTGATTGGTGTCATACAAAAAAAAAACTACCCAGTTAATTTGGCAAAAACCTGGACAATACAACCCATTAAGATGTTTTTTTAGAAAGTAAATCATTCCTTCAGTTAGTTCCACAGACGTTTGTTTTTGCACTGCGCTTTACTCAAGCTGAATGAACCGCCTGGACAACGTAATTCAGTTACAACTGCTCAGTGGGGGCGATATTACTCAAAAACACCACTGGTTGAGAAATATCATATAGAAAATACGCTCATTGATTGACCAGGAATAAAAACGGCTTCTTCTTTGCTTTGACACTGCAAATGAACCGTATGGTTCACTTCCAAGTGAACTACAACCCCTGGTTTTGAAGTGGACCAGAGTTCTTTGGTCCACATCTGAATCTGAATGTCAGTATTTTGAAGGAACCATGCCAGCTGTGGACCAAGGTTGTTTTTTTTTCTTTTTGTTTTATTTTAATGGACCAGACAGCGCCAGTGTGAATCCACCCTTAAGGCCCATTTATCCTCTAAGCATAAGCTTCTTACATAGTCTACAAGAAGTGAGAAGTTTGTTCTTGCACTTGAGGCTGCAAGAGCAAAAAAAAAAAAAGTTTGTTTTGGTCCCATCAATTCACAAGAAGCTTTGTTTGCGAGGAGGAGGAGATTACTCCGCCAGTGATGTCCATGGTTTTATGTGGATAAATAAACAGATGGCCCAGTTATTTATTATTTAGTAAGAAACAATCTGCAGCGAGGCAAGGTTGTGGACTCAACGGGTTCCATGTCTTTAAAAAACAAGTTGTTGTATACATTTTCATACTTTCTCACCACCTCAGTTAGCCGTTTACTAAAACCTATTCGTTCAACCTTGCATCAGCCAATCTGTGGAAGATGCAAGTCTCCGCTTCAGGCTCTTCCAGTGGCCACTTCAAATATCGGACCAGTCACACAATATAGCTTCAAGCCCCACAGCGATAAGGTTCTGCTTTGCTGATGAGTCTCGACCAGTGTTTCCCAATCCTGGTCCTTAAGTACCACTGCCCTGCATGTCTTAGACATGGTCCCTCTCCAACACACCTGATTCTCATTAATAAACTTCCCCACCAAGTTCTTTCCAAGCCTGTTAATGACTTGTTCATTTCATTCATGTGTGTTAAAGTAGAATTACCTCTGAACCATGCCGGGCTGTGGTACTTTAGGACCAGGATTTGGAATGCTGGTCTGGAACAAGTTGCAAAATGTCCTCAATCACATCCGCCACGTGTTCTTGTGGCCAAGGAATGAGTTCTTGCCTCCTTCTCATGACATAGGTAACTGGCAGGTTGCAGGTTGAACACCCCCCCCCCCCCCCCCCCCCCTTAAATCAATATGTAGGAAAATTTTGTTTAGATCAATGTTGAATGAAAAAAAAACCACACTTTTAAATGCACTATTTTGGGTTATTGAAGTAGTTTCTGTTAGAATTTTGCTACTGCATCTAAAACTGCAAGACAGGAAGTGACATAGAATCAGCGAGACGGTGTTGTGCCGAAAAAGCCAACCTGAAAAGCACCCAGCTGCAAGTAATGGCATCTCACCTGTAGATGGCGTGTATTCATCATTACCCTAAAAAAGAATAAACACACGCTATCTAAAGGCAAGATGCTGTTTCCTGTGCATCTTGCAACTGGGTGCTTTTCATGCCAGGGCTGCTTTTTTTGACACAACACCATCTCCCTGCTCTTACGTCACTTCATAGCGCAAACCGTAGAGGCAGCGTTTAGCACTGCAGTTAACGTTCAACCTGCAAAAAGAAACAACAAAGAAGAAGCCTCAATGTTTTGTGGACCCCCATCATTGACTGCGCGCCTTCCTTTTATGTCTCTTTCTAAGAAAGTAAACTATCATGATGCCCTCTGGTGGATGTATTGGCTTCCAACCATACCAATGTAAAGGACGCATGAGAGCAGTGACGTTGAAATGGACTTGCCTAATTACTTACATAAGGGAGCAAAAATGGGCCTTAGATCTACAAAAAGCTTCAACGTGCGGTCAAAGTTTGTTTTCCATCTCTACAGGAGGTCCCAATGTTTGGCATCCGCAGTTGAATATTTACAGAAAATAAATAGAAAGATCAGTCATACATTTTCTTTTACTGTGCTGATGTTAATTTGTAATTTCTGTACATGTTTCTAAGGTATTTTTGTTTATTTTACTGAGCAATAAAGGATTAACACTAAACTGTCCAACGGACATATTCATATATTAAAGTGGAACTATCATGTGCATTTCAGGCTAATTTATTTTTATTTCTGAGACCAAAAGGTCTGGGATTGATCGAGTTATTGTCACAAATGGCTTTATTTACTTCAGACCGACCCTCTCCGTAGGCTGTCAGATCAGCCTGTGGGCAAAACGAGTGGACTGAAACTCTTCCGCATTAAGCCCCGCCTCCCGCCACTGCACTACATCGGGAGCGCGCACCGCACCTGCTTTCGCCGTCATTGTAACATCTCATAAACAGAAGGATTAGGCTAATATGAACTCAATAAAAAAACAAAATACAATGTCAACACATAGCATACAGCCCTACATGTTGGAACCTGAATCAGAGCCTGAAAACGAAGTGGAAAACAGCAACCCACAGCAACGAATGCAGCAGGATGTCTCTCTTTGGTAAACTCACCAGCCATCGTTGGAAATAACTTTATCCCACGTTTTCCACCCGCCTGATGTATTTGTACATGCCCTTGTTAACCAGTAGAAGGCAACCAATCACCGAACCTTATCCCCCGGGACGTCACAAGGATTTCCAAGTAGAAAAAAACTCTCTAAAACAACAATTTTTTTGTCGCCATGGAAACCGAATGGAGAGAGTGCTGGAACTCGAACTCAAACATGCGTTTAGGTGATAAAAAACAGTGCTGTTCACATGTCTGATGAGGATTCAACACTGTAACACTGTAGAAAGCTCAGAAAACTCAAAATACCATCATAGCACCCCTTTAAGTCTGTAAATCTATTTTTTCCATCTAGTTGAAATACAAAATAATGTCCCTAATGTTTGAACATTTATCTGTAAAATTACTTTTCAGTGTTAGTTATAATCCAAGCTTTTATGAGGGAACTTTTTTTTTACTTTTCAACATTTCAGTTGCTGTTTTTAACCTGCGAAGGTGTTCAACTAAGACTTAAAGCGGTTTTTATCTTGACATTTCAATAAAACATTTAAACATTGTGGGTGTTAAAATATTCCTTTATGTGGGTGTGCTTGCCTTATATATTTTTAGTGACTCGCTATCGATTGGACATCACTATCTGCTCACGCTTTGCTCTTCATTTCACTGTAAGGAAATGAAAAGATGGTATCTGTTTAAAATTGAATAAAGTCTGCATCTGTAGGGAGTAAGCTGCCACGGTAAGAGTGTGCCACATTAAATCAGTTCAATTCCACTCGGCTCCAAAGTAAATAGGAAATGGTCAATAGATTTTTCAGGTCCAGCCAGATTAAATCTCTATCTTATTTGTTTTACTTTTGACAAAACAAATGGAGAGCACTCATGGGCCGCGATACATAAATGGAGGGGCTCATTAATGGATGGATGGGTGGCTTGGCAGTCAGACTGATGCATTTGTAAGTGCACAGACTTCAGGGCAAAAGCAGGGAAAGAAGATGGAGGTCGAACAGATTGATTGATGGATGAATGAGTACATTACCAGATGGAGAGTTGGCTGGCGAGCTGCGCAACAAGGCAGGTGCTGATTGATGCTTTGTGTTTGCGTGCGAGAGAGGAAATGGATCTCTTTTGGCACGTTAACAATTGTGCGTTTTACCGTGTAGGACATTCACAGCAGGCTCAGGCTTTAATCAGCCTAACTGATCAGAAGGAATTGGAAATCTTGCATGGTGATAGATTTTCTCAAAATAATGAAGCAGCAATTTATCACATTTGTGATTTATGTATTTATCAGCTAAGTTTCTTTTTCCACAGACATAAACGTAACATAAGTTAAAAATAAAATACGTCACACGAATAAAACATGAGTAAAAACACAAACATCAAACCTAAAAACAACTTGAAATCAAAACTAGCCAATAAACAGGTAATTAAAATGATTAAAATAAACGTCTTAAACAGCGTTAAAAGTCAAAAGGAAGATGTTAGTTTTAAAGGTGCAAAAAAATGTAAATGAACATTTGAAACTTTCTTTCTATTAGTATCTAATCATTTTATTAAGATAACTTGAAATGAGCCACATATCCAGCAGCTGCCATATTTGTTCCACCATTTTTACTACGGTGTCTCTGAATGGACAAATAAGTCTGTGTGTGAAATGAAAACCCTCTGAGCCATAAACTACAGTTCTGGCATTGTTTGCTAGGTGTGTGAGCAATGGTTCCCAACCTGTTTTCCTCACAGACCCCCATCATGCAGATACTACAAAGCTATGGACCGCTGCCCCACCCTCTGCTGAAACCATGCTTGGTTTTATGCTTTCAAAAGTGATATTCTCACCATAAATAATGCTTTGTGGCTGATTCCTGTCCTTCGATAAAGCCAAAGTTAAATTAGCAACATATAGCCTTTTTCTTTTTTTTCCCTAAAATAGGGAAAATGGACATTAATCTGAATGGCTCTGAATGTTTAAAGCCTTGGGAGGCTAGTTACCTGATTGCTATCATGGCTGCACTTGAGACAACTGGAAGAATTTTGTCCCCTGATGGCCACCGTCCCAAGAAGGGCAGATTTTGGCCGACAGGGACTGGATGTGCTGCATCGTTTGATATGAATGCTCAGCTAAAAGATTTTAAACCACACAGGTGCTAATGCTGGATCTTTCATGTTGTTAAAGATGTTTTTACATCAACACTCCCCACAGTTGTTGTGATACCGTAATTATTCCCCAACTCAAGAAGGCAGAAAATTACACCTCGTTCAAAGTCTATTTGCAGATAATAATAAAAAAAAAAAAAAAAAAAGGGATTTTTGTTATTCTCATGTTTTTAAGAACCTGTCAGTGAGACGGAGTCAAACAGGCACACATCACAGCCATTTAAATCCATTACAGAACCATTGAGATTCCTCTTCACAGACTGGAGAGAGGCACTGGGTTGTTTCATGCCAGAAACACGAGCTTTCATCAACACGCATTAACATAAACCGCCATCCAAAACCTCTTTGCTGCTGATCAGCATCAGCTCCCGGGACAAGTAAACAACACTTAGAGGTCATATTACCGCCTAGACAGTCTTTTATCTTTCCATCTACATTTGAAGAGCCTCACCATGAGAATGAAGGCACAACAGACGTGTTAGTGTTGCTTGATATATGTGTGTGGATGTGTCAGTGGTAGATGTGTGAATTGATTTCTGGAAGATTGCTGGTCTGCAGACTGTAGTTAACACCAACCCTAATGAGGCTCTTGAGCTCTTCTGTCTTAATGAGATCCAGTATAGACAGACACCCTTGTTACTTCAGACTTTTCTGTCTCACTTTAAAGCACTTCTTCTACCCACTAACATCTCTCTAACCTCTAACATCTGGCTTTTGACTGCAATTGGAAAGCGTTTCATCGTCATTTAGGCCGGCGTCAAATGGCTCTGCAGCAGTTATCAGGTTTGTTGTTGATTTGTTTTGTTTTTTAAAGCAGTCGGCTGAACAAAGCAGTGATGGGAACGCCACACCTTGATGTAGATCTGCAGTGGTCCAGGCTGCAAACGGGGCAACAGGTTCCATTTAACCTGCTTTAGTCCACCCTTTTCTGTTGGGCAGCCCCGCCTTCATCTCTGGAACAATATTTTCTGCTTCTGTCTCGAGTTTGAAGAAGGGCCAGACATGTTAATGCATTCATTATTGCCAATGTACATATGTATGTATAGGTATGTACATACATTTTTCTTTTATTTTCTTTCAATTGTTCGAAATAAACTAACTATCATTCTTTTTATACATTTTCTTTTTCCTTTAAAGTCCATTCTCACCTGCTCTGAGTACACATACATATAAACCACAGGCCACAGGAGGGGGGTGCTGGTTTAGGATGGCTGTCCTTTTGCATCATAACTCATCCCCAACACACTGAGCTCATTTCACAGTTAAAAAGATCATTTAAAGACATAAACATGATGGTTAGAGCACTTTTTTATATATATTAAATTGTTGATTAACTGATTATTTGTCAAAATTTTTAACCCTCTTATGCATGCATTATTTATTTAAAAACCAATTTTTTTTGCACGCAATATTTTACTCCAACAGACACACAAACGATTTTCTTTGTCTTTAATATTATTTGACTTTTTATTTAGTTGATTAGTTTGATCTATTCGATAGAATTATTACAAAATAATATTTAGTTATATTTATATGAGAGAAAAATTCTATAAAAATCAGCTAGTATTATTTTCTTGTCCATTTATCACTGAGGTAAAATTAATTTGTGTATGAAATTTTATTCTATATCAGCTTATTTTTCATTAAGCTGCAGAGTGCTGGGGACTCCAACGTCCACTGAAGTGGCAAAATTGCAAGTATACCATCTACACTCTTGAATGTGCTAGAAAACGGCCTTTAAATAGGCGTCTGCTGTAGTGGTTGAGGTCTTTATCTTTATTTTTCTCTCATAGCAGAAATTGTTCTGTTTGTTTAGAAGAAAGAAAGTGAAAAATGTTGGAAATGCATCCTGTTGACTTACTTTTTAACAAGTAATATTTTCATCTCTCTCCATCATGTGTATTGAATTATATCACACTGTTTAAGCTGAGGAATATTTAATTTCTGCTGTGTAAAAAGATAAAACTGCCGTTAAAAAGCAGCTTTATTTGTTTTTAGAAAGGATTGTATTTCACTTAATTAACATTTCTTAATAAATGTAATTCTTTTTTTTCTTTTTTTTTAACATAAATTTGCAACAGTAATAATTTTGCATCCAATAATGTGATTAATTGTCATTAATCACTCAAAGAAAATCATTCAATTCAATTCACGTCAGCTTTATTTGTAAAGCACCGCTTCACGTCATCTCAGGGCACTTTACTGACACATCAGTTCAATGTGAAAATCATGTGATTAACAATGTTAATTATTGTCCACCACTAGTTGAAACAAACATACAGGCGGTCCTCGGTTTACAAACTAGTTCCCTTCCTACCGCTGCGACATAACTGCGACATAAATTTCACGTGAGGCGGATTTTTATCCTTAAATACCCCGTATTTCCCCCTTTATCACTAAATAATCTAAATTCTAAATACACATGTTACACATCATACTAATCAAAAAACAGTAGAGGCAATTAAAACACGTGTCATAAGAGCTTATATGGACCGTCGTAATTTTTTTAAATTTACATTTATATGCTTTATAAAGTCAAAACAACGTAAGTCTAGAACCCGAGGATCGCCTGTATACATATAAATAAATGTTTTTGCCTTTTTGCGTCTTCTTGCAGCCACATTATTGACATAATTTGTCATACTACTGTCTAGTGAGGATTTTAGTGGTTCTTATTGTTGGTCGACTGTTATTTTCATGTGACATGAGAAAATGATGTTCCCATCTGAATCCTGTTTACAGCACTGACTGGTTCAGCTTCTAAACATAAAACCAGACCTCAGAATCAGAGAAAACAAGCGGCTCTCTTTACCTTCTGTTGTTTTTCTAGGTTCTCTCTTCCCCGCAGTACATTTGGGGACACTGTTAATCAGTATAATTGCATCTTTTATAGTTGGCCTTAATAGGATTTAATCTTTTAATCTGAGAAAAGAGCCTGACCCAGCGCGGTTTTAACAGCTGAACAGACTTTGCATGGGATTATTTATTTGTAATTTCTTGCGTGATTCATAAACTTAAACACTGAGAGAGTGAATGCGGCATCCAGACTCAACCTTCCCGTCCTTTGCTCATCAGATCTGTGTGTTCAGGAATTAAAAGACGAACTGCAGAATGAAACAGTAAACGGTGAAAAGAAAAGTAACTTTCTAAATGCTTTGACAAAACACCAATTCTTCATTGACTGCAGCCCCAACACAGAAAACAAAAAGCAAGAAGGTAAATGGAAGTAAATTTAAGTGTAAAGGCCATTACGCACCCAATTTTTCAATAGAAACGTTCACATCAGCGCTGAAATGTCATACAGCAATTTTACAAGTTTTATGTTTTCATAATGAGGTCAATTTATCTTAATATTCACATCTAGCAGATGCATAATCAACCAATCGGAGAAGGCACGTTGGCAGCATCACCAGAGCCGGTGGCGAGCTACGCAGGTCATCTTGGTGCTGCTTCTTCGTTCAAACGTTGTCACCATGGCCGAACATGTCGTCGTCTGATTTTTCTCTGCTTCAAGCTGGAAGCTGAGGCAGATCCTCAGACTGACCCACGAACGTCCTGAAGCGTCAGCACCATATCGCCGTCACCTGATGTAGAATCCATCTTTGTTTTTGCTGACTTGCAAGTTTGTTTTAGAATCTTCATCATTTATTTGCTGTTTTGCATCAAACATCCTGTGATGTTTGGTGTGTTTGATGTTTGATGTGCTGTTTGGTGTGCAAAGACAAAAACGTTGATATTCCACCTCCGAATTATTCACAGTTTCATGTTGTTTATTTGCCTCGGTCCCGGTGTGTAACAGCCTCAGAAGTGAAATGTGGTGGAGTATGTGGTTGGGAATAAATACATCTCAGCTGCTTGCTTTACTTTAATCTACTTGACTCCATTGTGATACCATGAGTGAAATCAGAAACTCAGCAGGAAATGAATAAATGGATGAAGTGTTGGCGATAATGTAGTAAAACTGGCTAGAACATCTGTGAAAATGAGCATCAACCGCCTTTAAAAGATGCACAGCGAGGAAAGAGATCCTCTCTTTGTGGTTTGAGATCATTTCCACACACAATAATTCACTGGCAGTGGAGTGACAGTAAATCTCCCACAGCAGCACAGCAGGTGATATTTTACAGTAACACAGACAGAATCGAACCTTTTTTTTTTCTTTTCTTTTTTTTTTTTCTCTCCACACAGACCTTGAAAATGATTTGCAGGTGTCAGGATGCATTATCATCATAAACCCAAGTTTTCTGCAACTCTTCAGTTTTTCAGGCATTTGATACAACTGATAGATGAGAAGTTTGAGTGATTTCTCAGTGTCTGTTTACTTTATGCAGCGTCCATGTTCACATTTCACTGGTACTTCCCAGGATTCACACGCTGGAATGAAGATAAAATTGGTTTTAGATGAAATTTACAATACTCTAAAAGATCATAAATGCCTCCTGCTTGGAAAATAAACTCTGTTTTCCAAACAAAATACCACAGGACACTGGTATGAGGACTGGGAGGTGAAGTAAACTTACTGGTAATCTGTCTGCTGTGTTTTTTCCAATCTAATATGACCAGGAAATAAACAAATGGAAATGATTCCTGTCATTGCTCTCATATCTTTTCAAAATCATTTGTTAGCATCTCTCAGATTTTATCTTCAATAACCAGATTAAGTCATATCCGCCTGTCAAAACCAAAGTAAAAGCAAGATACTCCCTGGCCAGCAAATTGTAATTTCACTTTTTATTATTTTATGCTCTTAGAAAATCGACAGTACCCTGAAAACATTCTGAGATTTTCTCCATCCAGGTTTAAAGTCTGTGCTTTGGATTGGATTGGGTTAATGGAGGTGAAATTAAAATGTGCAACCACAACAACATTTCATCAGGAAACATGAATCTACAGGGAAGCTGCTCCAACACATCTTAACTTTAATCTTCATCTCTGGTTCTGGTTCATAGGGGGACATTTCTAGCATAGAATCCAACCGAACCGCTAACCAGGGGTTCTCAGTTCGGTCCTACAAGGGCCGCAATCCAGCAAGTTTTCCATGTATTCCTGCTTAAACACACCAATGGATCTAAGTTGCTATCAGGTTCTGGGCTCATTCATTTGAGGCAGCTCTGTTGGAGCAAGGAAACATGGAAACCTGCTGTAGAGTCATGTTTTGATAGATTTGGTAGCTTTGTCTGAACTTCCAGCCATGGCGATTTGGGTACCATCATACCCAGTTGTTTTCTGACCAGTTTATTAGTGGAGTTCATTAAAAGGATATTTTCATGGCATACTTTGGACCCCGTAGTTCCAGCATTGCATGGTTTAACCAGCACACTGAGCATGTCCATCCCTTTATGAGCACAGTGTCGCATCTTCTGATGGAAACTTCCAGCAGGATGATGCACCATGTCACAAAACCATTCACTGTACTCCAGTGGCCTTCACAGTCTCCAGTCCACTTTAAGATGAGGTCTAACAGGAGTTTCTCATCATGGATGTACAGCCAACAAATCAGCATCAGCTGCAAGATGCTTCATGTCAACATGGTGCAAAATCCCAGGAACGTTTCCAACACCTTGTAGAATCTACGGCACCAAGAACTAGAGCAGCTCTGAAGGGAACGACGAGTCCAGTCTTCACTAACAAGGTTCACGTTGAACCAGCGTTCTTCACGCTTGTGAATTAAAAAGTGCTGATGACACAAACAATGAGAAAGACTCTCACTCCTCTGTGTGTTTTAAACAGGGCTGGAAAAAGTACCGAAATCTGTAGAAGTACCTTTTACTTTGCTTAAATTCTACTCAAGGAAAATCCAAAGTACTCCTCTAAAGATCTACTCAAGTCAAAGTGAAAAAGCAATACATTTAAAAACTTTTCAATAACCTGATATAAATAAAGGACGAGTCAAAAATCCAATGCAACAGTTTAAGAAAGTTAATCAGGCTGCATGGTGGCATAGCGGTTAGCACTGTGGTCGCTGGTTCGATCCTTGGCTGGGGCGAGGTTTGGACAGTGGCCTTTCTGTGTGGATTTTGCATGTTCTCCCCGTGTACTTCGGCTTACTTCCACCGTCCAAAGACATTAATGTTAGGTTGATTGGTTACTCTACATTACCTATAGGAGTGAGTGGTTGTCTCTGTGTGGCCCTGCGATGGACTGGCGAGCTGTCCAGGGACTACCCTGCCTTTCCCCGCGACCCTTCATTGGATTAAGCGGTTAGGATGATGAATGAATGAAAAGAGTTAATCAGAGAGAATTCAGCCTACCCGAGCACGTCCGCGCATTTCCCTTTCACCTGGCATCGACCGTGACTGAAGTCGATTCGCAGCAGAGATGGACAGTCTGTGAGGATGTTCAGGCTGATGTTTTTTCCCTTCTATTTAGGTTTTTTTACTCCGTAACGGCAGCAGTTTCCAGTGTAGTGACGTAAAATACTGGGGTCAAAAAGAACTTGAGTAAAAGTAAAATGATCCATTTCAAAAACTACTTAAAAAAAAAAAAAAAAGACAAAACCACTTGCTTACTGGAATGTGAGTTCATGTAATGTGTTACTTTCCACCTGGGATTTTCTCTGGCGAGTGATTTTTGTACCTTCTCACTGGTCTGGGTGTCTGTCGCTCATTGGGAGAATTTTTTTCTCCAACAACATCCACACAACCCGAGAAAACGTCTACAGTGCAACAAGTCTTCCTGACTTCATGTGTATCATAAAGATTTGTTAGTCATCTGGACTTCAACTGGAGAATACAGACTTGTCTTCTTTTGTTTACTCTGCATGTCTGACTGTTACATTTCTTTACATTGTTGTTTATTTTAAAAGGTTTTTAGTTGTATTTATTAGTTGTCTCTTTGTTTTTTTAAATACTAGCATAAATTCTCCAGTTTAGCTGCTAGCTGGTACTGGACAAACCCCTGCACCCTCTTGTAAATTCTGCACATAAACACAAGCGTTCACTCTTCCTCCCTGAAGTCTTTAATATCAGTTGTTTTGCTATAATTCATCCTTTCGCTCCAGTTTCCTACAGGCATGTTATTCACATACAAATCACAACCTCCACAATGACAAGACACAAAGCATCTGCTCACATATCAGAGGTGATTCCACAGAGGTCAGAGATGAATCATTTCATCCATTGGCTGGATGAGGGCTCAGAATGAGGGGCTGATTTATCTTTTTACATGTTTGCAAATGGAAAATAACGTGAATATGAGGAAAAAAACTGAAAGATTCATCCTGTTTCTGGTTGATTTAAAATTGTGGTTGAACTTTCTCTTGGCAAATGTTCGTTGTAATTATTTTATAGGCCGGTGAAATTACCCCTGAAATAGACCTAAGCGACATTAAAGTGCGCTGAAAAGCCCTCCGGGGGAGATATTTTCATGCCGTGGTCGGACGCCGCCGTCTCATCTTCGCTGTTTGGTGTCCTGCAAAGTAGGACGGCCATGAAAGCTGCGTGAACTTTGACGGGGATGACTGGGGACGGTGAAATGTGAGCGCATGAGGGAGTGGATGAGCCAAACGGGAACGGAGGGGAAGTGTGCTGCAGATGAAAACACTTCAAAGTTTGAGCTGCTGGTTTAGATGCCAGCCTGAACTCTGAGGCAAAGTTGAAGGATGAATTATTCGCTTTGGTTCTCTGGTGTCTTTTCTTCATGCTCTCTGTTTTGTTTTCTTATTCCTGCAGATCACACCTCAGTGGGAGGACTCGGGGACAGTTTTTATGAGTACCTGCTGAAGGCGTGGCTCATGTCTGACAAGACCGACACAGAAGCTCGCAAGACCTACGACGACGCCATCGAGGTAAATCGCCGTTCAGTTCGCGCAGCAACAGTTGCGAAATGCGGATCAGCTTCATCTGCACACACTCGATTGTTACAGTTGTGCTCATATTTATTCATCCCCTTTCATTAAAGAAGGAAAAAAACAGCTGCCTATAAAATAAGCTGAAATTGACTAAAGTAATAAATAAAAATTTTATGAAAATCATTACATTATTTTCTAATTCTGGTTCAATATAAATATTTTTTTAAAAAGCAAACAAATAAGATAATTTAATACATATTAAATCACTCATAAAGTAATATTTAGTAGAACAATCCTTTAATGTTTCCGCTCCAGTCAGGTGTTTTCTGTTTCTCTCAGTCAGACTTCTGCACCTGTTGACAGGTATTTTGTCCCACTGTTCAACAGAAAAGTGCTCTAATTTGTCCAGGACACATTTATTTGTTTGTTTTTTTTCCCTTTCTTCAACTCAATTAAATGAAAAAACATTGTCTTATATTACTAAATTATATTTTTGCAAATTTTTAGTTATTGTTCCTTTTTTAAGTCTCCAGTTATCTGAGTGACTGTTGTAAATTCAGCCTTTTCTTTAATGAAAGGGGATGAATACATACGAGCGCAACTGTAAATCTGCTGGTTTTTCAGCTGTATGTTCTTCTTATCGCCCGCTAGACACGCAGGACGTAGAGACAAACCGCTGCTGTAACTGCAAATGTTTTATTAACCACTGTGAGGTGTCTGCTGCCAGGCTTTAGGAACAAAGGAAGAGATGCTGCTACTTATTTTATAAATAAAGCGTTGGTTTGGCAGACGGCGAATTTTATTGTCCTGTAGATGACGGAGAATGTTGAATATTAAGAGAATCAGACTGAGCTGAGCAGATGCCTCAGAGCAAAGAGGGGGGAGATCTAACTGTATTTTTTAAATGTTTGGCCCCTCCTCACCCTCACAGAGCTGCACTCGGTGTCAGTAACTTCCTCACAGGATGTTACACCCCTCATATGATGCCGTTCTTGCAGCTACTTCCCACATTTCTACTGAAAGCATGCGTCTTTTTTTTTTTTTGTACGTGCTTCGCTTCCACCAGCGTGTGCTGTCTCTCTCTTTAGGCTATAGAACAGCACCTCGTACGCAAATCCAACAGCGGCCTGACGTTCATCGGTGAGTGGAAGAACGGCCACCTGGAGAGGAAGATGGGCCACTTGGCCTGCTTCGCCGGCGGCATGTTTGCACTGGGCGCTGACGGCTCGCCGGACGACAAGGCCGGACACTACTTGCAGCTCGGAGCCGAGATCGCACACACCTGCCACGAGTCCTACGACAGGACCGGTGAGGAGGAGCTGCAAACACAAACACTGAGATGCACCATCATCTGGGAGTAAAAACGGCTCATTATGGCCAAACGGCTGCATGAAACATTTATTAGCAGCAGAAGACTACGCCGACCAACTTCGCAGCAACAAAACCAACAGATTATTTTAAAAGAAACACATTTATGTCTTAAAAGATGCTTTTTCTGCAACTTTTCTACTAATATTTCCAGCAGCAGCAACAGCACAGTGTTAGCCGCGCTGTGAATTAATTTAATACCCAGTATGTCCTTTCCCATTGCACTGATTTCTCCCAACCTCTTTTTTTTTTTTTTTTTTTTTTCTCCTTTCAAAGCCATTCCAGCTCACATCTAAACCCAATTAGATGTGTTCATTCAGTGCTGCTGACAGCTCAGCTGAGACTTGCAAAGGCGTCTTAACTTCCTGTCAGTGATCATTACCCACTGTGAGTGATGTTTTATCCGTGCTGACATGGACGCCGCTTGTTGGCAGCTTTATTACTGGCTGACCAACATGCAGTAACGGTGACGAAGTCCACGAAGCCTCCGGTGCTGATCTGAGATGATCGGTGTTAAGTCAGACGTTTTCAAATAAATATTATGAAAGAGCTTTATGAACTGTTGTCCACGGCTGAAAGGATGTTTCAACAAATCCAGCAAATCTGCTGACTAATATGTTACTCCACACATCAGGCTGGCTATCACATGTGCATTTTTAATTTAACCCTTTCATGCATAGTGACCCTGTAGTGGACACCTATTTACAAGCTTTTTTCTTGTATATTAGATAGATAGAGAGATAGATAGATATAGATATATAGACATATAGATAGATATAGAGATAGATATATAGATAGAGATAGATATAGATATATAAACATACAGATAGATATAGATAGAGATAGATGGATATAGATAGAGATAGATAGACATAGATAGATAGATAAAGATAGATATAGATAGATAAAGATAGATGTAGATAGATATAGATATAGATAGAGATAGATAGATATAGAGATAGAGATAGATGGATATAGATAGATAAAGATAGATGTAGATAGATATAGATATAGATAGATAGAGATAGATTGTAACATTTTCATGTACAATGAAATTTAAAAGTGCTGATCGGTACAAAGTCATACGATTATAAGAGAAGTAATAAAACAAGTATAAAGAATAAAAATTAAAACGTTACTAATGAAGTAATAATAAAAAACTGAAATAAAATAAATAAAACATTTAGTAGATCCTTATGAGGTATTACTGTAAATAAACCACTTCAGTGGATGTTAGTGAGTCATCCAATACGTTTCCACTCACTGGAAAATAAATACGCATATGGTAAAACTGAACATAATGTGATTATGCAAGTTTTTCTTTGTAATAAATGGGAAGAGAAAATGATGCAGCTATATTTTATCGAAGATTTACATCATATAATTATGATTAAATATTATTTGAAACATGTTTTATAGAATACATTACATTGAATAAATTCTAAATATGACTAATAAACAAAAAAGGTAAAATACTGTATTTTTAAAAAAAAAAAAAAAAAATGTGTTCTTTATTAATCCACGCATGAAGGGGTTAAATGTGACATCAGATCTGATGCACACGGAGCTGAACTCACACACAGAGGTACAGTTCTCACATTAACCCTTTCACTGCCTGCTCTGCTGTTTGGAAAAGGACGTATTTTATAGTGACTACAGTAAATCTGGAATCTGCCGTGGTGTGTGTGTGTGTGTGTGTGTGTGTGTGTGTGTGTGTGTGTGTATATAAAACGTCTAAAATTTACTATTTGAAGTTATGACGACTTTACCACTACAATGTTACTACCGCCTTTTATTTCATGTTTTTTAAAACATTGATTCTCATTATTTTTTCCAAAATGTGAATATTAAAGCATGAATTTATTTACTTGGTTATAATGTAACAAACGTCACTTTGTGATGCGGGTATAAATAACCTCTATCTGTATTGTGTTCAGATAAAGCTGACTCATCTTTCAGTGCGAGACGGGATTTGACGTGTCAGTCAACTTACATCCAGTTTACAGAATAAATGAAGAACAAAAATTTTGTCTTCGGTTTAAACAGACATGACATTGTTTGGAAACGATGATCAGAAATATGTTTTTGGAAGTGAATATGAGTCTTTCAACCTGAAGAATAAAGATCTGAGTGCGGTGCAGTCATTGCAGCGGTTTGTTAAAACTACGACTGAAGCTCTAAAACGTCATCAGTCATTTCTCATTTGTAGACTTTGCTTCCGGAAATCAGCAAATTGAGATCGGTTCAGCCAAAAATGATTTTTATTCAGGCAAAATCCTTCGTGTTTGGATGCTGTCTTGACTTTATGAAGCTGAAAACAGATTATCCTCTTACAATCCTGGTTTGTTTTGTGTTCTTATGGCTAGAATAGGTTTTTATTGATCAGACTTGTTGTGGTTTTACTGGACCCTTACTGGTGTAGCAGAACCATTTTCCATCAGCATCATGTGCTGCTGAACTACAGTACGGCTTCAGACATGAACAGCGATTGGGACTGGTCTGAAATAGGTGTTTACTAAACCAGTTCTGATCCTGGAATGGCTTCCTCTGAAGGGAGGATGAGTGAAATACATCTTTGTCTCATCCCACCCACAGGACATCTGCTTCCAACCGGTCGAAACTTCACGCTGCTCTGTAATTCTGCTCCAGAAATGTTCAAACCGTTCAGAGAAATCCTGAAAAGTCAGATGTGACGGCGAGAAGTGAGCGCGTTTTAAAACACCGCTTCGCCGTCTGATGATTCACTTTTTAGTGTTTATGTTTTAGCCGTGGTTGTTTAGTTCATTATTCCATTTGTTTTGCTTGTTCTTTGTTTGTGTCATAAGCTGTGAAGCCTTTGCGCCCAGCCAATCAGCAGCGCGTCCAGCGTCGGTAGTTTCATGTCAGACGGGTCGCTCGGTCGCTCACATTTATCCTGAAGCGCCGATACGGTCGCATGTTGGACAGAAGCCGGCTGGGCTCAGTAGGTTCAAGCAAGAGTAACGCCAGAGAAAGATGGTTGTATCCGTGTGTGTGTGTGTGTGTCTTGCTGGAAATTGCAAGGTTGCTCTGACAAAGAGGGGAGGTTGCCGTGGCAACAAATGAAGATGGAGATAGGAGGTGAGACAGGAAGGAGGGAAGAGGGAATTTTCTAGATACAGTCTGAGTAACTGTGGTTGGCCTGCTAGTTAATGAGCAATCATTCACGTGTGTGTCCACCTGTAGACGTGTGTGTGTGTGTGTGTGTGTGTGTGTGTGTGTGTGTGTGTGTGAGTGTGTGAGAGAGAGATAGACACACACACACACACACTGCTTCTCAGGATTTCTACATTTGAACTCTTAATACGAGACCTAAAACACTGCTTAGAAAAAATGCAAAGGGAGTAAAATCAGTGTGTTCAAGTGGTTATTACGTACATGCACACACACACACACACACACACACACACGCCAGCACTGACTTGTAACCACCAGCAACTAAACCATTAAAGCAAAATGTTTCTCTTCTGTTTGTGTTCAACATTTAATTATTTTCTTTTCTCTCCTTTTATCATCCACCCCGCACCCCATCCCTCCCCCCTGCTCCTACTCCCCCGTTTCTCTCCCTCTTGCCCCATCCCATCTAAATCTCTCTTTTTACTCTTGAATCTGCCCCCCTCCCTCTTCCATATCTTTTCTTTTCTTTTCCTCTTCCAGTGCTGAAGCTCGGCCCGGAGGCCTTCAAGTTTGACAGCGGCCTGGAGGCGGTGGCCGTCCGGCAGAATGAGAAGTACTACATCCTGCGGCCCGAGGTCATCGAGACCTACTGGTACATGTGGAGGTTCACCCACGACCCTAAATACAGGCAGTGGGGCTGGGAGGCGGCGCAGGTAAGGAGCCTTCAGCGGAGCGGCATCAACAACCTGTGGCTCGGAGATGCTTTAGGCTGGGGGGTTGTGAAAGCGGAGAAGCAGCAGTTTTCTGATCGCCTTGCAGCAAAACGGAGCGACTTAAAGCATCAACTGTTGGTTCTTTCTGCTGTTTGTTCAGGTTGAAGCTGACAGTCTCACATGTGACTGGCGTATTTGTTCAGGTGGACGAAACTGCAGATTTACTTCTCTTACTCTGATTCCATGCTGCGAGAAGGGTTCAGGTGTAGTTGTTCCTCTGTTTGTGTGAAAATAAAACAGAAACGATGCCCCCCCCCCCCCTCCCCCCTTCCTTCTGACAGAGCATTGAAGAGTTTGTCTTCTCCCCAGGAGACGATGTTCACTCTCCTTATTAATCTCATCCGGTCTGCTCGCCGTCGTCTCCAGCGCTTTTCAAGCTCGCAGTTTTCTCCTCTTTCCTGCCAGTCTTCCTGTCACTTGTTTTTCCTCCATTTTTAGCAGCTCGTTGCCTTTCTGAGTGGGGGGAAAGGCATCAAACACTGGTGCCAAGCAGATATATTGGCAGGTGTGTTATGAGCTGCGATTGTGTGAGCGGCACTAAAGAGAGTCGGCGCCGAAGGCCCCATCTTTGCCGAGCTTACATTATTTAGCATTGTATCTTTACACACACTGTTTCTGCTCATCTTGTACTTTGTTCTGCTCATCTAACTTTTAGTTTTCTGGCTGAGTTCAGCTTATTCATCATAAGGTTTTGGGATGATTTGAATTAAATAATTAGCATTGTTAAAGATAAGTGTGTTCTAATAAAGCTGTCGTTGAGGTTATATTTGGAGAAGAAGACAAAAAGAATCGTAATGAGCCCAGTAAAAGCTTGATTCACTGGATGCAGGTTTTCACATTGATGTCGTGGGACTGGATGGGAATCAATGCCGTAAATACGATTGGAACAATCAGATTCATGACACTGAACTCCATCCATCGATCCCAGTTCTGTACTTCATACAATATGTACAATATTTCACCTTTTTATGTACTGCTTATGGGGTTGTTCTGGTGTTTCCTAGAATTTAAAATTTTATTTTATTTTTTCATTTTTATTTAATTTAGTTTTTTTTTACTTTCTTTTATTCCATCTGAATTATTTTTTATTTATGTAATTATTTTGTTTGGGTTTTTTGTTCATATTTGTTCTATTTTATTTAGCCATTTTATTACAATTTTATTCTTTTTATTTTATTTTTTTATTTCTATTTTATTTCTTTTTGCTCTAATTTAATTATTTTAAACAAGTGAAATTAAGTAATTGAAACAAATCTTTATTTTACGTTCACTCAACTTCTATTTAATTTAATTTAATTATATGGTATTCTATTTTATTGTTTTTTAATTTATATATTAGTGTTTGTTCTTTTTTTAATTTAAATATTTTACTTTAATTTCTATTTAAATTTAATTTATTCATTTAAATAATTGAACTTGAGTAACTGAAAAAAATCTTTTTTTTTTTTTTATCCTTTTATTTTGTAGCAGCTAAAATTTTTTTTTCTCACCATCATTAATCAAAACAAATCACGCTTCAGTTCATTTTGGATTCCTTTCATCTTTTTTACCCAACTTTTTCTTTTTTTTTTTTTTTTTTCTCTTGAAACACTTCATTTTGTGCATCACTCTTGTTCAGTTTCTCACATTTTGTGAGGCTCCGTCTCAACTCTTTTCCTCCGTTCGTCTCCATTTCGACCTTTGAAGCTCAGCTCAATAAGAGTGACTCACTATTGACACATTCCCCGGCCTCTCTCACCTCTTCTTAACCCCCAAGAAACGCTTTTCACTGATAATATCTAGAACTTAGATTGCCAAAAAAGTACATCAGACTCCCCGGGTATCATGGAGTTATTGTAGACCTCATAATAAAAACCAACTGAACTCCCTCTCTTCCCTTGTAGACCCAACTGCATCCATCTGGAGCTCCAAACCCGCCTGTTTGTCTCGCTCTGTCCACAGCAGCCAATAACAATAGCAGCCTGGCTTTCGCTTGTGAGCACACGTGCACACACAAACCACGCATTTGTGTGTGTAGCGTTATGAGTGTCTGTGTGTGAAGGTGAAACCTAGCTGCTACAATGTGAAATGCATTCTCACTCCTCCTCTTCCTCGTACAGGTGGCCACTTTTAATCAGATCATTTATTTAGCACCGAGATGTGAGGTGTGTGTCTGACATGTTCAAACTTTACCTGCTTAGACACCGCTTTAATCTTCACGTGACCTGAGCTCTAATGTGCATTTTAGGTTTCCAGACACAATCGAGGCTTCTTTCAGCTTGATATAATGGCGAGTGTGCGTGCGTGTGCATGTTTCGCAAGCAGCCGCGGGGGCACTGCAGTATGGATCGAGAAGGGCAAACTCGCGTCGGGCGCAGCAGTCCATGAATAACAGGAATTATGGTCCAAACTCTTGGCGGTGGAAATCTGCTGACAGCAAAAGCGGTCACTCGAGGACAGGATGAAGGGATGAGACGCACTTATTTGTGTGTGAGGGGAGAGATGGAAAGAACAGAGCACTGCTTTGTTACATGTGTTAAAAGTGCAAAGCAACAAGGCATGAGCAGAGGTGTGTAATGCAGCACGGATTTCAATGCTGATGCAGATTTTACTGTAACAAGTTGTCATTGTAAATCAGTGGAGCTCAGAGGAAACGGTAGACTTTCAGCAGCTGCATGGCCGCTGCATTTCCAGTAGTCACAGTGGTGTTTATGAGGAAAATCCACCTGCATGTACTGAGATGTGCTGCGGCTTGTTTTACAGCAGTAAATGCAACAGAGTTAAATCTTCCAGGTGAATATTGGGGAATGACAAAGAATCACCACTAATACGACTGGTTATCAGTTCAGTTCAGTTTTTTTGGTGCATCACCGCTTTACAACAAAGTTCTCTCAGGACAGACGTATCAGTTTAAGTCGATTCATAATGAATCGCTTGGTTTAGGAAAACCTACTGATTGTATTGAATCTTGACTGGATCCAATCCTCCATCCTGAGCTGCATGAGGTGACAGTGGGAAGGAAAAAACTCCCTTTCAACAGGAAGGTAAAAGCTCCTGCGGTGGACTGGCGCACAGATCTCCTCTGACTCCTTACACCCACCGAACCCTCACTACATCCTGCTTCCTTCATGGCGCAGGTACAGGTCCCTTTCACTGAAGGCAAGGACATCATCCTCTAGATTCCTCTTAGCCTTTGTTCGCTTGCTAAACAGCTGATCTGGAAACTGTGGTTCTCAGTTTTTCTCCATATACTTCAGGTTTTTACTGTAAAGAACGGTATGAATGGATGTGATACGTGTACATATGTTTAAACCAAGCGGCAACCTCCGCCGGTTAAAAGTGAAGCCTATGCGGAAGTGCATAAAACTGCAGTTCCCCCTTCATCCACTAGAGGCTGCAAAACAGAGCAAATCCCCATAGACTCCCATGTTAAAAAGGCCAACTTAACGGCAGAAATAAACATGTTTACAGCCTGGTTCAAAAATCCATTTTCAGTTTATAGGTCAGGTTTACCTTCATGACAACTGTGGGGGGAGTGATTTTTTTTCTAACTCGCCCGTTTTAAAGTAATTTAATCTTGAAGTTTGGCATATTTAGGGGCGTGTCCTTTTGATTGACAGGTACCAATCGCTGGCATCAAGTAAAAAGAACGTAGAACAACCGCGGTTTTTAGCCGGTTAACAACGTGACTTAGCTTTAGCCTGCTTACCTCCGTTAGCTGGGTAGCTCCCGTTATCTCGGGGTTAGCTCGGTTAGCTTTTAGCTACAGAAAGCTCGGAGTTCTCTCGATGCCAATCATCCACCATGACGCTCACAGCCCCCTCTCAGCTCCACCTCTTTGCCCATATTTGTATTTTCCGGGTGAGACGTCGTGCATGACGCTGCCAACATGGCGACGGTAGGAACCGCCCACCGAGCTTCAATTCAGCTCTTCAGAAACCTACTGGTGACGTCACATCTCTTTCTATACAGTCTATGGTTTAAATACTTTTTATTGTGTCTGTAGTACCGTCTCCTCTGCAAATAAGCTCCAAACGGATAAATAAAGTGAATTTAATTTGGTTAGGGTTAGGTGTGGGTGATATGTTTAAAATTTACATCGGCTGAGATTTACAACGATAACTGATATCATTTCCGCTCCTGTCGATAATTTCAGTATTTTAAGAAAAAGAAAATACCACGGGGTCCAGGCCCAGTCAGAGCTTATTGGTTATTGGTTACGCAGTTAATTCAGTATTTAAATATTTAACATAAACTCTGATTCCCAGCATGAACAGAACAGTCACAAAGTGGACCCGTATATCAATCTGACATTAAGCAGTAAGAAATTGTGCACTATAGTGCCGTTATTGTCCATTTATCTTCATCCAGATGAACTGATTAATATATGAGACAGGACAGGAAAGACGGATCAACATGGGCAAGCAGCTTTTATCCAGGAAGAACTGCAGAAACAGGAGAAATATGTCAGAGACACATCATATGTTTCTACATGGAGGAAGAGGAGCAGAGATATGAAAAGGACGTGTTCAGTGCTTCCTGGGACGTGGATAGATGACCCCTAGCTGTAAGATTTCTTTTTTTTTTAAAAAAGGAAGGTTTTCATCTTGATCCTAAAGGTAGAGAGGATGTCTGCCTCCCAGACCCACAGAGGGATCTGGTTCCATCAGAGAGCAGCCTGATAGCCGAAGGCTCTTCCTCCCATCGTACTCTTAGAGACTCTAGATTCACAAGTAAACCTGCAGTCTGAGAGCAAAGAGCTCTTTTTGGAATATATGGAACTATGAGATCTATATCAGAACGAGTGATTCACACATAAGCACATGAATTTTACAACCTGCTTCCAATTTTTGAGTCTGTTTGCAAACTAAATGAAAATAGACTCTTGTCTGAGTGGAAGTTCCTTCAGTTATGGTCTCTTTGGATAAAAGCGTCTGCTACATGACTGTAGAATAGAATAGAATAGATAGATGGGATGTTTCGTCGTTTCATTCCAGCCTATTTTACAAGCAGCATTGGATTAAAAACCAGAATAAAATACCGAAATAGAGAAGCTGTTCCCAGACTGGCCGCCCTCCCTTCCACCCTGGTAGTTTCTCTGACACACTGGGATCACATCTCGTGGTTGGAAAAGCTTCGTCCCGATCCAGCCGCCTTTTCCTGCACGGCTCGTGTGGCTGAAGCAGAAATGAGAACAGCCTGAAGTTGTGAGGAGAGAAACTTCTCGTCTTGCTAATCAGCAGTGGTTTTCTGGTTCAGTGGGAATTGGCAGAGAAGGGTGCAAAGAAAACGTGGCGAAGACGAATGACCACTGCGAGAGAGCGAGCGAGCTAGGGGGACTGCTGGCTTGCCACCGGCAAAGAAAAACTAAGACTCTGTCAGTACACACAGGCTCCTTAAAATGAAGCCAAATGGGGGGAAAAGATGTACGGTCATTATGAGGCTGCTTTGTGTAGAGGAAGAGGGAAATAAATGCTGGGAAGGTTTTTTCTCTCATGTTTTGCTGAGCTGCTGCCTCCTGAATGTTTCCCCAGGACCTGCTCTAATCTGTCAGAGGCAAAGAAATTAATTATAGCGTGCTTTTATAAGCTTATTAAAATGTCCTCTCCTCCCCTCCTTTTCCTCTTCGCCCTGCTCCTTTGACTTTTCTTCATTTCTCTCTTCTTCTTGCTCTCTTCTCTCTGTTTTTTCTGGCTTCTTGACACCTTACATCCTACCTTCTGTTTTCCCTGCGTCGTTTCTCATCACTTTTCTGTTTACTTTCTGTGTCCCTTTCTCCCCCCTCTGTCCTCCCCCTCCTCCAGGCCATTGATAAGTACTGTCGGGTGAGTGGAGGTTTCTCTGGTGTGAAGGACGTTTACTCTTCCAATCCAACCTACGACGACGTGCAGCAGAGCTTCTTTCTGGCCGAAACGCTCAAGTAAGTGGCTTCAGAATCGCCTGGAAATAGTTACTGTGCTGCGCAGGATTTCATCTGTAAAACACAGACTTTAACACAGAACAGTCTGGTGTTGTTTTGTACCCAACAACAGTGGGTTTTGTCCTCGTAAGCATCAGGAATGCATCTGCATACCGTTAGTATGGAACTGAAATAAGAGGATAAAACTGCTGCAAAACTTCTTCCAGGTTTTTAACTGAATTCCCAGTGGTTTAATCAGTGTCCATAGGGTTTGATTACCTGTTAATACAAATATCTTGTCAGCCAATCACATGGCAGTGACTTGGGACGCTTGGGAGATTGTGTTCACGCTGCACTTCGGTCAATATTCCCTATGTCCCTATTCCCACCAAAGGTGGCGCTGTGCTAGTATTTAGTAAAAAAAAGAGGAAAAGACGAAGAAGAAAACTTTTTTGCGAGTTAAACATGGAGACTAAACTATGGCTTTTTGGGTTTTTATTGTGTCTTATGCAGATATTCTGCAGAAATACACTGCAACAATGGACGCAGTATGAACACAAGGCGAGGCAGAGGACTTGCTATGTATTTACCCACAGTGCAACGCTACGCCAAATGCAGGAAGTTACTTTTTTTGTAGTCCGCTTCCTGTATTTGGTCCATTTGAAACGTGCCGAGACGGGCGTTTGTAGGTGGACCGAGTCTCCTTCTTTGGTCCGAATCAGCATGCCTTTTGTGCGTTCACATTTCCCCGATCAAAGCGGAGTTTCCGAGCAAACGGACTCAGATTCAATCAAAAAGACTGATGTGAATGTTGCCTTTAAACATCTAAAGGAGGTCAAGATGACTTGCTGACGTTCAAACAGCATCAGAAGGAGGAAGAAAGAACATTTAGGTGGTCAGCAGGTATAAAGGTCTGAAAAAGAGAAAATATCCAGTGATCAGCAGTTGTATGGATGAAAATCCATTGATTTTGCACCGCATTGATTGCAGAACATCATATCTGAGCATACAACAGGTTCAGCCTTGAAGCAGATGGTCTACAGCAGCAGAAGAACACCTCTTTGTGCAGTCCGGTCAGCTATGAACAGGAAACTGAGACTAGAATTCACACACACTCAGCAGAACTGGCTGCAACATTCAGATGGTTGGGTCAGAATTAGATGGAACCAATGTGAAACTGTGAAGTCGTGTATTTATTTGTCCATCTTCGAAAGAAAACTTCACATCAGACAATGAAATCTCCATTTACATCCTGAAAAACATGACTTTTTAATTAAAAAAAAAAAAAAAAAACCTCTGAAATGGGATAAGAATAGAAGCCAAAATGTGATTTTTTTTTTTTTTTCTTTTTTTTTTCTTTTTTCTTCCAATGAAATCATGAAGGAATACATTAAAATTAGCCATTGGACAGGAAACATGGATCCATCCTGCCTTGTGTTAACAATCCAGGCTGCTGGCATAAAACCGCGTTTGATTTCTACTCAGAAGTCGGGTTTTCCTCGTCGGAAATTCAGCGTGAACGCACCATGAAGTCGGAAATGTCACCTGGAAAGTCGGAGCATCTCCACCCACCCCGACATCCTTCGTGAAGATGCTGCAAAGTAAATGCGTCTAAACGTACCTGTTAGTTAAAAGATAAAGTTTCCAAATTCCCGCTCGTCCAAACACTAAATGGAAGCTGTGGATGTCATCTCTCCGCTCAGGAACTGCTGCTCATGTTGCTTTTTCCAAGTTTTCCACTCGGTCATGACGTCATTCCTAGATCCGTCTTCTGACCTTCCAGTCAAAACGCAGCATGAGGGAGGTGTAAGGGTGTGTGTGGGGGGGGTCTTAGTACCGACGTGGTTTTATCAACCAGCACAGCCTACTTGAGTAATGCTACTGACCATGTCCATCCCTTTCTGAGGACAGTGTCGCATCTTCTGATGGAAACTTCCAGCAGGATGATGCACCATGTCACAAAGCTCACATCATCTCCATGACGATGAGTTCACTGTCCTCCAACGGCCTCCACCGTCACCAGATCTCCATCCAGCAGAGCAGCTTTGGGACGTGGTGCAGCAGCTGTGTGATGCTTAACGTCAGCGTGGAGGAAAATCTCTTAGGAATCTTTCCACCTTGTTGAGTCCATGAAAGCAGTTCTACAAGCACAAGGGGGTCCAACCTGTTACCAGCATGGTGGTCCTGATAAAGTGTCATTTAACATTTTGGGGGGGTTTAGAATCATTTCATTTGATTGTTTATTTGCCTGAGCATCGTGTGAAAAAACCTTGTTGACATTTAGATGCTGCCGGCCTCTCAGGAGTCTGGAAAATGGATTTTTCTTTGAAGGGTAATAACAGCTAACGCAACGCCATCTGCTGTTACTTGGAGGCTGTAAGCACAGGGGGAGCATCAAGCATGCTGTGGCGTTGCGTAATGTTTTAAAGTCTGGTTAAAGCAAAGAGCAGCTCTGTGGAGGATCATCATTGTTGTCGAACGAGGGGAGAAGAGGCTGTGAATGCAGACTCTCAATGCACTGCTAACGTAGCGCGATGACTCCCTCTGCTGGCCGTTTGGCGACATTTCCCCCCCCCACCATGCATCAGTGTTGTTGCCGTCAGCCTGAAAGGTCGAAGATGATCATAAATCAGAGTAAACCTGACGCCCAGTTCTTGCAACACCTTCCGATCCCTCCCCCACATTTCAAACTTGAACTCAAATCAGCACCAAAAAAAGCACCAAATCCCAACAAATTCTGTGTTTGGTGTACAAAGGTGAAAAGTCAGCCGCCACACTGGCTCCTAACTCCATGATATTTTAGTCCCTGTTGTGGAGCCTTTTCCGGTCTTAGTGTTTGTTCCCACTGGCTTCCGGCCAATCAATATCAAAGCAATGCAGCCCCGCTGATTGGCTGACGGGGAGAACCAATCAGGAGCTTTTATTTTGCGACCTGCAAAATTTCTCATTTGTTTTGTGATTAAGTTTATAATAGTAACCGATTTTATATCCTTTTCTGAATAGATTTAGTTCTACAGTCAAAAATTAAGTTTTATAAAAAAAATTTAATGTCTTTATGTCAGAATGAAACCATCTGGAAAAGTTAGGAGAGCTTGTAGTGGTACTGGTGTAAGACCAGTTCTGTCCCCTGGTGGGACGGTGAGTCTCCCATCGTCCATACAGACAGCAACACTGGAGAAAACATAAATATTGAGGATTTATTTATAGTTTTATTGATGTAATAGCTTCAGTTAGAACTGTGGTAAAAGATGTCTGTCTGAGTCGGATGGGAAAGCGAAGCCAGTCACATGACTGCCGTGTTTGCTGCACATCACACCGACCAGCCACAACATTAAAACCACCTGACTTATCTAGTAATCAATGAGACGTGGCGTGTTTGGAGGACTGTACATCTTCATCTATGCTGCAGTGAGATAAAGACGTAAAAGGAACGAACGTTCACCTGAAGGACACCGATGGGAAAACGGCACTAACGTGTCGAGGATGAAGGTTTTTCCCTCCTGTAACTGAACGGCTCGACTGTCGTAGCTCATTTAACATCTGTAGTTAGGCTGCTCCCTCTTATGATAAGTAATAGGATCGAAGTTTGGGTTTATGCCTCTTTTTCCCTTTGGTTTAATCAGATTTATCAAGCTGCTTCGGTGAGGCTGCATTTGTTTTCCCGAAGACTTCAGAACGAGACATTTACAGGACTGAATTAATTAAGAGATAAAGTTGTTTTGGCTCGATCCAACAGTGTGTTCCAGTTGTCTGGTAACTCCCAGGAGACGCAGCTGTTTCTGCTCATGTCTGTCCATCACACCCCGGTACATCCCACCTGTCTTCATTTTTTATTATTACTATTATCGTTATTAGTAGTAGTAGTATTAGTAGTAGTTGTTGTAATAGTAGTCATCGTAGTAGTGGTATTATTATCATTTTTAGTAGTTGTAGTAGAAGTATCTTTATTATTATTAGTAGTAGAAGTAGTAGGAATAGTATTGTCATTATTAGTAGTAGTAGTAGTAGTAGTAAAAGTCTTATTATAATTATCAGTAGTAGTATTGTCATAATTATTATTAATAGTACTAGTAGTTGTAGTATTGTCACTATTATTACGAGTAGTAGTAGTAGTAGTAGTATCTTTATTATCATTATTATTATTATCATTAGTAGTCGTAGTAGAAGTATCATTATGTAAAATAGCATTTCACATCATAACATCGTAATTATTATTGTAATAAAAGTACTATTATTAAATACTACAAAGAATGGCGGGGGAGGTGCTGGTCTATCGAGGCCTTTGGAGTTCTCCGTTCAGGAAAAAATACTCTCTGATGAAAACGATCCTGGAAGTAACTGGAAGACGTGATCAGCAGACAGCTTTGTTTTTACTGAACTTAAAACGTCCAAAGCGCCGTAAACACAAGCAGTGAAGACGTGGAGGCACAAGTTAGAAACAAAACAACTTTACAGAAACAAAAAGGGAATAAAAAACTCAGCAAACTGTCTGACGCAGCGGTCAGGAGCGAGAACTGAGCATGCTCAGTGTCCTCCAAGCTGCTGTGGGGTTTTGGAATAGATGAAAGCAGCCGATTTGCAGACCTCAGAGCAGATGTGGACCTCCTGCATGTTAACAGTTTCCCTGCTGCAACACACCTGACACACATCAGACTGAACCAGCAGACTGGTGCAGAGCTCTCCACCAGTCTGCTGATGGACCATCGACTTGAGGCTGTTTGCAGCCAGTCTGGGTCGTGTCTCCAGGACGCAGAAGCTTCTTGTCACCAGGGTGAAAAGCAGTGAACATGGATGCATTTTACCGTCTACCGGTCTGGTTAGGTAGAATTACGGATGACAAACATGTGGTAACAGATTGTTTAGTTTTATTCTGCAGCATCGGATCGTCTCATCAGACTGAAACAAGTTTTCACATTTCTTTCTTTCAGCTGCAGTTTGGTTCTCTGTCATTCACTTCTGTCTTCTTCCTCACCCTCCCTTATCCAATCCTCATCCTCTACCTCTGCCCCGCCCCCTTCCCTTCGCCCCGCCCCCACCCCTCCCTCAGGTATCTGTACCTGCTGTTCTCCAGCGATGACCTGATGCCGTTGGAGAGCTGGGTTTTCAACACGGAGGCTCACCCTCTTCCTGTCCTCCACCTGGGAAACATCACCCTCCCCGGCAGCGAGCCTGCTCATCGGTAGACAGGCCTTCCTCCTCCTCCTCCTCCTCCACCGCCGCAGCACCAGGGGCCGCCACCTTTATGCTCGCCCTGAAAAGAACAAAAGAAAAAAAAACCACACCCACCCACACCAAACAAACTCCTCATTCTGATGGTCTGAAAACGGATTTGCAGACATGAGCCAGGAGAGACGGAGAGCTGCAGAGGACCGACTCTCCGTTTCTTCTTCTACGTCGTTCGCTTTGACATCTCTGTGGATGTGTGTCTTCACCGCTTACGTTGGCAGGACGGCGGTTCTGCTGCTCAGCCTCCATTTGGCTCCAACTGACTCTTAACCAGAGGCTTGATTTAGGGTTTTTTGAGGATTTTCTTTTGTTTTTTTGGGATGTTTTTGACCAAACTTTGCTCCCAATCAGACTTGAGTTGCAGCACCATGGTGCATCCAGACGGTCAGACGCTGCGCTGACGGACTGTTTTGGTTTGTTTTTGTCCCTCCAGGTTGCCAGACACACAGACTTCACAAAGTCTGCTGATCAATCGTGTCCTTTTTCTGTTTTGGAAATGAATGGAGACAGGGTTGAATCGAAGCCCTCCACTCCTCCATAACCCAGTCCCAGTCCACTTCCAGTCTCACCCTCACCAGATGAACTCTGACCTGGAGCTGTTGGAACATCATGGGAGAGCCGGCGGTGACAGCACCTCCTTTTAATCCTCCTTTTTCACACAAGTGGACCACTGTCCACTGTGCAGCAGTAACCACAGCAGCGGGTCTCCCCACCTCCTCCCAGTTCCTCCTCCAGTTTAAGACCACTCCCACCACTCTACTGCTACTCGGCTGGATGCTGCTGCTTTTCCATCTCCACACTTCCCCCATCACGTCGTCGGCATTGTTTTATTTAAGGTTGGCATGGCGAGACGAGGCTCGTTCTCAGCCCTGCTTCTGTAAACGTCGGTGTTTGTGAGGTTGAGTCGAACCTCTGCTGTAAATCATTTTGTTTGTGCACTTTGTACGGGAAGACGAGAAGAAACGGACACTAGAGGTGTAGCTCTGAAAGAGCCGAATAAATGAAGAAACTCTGCCTCCTCGCTGATCTTTCATGTCGCATTTTCTCCCTTTATCCATCAAACATCATCTGTTCTTCCATTAACTCGGCACAGTGTTGAAATTCTCTTTTTTCAATCATCAACCTAAAAAATATACTATTTTAGGCTTAAACTCTCCAAATTGTGGAAAAACCAGCAGGATTTTTGGTGTTTTGGTTACTTAGACTGGTTTTTCATTGGATTAATCTTAACATTTTATAATGCACCCCTTAGAAACGCTTGTGTTGGGACTGTTTCAGCTTCGTTTAGTTGAAAACCTGCATTTAGCTGCAAATTCCCGCCTCATGTAACCATAAAGCACCAATCACAGCAGCGTTTTCTCATCCATTCTGATTTCTAAATGTTGCCGTAAATCAGGCTCAGAAGAGACTAAAAAAAAATGCAGAAAATTCTCCAGTCAAGAAATTAAAGTGGACCCGGGGTCCGTCCCAGCACGCAGCAGTAAGTCTGCTCCGTTTAGCGCTGCTGTTTAGCCTCCTGTCATCCCGAACAATCATCGTTTTCCAGCTCGCACGGCGCAGTTCTACTGGGAACCAGCTCCACCTCCAGATCTGTGCGGTTAGATAACCAGTTCATCCTGACGGGTTAAACGTTCAGTATGACCCAAACTTGAACCTCTGATTCTTGGAAACGGAGCAGCAGGCAGAACGAAACCCGCATCAGATGGAGCAACAAGGAGCAACAGCTGGAGAAGTGATGGGAAAGTGGGGATGAAGTGAAGAGAAAAAGCGTGTCGGAGAGGAAGCGACCGCAGAGGGAAGGATCTGAACGCCAGTCATCTAATAATGAAGGGAATCAGAAGTTTGCTGCCTTCGCTTCTACTCGTATGAAAAACGATAAAACACACTTCGATACAAGTATAGAATAAGTCTGATTATGCTTTAAACATCTGTCCCTGATTACATGGAGCCACAGTCTTTATTTTTTATTTCGTTTTTTTCTTTTTAATGGAAAACTGCAAACAAAGCAGAAGGTTTTTCAGATTTTCACGAAACAAACGCGCCTCCGGCTAAACACTAAAACCTCCATGTGTGTAAGTCACTACAGAGTTAAAGGATTATTGTTTACAGCATCACAAAATGTGCTCTTAGTTTATAAAAACACAAACATTACGTGTAGCTGACTTCCTTCCAGAGTCCCTGCATGGTGTGGTGTTCGTCGCCTCCATTGTGCCTGTTTCTTTTTGTCCTCGTGCAGCCGTTCCTGGCTTGATGATATTCACTTTTTCGCCTGCAGCCTGGTGCGAAGTCCGCGTTTGTCCACCGTACGGCTGCTCACAAGCAGGAAAAAAACATGCTGACTTGTTTTATTTCCTCCCGCCTGCTTTTCACCTACATGTACCAATAATCTGATAGAATCTGATTCATTCTGATCCTTTTTTTTTTTTTTTGATAAATCCAAACTTTGTCATGCAGCAGCTTCCACAGCTGCTACATTAGGGAATAATTCAGGTGAAACTTTAGCTTATTACAGTAAAATGAAGTTTTATTTCCTTTCCTTCCACCTCCGCTGATTTCTTCTCTTTGAGCTCATAACTGCACTTCATACAGTTTTCAAGAGTTCAGCCTCATGTTCAATGATCCTTTCCCAGTTTTCAACTTTAAATATGTTATTTATCTTCAATTGAAATAGAAAAAAAGCTACAATCTTTTCCATAAAAACCATCCTGACCAGTACAGACAGCAGCTGGATGCACCAGTGCAGCTCCAGCCTGAATGGAAAGGTTTCAAATCACTTCATCGTTTTATTTCCTCTATTTATGTCTTCATCAGCAACCATCAGCAGCTAACAGCCCGTTGTTGCAGTACAGACCCGCCTCGCCCACCACCACCCCGTCTCTGACATCATCACCATCTATATATAATGAGGAGGAAACTTGGGCGCCCACGACGTTGCTGGGAGCCGTGTCGATTTTGAAAACTTGAGTGTTCTGTATTTGTATTTTTACTGGACTCAAAAGTAAAATTAAAGTATCTGTAAATATGTTTAAAACCGAGACACAAATTCAATAAAGATGTTATGAAAAGTGAACGGAAACATACTTTTCGGGGGTTTTTTTTGCAGCCAGCTTCGACAACATGCAGTTTTTATTTCGTAGTTTCTCTCCATGACAGTCTGTTCTCCAACTGATGCACCTCAACACTGTTATATTTTCTCCTTTATTGCATCACAAACTGATGAATAAACACCTGAAATCTGATTATTTCCAGCTGTCCTTGATGGTCGGAACATGCCTCTCTTGTCAGCGTGTTGGAAAGCAAGCATGAGTGTTTACTGAAGGCACCGCTGTGCATAAGTAGAGCCTCACGGAGCTGAGAAATCAGAACATTGATTGCCTGATTAGCCGTCAGCCGCCTCTCATTTCAATCTAACAAGATAAATTTGCTGAGTGAAGCTTCTTCGGGTCAGCTGTAAACGAGCCAGACTGGATGCATTTCAAGGACTCTGTAGAGACTGAAGCCAAAAACGAGTCCAGTCGCCCAGATGAAGATGAGGCTGGCTGATGTATGGATCTTAAACAGCTCATCTGTATGTAAGGACTGTCTGCAGCTCAGTCTGAGTTGTAGTGGGTTTAGTAATGACATGTTGGGAAGAAGCAGTCTGTGCTGATCAGAGGAGAGCACGCTGATTGGGACAAATCCCAACCTCCAACAGGGGTTATTTATATCCTCAACATCTAGTCTTGTTACTTTTGTTTGGTGTTTTAGCCTCATTCAGATCACTTAAAACCATATCACTCCTGTTTTACTGAGAACGTCTAAAAAAAAACAAGAATCTTTCCACAAAACGTCTCTTTTCTGACAGAAAAGCTGCTTTTCACAGGAAAGACAGGAAAGCTGAAGGCTCATGGTGTTCAACCCTGGTCCTTGAGGACCGGCATTCTCCAGGTTGGAACACACCAGACTCGGACTAGGCCAAGCTCTGCACATGACTGCTAAATACACATCGATTTGAATCGGGTGTGTTGCAGCTCGGACACTTGGAAAACCTGCAGGACACCGGTCCTAGAGGACCTGGAGTGGGGATCCCTGCTCCAAAGGATTAAATATGTGATTATTTGTACTGGATCGCCACCCGCAGGTACTTAAATGCTTCTCAGCCAAGCAGAAACTTCCATCAGTTCAGAGGAAATCCTATGTGGAAGAGCCAAAAACTGCAGTTCCTCCTTCATCCACTAGGGGCTCCAAACCAGAGCAAATCCACATAGACTCCCATGTTAAAAAGACCAACTTCACAGCAGAAATAAACATGGTTACAGCCTGGTTCAATAAAACATTTTAGGTCCAATAGGTCGGGTTTACCTTCATGACAACTGTGGGGAAATTAAATGTTTTCTAACTCCTCCGTTTAGAAGTCATTTCATCTCGAAATCCAGCAGAATCAGGGGGTGTGTCCTTTTGATTGACAGGTAGACAATCACCCGCTGCAAGAAGGCAGAATGTAGCCCAACCATGGTTAACAGTGATTTAGCTTTAGCCTGCTGGTTAGCTCCTGTTAGCTCTGGGTTAGCTTGGATAGCTCTTAGCTACAGGCAGGTCAGAGTTCGATAGACGTCAATCATCCACCGCCAAGCTTACGCTCTCAGCTCTACTGTTTTGCTCATTTTTGGAAGAGATGATGGTGCACGACGCTGCTTAGATGGCGACGGCGGAAACCACCCAATACGCTTCTATTCAGCTCTCCAGAATCTTACGGGTGAGGTCCATCTTTCACTCACAGTTTATGTACTCGGAGTAAAACCTGTGGGGGACGTTAGAAAAAACCTCAAATGATTGATTGTTTGGTTAAAACCGTCTTTTTAAGGTGCATGTAAACCTGCAAAGTCAGACTAACGTGCACAGAAGTTACGGTTAACCGTCCGGTGCTCATAAAACCTGAAGGAAAAGTTTTGCCACTAATAGCAGCATCAGACAGTCAGAAATATAATACAGACATATACAAACACAAATGTGTGTTCATATATATATATATATATATATATATATATATATATATATATATATATATATATAAAGTTTGTATACACATACAAGTAAAAACAACTGTGTAAAGCATCTTTTATTTCAAATAGTGTTAAAGTTTGAGCTTTAGAAATGATTCAGCTGCTCTGCTCTCTGGTTGAATCCTTTAATATTTCATGTCTCGTTCCTCTGTTGGATAAAACATCATTTATAGTAACTATAATTTATAATCTAACTATAATCCCAATTCAGCCACTTGGTTTGGGTTTGTTGTGCAAAAAGTTCATCTTATTAGGGGTTTTTATTTGCAAGAATCTGGTGATTTTTCATAATAAAGGAGCAATAATACAATATACTTAAAAATAACTATAATATAAGCAAGACGATACATTGCAGTTTTGTTTTTGTTTTGTTTTACCAGAATTTAATGGGAAGAAAACTGTCACATCATAGTAAACACTCAAAGCTGCTATGTCCGACATCAACTGAGCTTTAAAGAAATGAACATTTGCATCATCAGTGAAAATCTCAAACAGCAAAATAAACACATTATTATTATTATTATTATTATTATTTTTATTTTAAAGTACTTATAAAAAGAAAGTGTGCTTGGTGCAAAATTAAATCAGAACTTTTAGTTTTTTTTATATAAAATCTTATACAATCTGTAAAACATTTCATATTTCAACATCACTGGGCATGACGGAGCTGCCGGTCCATCCTCCGCCTCCCAGTCAGTCAGTAGTATTTAAATATGGTATCAATGAAGGTATGAATGCTTTTCTGATATAATAATAATAATGTATATTAACTGTATCTGTTTATTATCCACGAGGGCTGTGAGACACCTCTCTTCTGGGAATTTAAAACACAAAAACAAAAAGAAAACAGTTGTTTGCACAAGACTGTGTCATCCTCTTTAAAACAGCCCAGCGACTCGGCCCGATGGTTGTAAAAGAAAACGTCCAATTTACTGACAGATGATGCCTCTGGCTTTTCTTTTCATTACAGTCTCGATACCAGAAAACGGATCACAAAGTAACGCAGATTTTCACCCCTCTGCTTCATCTCATGTTCAGGAAAGTTTTGTTTTTCTACAGAAATGGAAAGGTTGATTTATGTGTGATTTTAGGAAATCTGGTGAAATCAAAGCATCAACTTGTGTTAATCAGACGCTGGAAGGGAGGAGAGGAAATGCGGTTTGGTGTCAGATGGCAACAGATGTTGCGTTTACATTTTATAAAATGAAAATTTCCCACTAAGCATCCACAGAAACATGAACGTCATGCTTGCTGTGAAGATGAAGCGACACTCTCTCTCTGGGAGGGTGAAGGTTGTGACAAAGTCGTCACTGAGAACATGAAGAACCAGACATGTTTACATTACTTTGGAGGAAAATCTGAGGATCATCTGGAGAAAACAGGAAGTCTTTTATTATTCCCACTGAGACGTGAAACAAACCGACGGAGCTGCAGCGTTTACGAAACACAAACACACGTTTCTCCAGGTGTCCAGGCTTTTTCCAGGTCTTCCTTGAGTCTGGCACTTCTCCAGTTTCTTGTCTTCCTTTTTCCTGACATCGCCCTTGTTGGCAACGGCTATATCGATCACTGTGACTTTCCTCTGATCACTACGTCTAGTTAATGATCAGTTTTGGTTGGTTTGACCGCCAACATTTTGTCGTCTGAATCTGAAAGTCCAGTATGATCTGAGTCTTCTCATTTTCCAAGCGTCTGTATGTCCTTACTGACTTATGTTTTAACCATTTCACTATTACTATGTCATCAACTGTTCTATAAACCATTTTTTACAAAGGGATTTCATATTAGTATCCAAAGAAAAAAAAAAAAAAAAAAAGAAGGAAAACTTGGTTTTGTTTTGCTTCCTTAAAAGGAAGCAAAACAAGGTGTAAAAGGCATTAAAACCAGTTGACAGTTGGCACGTGTTGTGGAAAAAAAGTCTGTCAATGACGAGGATTCTGGTCCTGTGAAAAAGATTACAAAGTTTATTGAACAGAAAATAAGAAAGAACAGAGAAATACAAATTGCAATTTGTAGAGACAGTTCAGAGGTCCAACGGGGCGAAGGTCTGAAGATAATCTGAGTTCCACACTGAACCATCCTTTCACCTTCGCATAAGGGCGTCAATTGTCTTCCCTGAATCTATGTTATTCTAAACAAGCATGGTGTGTTATTAGCTGTAACTCTCTTCAAAGGAAGAGAGTGTTCTAGTTAATCAGATCCCAGATGTCTGATTGCAGACATGTCAGGGCCTCCACACACCAGCTATTTCTGTAAGGAGAATCAGCAGATACTGTGTGACTTAGCTTAAGTTCAGCATGACCTCTTCAGACCTACACAACAATTAATATATGCTAAGGATTATGAAATATATGAAAATCTAAGTTAGAACATAAAATGTCAGCAGTTTGTGAAGGATTCTCCAGGACCTTCTCCAGGGACAAGAAGCCCAAATATCTGCAAGCGTGAGCTGATTGTGTCTGAAGGTCTCCGTTTAGATGAGCAGGCTGGGTTTGAGGAGAGATGCTGCAGAAGATTGGCGCCTCTTCTGATTCCACGAACCTGCAGGGGAAGCTTCACGATGCTGGTCTGCATGCGTTTCTGCAGAATCTGAGTTCCTTTTGGCTACTTGTTCAGCTCTGAGTCACTCATGTCATCGTTTTCTGAAGTCACAACTATCATAAGTAAATTTTTCATAATTTTTTAGGTTTATTTCATAAAATAATTTACTTAAATATTTTGATCACTTCCTGCTTGCAAATCCAAACTACAACCATCATGGTCGGCACTATTCCTTGTCTGACACATCCATCACCCTTACAGATGCCACATTGCTGGTTGCCTTGGTTACATAGAGACACAACATGGCATGATGAAACATCAGACTCCAATCGGAAGATTCTGATCCGATCCCGGTTGTTCAGGTCAGAATTCCAGTCAGCGCTGAGATCTTCATCGTTCATGTCAGCATAGATTAAACGCATAAATCCCATTTTAGGTAGAGGTGATCCTCACTATACACGCTGTACGGCAGCGTGACATAATTCTGCACTGTATGTTTTGTTTTTTTTAAAGTTACAGCTTGTGGAAGACCGAAGCAGAACGGATGCAGATACTTCAGATTTGGACTCGAGGGATAAAACTCGCATTTTTCTTCTTCTTAGCAGCTTCTGGAAACTAAAACGGCGATATAATCCTGTCCAACTGATCCCGTTCCAACATGTGATGCATGTAAACCTGCGTCGTGATTTAAATAGATTTTTCAGGCTCATGTAGACAGTACTGGTCTGACTGGAACTGGAACCTGATGCTGAGGATGTAAACATGGCTTCTGTCTGGTTGGGTTTACTCCATAACTAATTAATAAAAATCAGAAGAGGATCGTAGTTGAGGCTAAATTATGTCCATTTATGATGCAGCTGTTGTCAGAGGTGATCATCCACATCAGAGCTCATGCCTGTGGAATATCTGGACCTAATAACCGCAAACATTCACATTTACACCTATTTATTTAGTCAAACTGTCACGTCTGCATTTGTTTCTTATACAGTATTTACAACTGCTCTCCTCCTTTGCACCATTATCGTTCGCTGTACACATGTAGATAAAGTGTTTTGGTTCTGTGTATCTTATGTATACTAAACACAATAGTCAACAATATTAACACTAAATTTCCCCACTGAGGGGTGAATTTTGTCTTGTCTTTTCTTTTTATTTCTTTTTTTCAGAACAAGCATTTTTGCTACTTAGCTGCAGTTACTCCGACAACCACTTGACCCTGACGATGAATCTTCTTCAAACACATTTCTGCCTGCATCTGCATTAAACACGTAAGAAAGTTTTTGGGAGTCTTACTACTGTCTGTTTGGGAGGGGGGGTCTTGTTTGATAAATTACGTAAATTCACAGCTTCACATGAATGTTGTTATCCTGCAGTTGTACTATTTACAGTTATGTTGCCATACACTTTTTGTTCATAGGTGCTCTCGATGATAGTCTGCTTTGTTTTCTCACCAGGCTGGAAAAGATTCTTTTCAGGCGTCGCAGCTGGTTTTTCTGTTCTGTTTGTACAGTTGTTTCTTATCCTCATTTCCTTTTTCTTCCGTCACTCTTTCCCTTTCTCAGCAGTTACAGAAACAAAGAAAATACTCAGCTAGCAAGAGGAAGTTTACATGCACGGAGCTTTATTTAAGTTATCAACCAGTAAATAAATGCAACTAACCTGCATCATGTGTGAGACAAGTCGAGAATAATTTAAGCACAAAGTCGTCAGCATTGGAGCTCATAAACTATAATTTGACTGTGTGGGTTGATTCCTGTTTTGGCTGTGTCAACTGGCAACTCTGAGTCATCACTCAAGTCCTTTCAAAACTGATCTCTATACATGTTTTAGCAGCCGTGAGAGCGTATCTGGTTAAGATGTGTTCTTACAGAAACATTTTAGAGAGTTACCAACTCACAGTCCAGCTCACCGTCAGACGTGTTGGAAAGCTTTCCTCCATGTTGGTGCTAATCTGAGATGGCGTGAAAGGGAACAGATGCTTCCTGCTGCAGGAGCTGCTGTGAATAGGAAAGCTGTGATCTCGTACGTAAACACCTCCCTGATAAGTGTGATATTCTGACACATGGTGAACATGCAGGCGGCGTGTTGATCATTACAGCAGTTTCTGATGAAACATGATCAGTTTGTGCCGTTTGTTTAATTCTGTGCTTTGCAGCAATATTTAAGTAAATTTTATGTGTATTGCATCTTTCACAGTCATCCCAGTGTGTTTCACGCAGAGAGTAAGTCGGTAAAGTCCACGGCCAGATCAGATAAACAGCAGAACAGGCATAAAACAGAAGAACAGACATGTAAAATCAGTCACCAGAGCTCTAATCTCACTAAAAGCTAAAATTAAAATGTCTTCTTCTGAACAAAGGTATAAAAATACTTTTTGGACAAACCTGTTGAGTAGAACAAAAGATATAATAGCAGGAAGTTAGAGCTTTTATTTTTCCTTGGTAGCAGTCCAATAATTTACATGAAGACGAGGAAGTTAAACTTCTAATTCAATGTATTTCACAATCTGGAAATATGTGATCCTCTTCCAGCAAATATTTAAAGGTTGTACAACACCAAAAGGGAAAATCTTCTGTTCTGCTCAGCAGGTTTGTCCAAAAAGTATTTTCATACCTTTGTTTGGAAGAAGACATAATTTAATTCCAGCAAGCTAAAAATACTACTGAATTCTATGAAAAAAATACTTCTGAATTCTGATTAAAGCTGCATTTATATTGTTCCCTTTCTTCTTTAGCTACAGCTAAATGCTGCAGAAACTGCCTGAAAAGCAGATTATTTATACTTTGTTCCAACTTGCAGTCGCAGATGTTTCTGGACTGTCACTTTGCTCTCATAAAATTGTGGTTTGTTACGGCTGCCTGCGGATTTTCTGATTCTTTGATAGCCTTCACCTGTGAATTGCTCCTTTAACTCTCTGTTTGCTGGATCCTGGCTTGGATTGGTCCAACTGGTCGCATCATCCCCTCCCTTCTCATAGGATAAAGTGGTTTAATGGTGTAGTGTTGTACATTGTATCTTTGTGTTTTTGAGCCCAGTTGGGGTGTTTTGTAACCTGTCATAAATAACAGTGGTTTTGTTGTGAATAGTTTGTCACCCCCTTTTTGTTGTTCTGGGTGTGATGTGTAGCAGGTGAAGCCTGTTACAAATTTTGTTTTGGTTCTTTATTCCTGCCTGGTTGTCACGGGCAACAACATTCATGCCTGCAAATAAACACCTTTTTATTTAAAAGAACTATTTTGTGGGTTTAATACTTACAAACTTCTCCCCCTTTTCACTGGCGAGCTGGGGGTTTGTAACATTAAGTGGGGGCTTGTCCGGGATACTGTAATCCAATCCCATGACATATAAGGTAAGGTAATGATTGTGTTTTTGTTGGATCCTGGTTTTAACAGTTACATTGTGGAAAGGGCTGAATTGTTTGATGTGGCTCACTTTATGGCACAGCCCTCGCTGGAGCAGCTAGATCTGTGCCGCAAGGAGGAGTTCAAATAGCTGCCCACTTATCTATCTCCTGTCCAAAGCAGATCCTGAAAAAGGATCTTGAGGCTCTGGTTGTTGGAAAGTTGGTTGAGCTGGAACTGCTTGTGTTGCCTTCCCTGTCTAAGGTTGATGCTGCTGGTTTGTCTGATGTGCTGCCTGTTGCTAGCCCCACTGCTGTGCAGGTGGATAGGCACTTTGAGGTTAAGGATCAGCCTGAATTGGTGGCACCTGAGGTGGATGATGAGGTCGCTGGTGGGAGTAGGACTCCTTTCACGCTTCCTCTATTTGATCCTCTCTTGGATGGTGGATCTGGTAGGTCAAGAATCTATGCCCGGTTGAGACTTCGACTGGCTCGGTCGCAGTTGGAGGCCCAAGAAAAAGCACAGGTAAGACAGTTTCAACTTGAAATCAAAAAGTTGGAAATTGAAGCTGAAAAAGCTGTTTGACTTTGCCAGCTTGAGCTTGATTCCCAGACCAGGGTGGGATAGATGCCTGCTTGAACTAAGGCACAGGTGTCAAACTCCAGTCCTCGAGGGCCGGTATCCTGCAGGTTTTTGTTGTCTCCATGCTCCAACACACCTCACAAGTTCGTAATTAGGTTGACAAGAAGCTGCTGGGTCCATTTGATTTGAATCAGCTGTGTTGAAAATGAAAAACACACCTGTGGCTGAAAAGGCAGAGGCAGAAGCAAAGCTTATTAATGATCACCTATATTACACTGAACATTTTACCATTACAAGTAACTAAACAGAGGAGTTTATTAAGTAAAAGAAAATGCTTCCAAACACAATTCCAGGTTCATTTGTAGCCATATTTTTATCAATCAAGGACTTATGCAATACTTTTCTGCAAACCCTTTTCTAAAAAATCTTTATCCAGAAATGTTTGTTGTAAGATATTTCTTATCACCAAAGTTTGATATGAAAATGCTGTTGAAATATTTGCTAAAATATTTATTCTGTTTAGTTTATGAGAAAGATGAGAAACTTCTGTCCTCATGGACCAAACGTTCTGCAGTTGTGTTGACACAGGGAAACATGTCAAAGCTGCAGGACAGCGGCCGTCGAGGGCCAGAGTTGCTGATCTAAAATCCATCCACAAGTGTTCTGTAGAAAACAGTGACAAGCACAAACGGTTTATTAATTTTTTGCTTGTGAAACACTGAACTTCAGGGACTAACGGTGCATAACAGACATGTTCAAACTAGTGAAGAAGGTGGAGACTGTGCAGTTATGTAAGACAAACACAGCCTCAACAAACCAGATAAAATGTATCAGCTGCCTGCAAATCTGGACATTTACCAACTATTTTATTTTATTTGTTTTACATGTTTCTACAGGTGTTATTGGAAGGAAAAATATGCGCCTACGTGGCAGGCTGCTGTCACCTGTTACACTGTTAGACGGTGTATCAGTTATTATACGTTGAGCATTAAAGGGTTAAAGTTAAACAGCACTGCATCCTGCATAGATTCTTTCGCAGCATTAACTTTTGTTGTGGTTTGACTCTATAATGTTAGATGGAAACATTATAAAGGTACGTTTAAATGTAATTTAACTGATATAAATTAAATAAAATAGTTAAGAATTCCATGATTTACCAGAATAAATTAAAGTTACATTTCAAGAGTGATGCTACTGTTGCTGCTACAGTTGTGCTCATATTTATTCATCCCATTTCATTAAAGAAGGGAAAAAAACCAGCTGCTTGTAAAATAAGCTGATATTTACTAAAGTAATAATAAATAAAATTTATGAAAATCATTACATTATTTTCTAATTCTGGTTCAATAGAAATAGTTTTTTAAAAAAAGCAAACAAATAAGATAATTTATTCCGTATTACATCACTCATAAACTAATATTTAGTTGAACAATCCTTTAATGTTTCCGCTCCAGTCAGGTGTTTTCTGTTCCTCTCAGTCAGACTTCTGCACCTGTTGACAGGTATTTTGTCCCACTGTTCAACAGAAAAGTGCTCTAATTTGTCCAGGACTGATTTGTTTGTTTGTTTGTTTGTTTGTTTTCCTTTCTTCAACTTAATTAAATGAAAAAACAGTGTCTTATATTACTAAATTATATTTTTGCAAATTTTTAGTTATTGTTCCTTTTTCAAGTCTCCAGTTATTTGAGTGACAGATGTAAATTCAGCCTTTTCTTTAATGAAAGGGGATGAATACATATGAGCACAACTGTAGATAGTTACACTTCATCTCATTTTAAATAAATTTCTGATTTTTTTTTCTCAGCTTGGTCAGTTTTATTGATTCCTGCATGAGCACATTGATTTTCCATGAGCATGGCGTCCTAACAGAGCTGCGATACTTTGACCCAAAGCCTTTGTCTTGCATCAGCAACACATGTACTGTAGCGTCACTGTGTGGCATTTAGCACTGTCGTCACAACAACAACAATCAGTCCTCCTAAGAAATGTCACACAAAACCAGCACATTTCCATCTGTCACAGGAAATCTCTGTTAGCACCAGCATCTGTTACATATCAGCAACCCCCACCCACTCAAAACAAGTTATTTCTTCTGCCTTTCATTTAATTGTTTCATCAGAAAGAAGTCGGACACAGAGAAGATGGAGGGCAGAAGCAGCAGTTAGCATCACTCTTCTTCTTTTATCCTCTTTGTTCCTCGTGTCATTTCAACACGGCTGCTACAGAAAGGCTGGTTTTTTAGACACGTGTAATATGTCTCCATCTTGCTTGGCCTTGCAGCATCGCGCAGCAAAGAGCCTCAGGGTGAATGCGGGCGTCAGTGACCCGGATGTGGTGATGACTGGAGACCGCCGCCCTGACGTCTGGATCTAATTGGGATGATTTCGGTTTAACTTTGCTTAACTCTGTTCCTGTTTTCCCTCCTTCACCTTGCTTGGCTAAAAAAAAACAAAACCATAACCTTTTGGATTATTCAAACCTTCTGCAGCACAAGTTTTTCATAAAAAAACATGACACACGTTCACCGTCATTTGCACTGATTTGTTTAGGAAAACAGGGAAAAACAGCAGATGTACAGTAATGTGTAACACGTATGCAGAAGACATGACACAAAAATACTGTCGTTTTGTCCACTGCAATGTTACAATAACATAAGACGGAGATGTAAACATATATATTAATTTTCAAGCCCATTTAAACATTTTTAATCCATAACCATTACCTTTATTTTATTTTATTGCAGATGTGTCTTCACATTTACAACATTTTGTGTGTTAACAGCTTTACATTTCCTCCTCCTCATATGCAAAGGAGTAGACAGAAGTATAGATTTACATTCCTCTGCAAACTGGGACTCTGCAAACTGGTTGGATTAGGTTTACTTTATCTTTTTTTTACCCCTTTATTGTAAAACTAAATGATGTATCAAATTGCAGCACTGCAGATGTTACACGTTGTGAAATGAGGTGTTTAGAAAACGGTTCGTTCTGTCGTCGTGTTCGCAGATAAAAATAAAGCAACCTATAAATAAAGTGAAGACCTGTCCTGTTCCCTCCAGAGCTCTCGGACTACACTCGTGTTCATGTTGTTTTATCATGTTTTGCAGGAACACATAATGTTAATATCAATGCAAATCTTTGCATTGAGTTGTTCTTCTGTTTCAGATTGTGTTGTAATGATGGAGCATGTGCCGGAAAGGCGGATGGCCTTCGAAAACAGACTAGATGATGTCAAAGGAGCCTGTGAGTCATTCTGCAGAGATTAAGCCGTGTTTTGGTCAGTAGACGTAGTGGAACCTTTAATGGCACTCCAACCTGTTTACTTGCATGGGTACAATATGTGCATCGAGGTACATGCAAATCAATCGTGTTTGTGTGTGTCAGTGTGTTTAATGTGTTAATGGCTCCTGCTGCTTATCCAGCCGTATCCTGGGCACTCTGAGTCACTTCTCAAATGGCATGAGAAGCAGGTAGTAAAGCTGCAGCTGCACAACAGGATGAGCATGCACGCACATACACAGATTCAATCAGGACAAATGCACGAGCCCGCCGCCGTTCATCCAAGGACAGGAGCATCCAGATAACACTGACTGCTTGTGGGAATGCTCGGAGTCTTTCCTGCAGCAACAACAAGCACACAACGCCAACATGCCTCATTCAGAAAAACAGTCAGGCTGAACCAGTTCATTTATGTGTTTAGTTTCAACCTTAACTCAAAAAAACATCAATCTTTTCATGTCTTATGTTGATTTGTTGTCACAGTTGATCATTTACAGTAAGAAAAATAAAAAGCCTGATGGAAGCAAGTTTGAGTATTTTGAATGGTAGTTTATGAGGAAGCGGGTGTAATACTGACCCCAGTTAGTCGCGACTAAACTACATAAAAAGCAACGGTTGCGTTTTATTCTTAATACAAATTAACTTTAAAACAAATAAACGTGAAAGCAGATGAGAACGTAAAGATTTAGTTTCCCTGAAGGTTCAGCTCGCTTGATCAATAAGGTGGAGGAAATGCTGTGACAGTAAGAAAGACGGGGGCAAAAGTGTGGATGGATGTGACGTTCCATGTCCAATACGCTGTCATTTGTTCTTTTTTTTTTTTTTTTTTTTTTTTTTTTTGTCTTTTCCAGCATTTAAGCAAGCAGAATGATGTTCTGGATGCTGCGTTCTGCAGGCAAATTTACTTTGCTAAGGGGAGCTTTTATAGATATAATGATCCCCTTGATTTTCTGGATTTATTTGTTCTTTTTTAAGATGATAAAGATGTGTCCACATCTTATCACAAGATAGAAAAATTGGTTTGTTGTTTTAAATGCATTGATTTTTACTCCATAGAAGGATGAATTGTGAAGATTTCTCTGGAAAATCCAGCCTTTATTCTGTCTTCAGTGAGTACAGTAAGTAGGTAATAACTCAAAACGTTGCTCCATAGCTTTCCTACAGTTTAGGGGAGTGACTCTTCAGAGGCACAATAAGGTGTTTGTAACTTCCCACTCTGTAATTTCTGTGTAGGCACTTCTCTGTCAACACGAACAAATCACCCGTCATTTATCATATAGTCACATTACACATTATGACAGATACAACAAATTGGCACGATGCTGTTTGAATGCTGCGTTATAATCAAGAATGTAGTGTTGTGTTGGTGTTACTGTGCAGGTGTTCAAGTCATACGGGAAATAAAAATACTACAAGTCACTAAAAATGACCATAAATATTACATGCTGGGGGTAAATTGTTGTTTATGTCTATAGGTATATTTTAATAGTGATCGACAGGTGTAAACATGCTTCATATACAAAAAGATGCTGCATGTACAAACAGACATGCTAGCAGGAAACGCTGCAAGTCCAGAGAAATGCTGCAAATACAGAAACGAGCTGCAAAACATCAGATGCGATGCAAATATAGAGTGCTGCACAACTAGATGTATGCGTGTTGGGGTGTGTGAGTGTACATTCGAGTGGGGGCGGGGCAAGGCTAATGAATTATTCTTTGTAGTGCTTTTATAATGTGATAAACACTTTGTGTTACATTTTATTGTAGAAAAAGTGATTTATGAATAAAGATTATATTTGATTCAATTCTTTCATTCATTCATTCATTGTCCTAACCTAATCCAATTCAGGGTCGTGGGGAAGCTGGAGCCTATCCCAGCTTTTCTTTGGGTGAAAGGCAAATTAAATTAAATTAAATTTAATTTTATTCAATAAATTAAAACAACAAAGAAACAAGAATAACAAGACGAAAGTGCTCTGATGTATAAGTTTTTACTACGGTTACTTCAATCATTTAAATATCCTCATCTTTTGTCCAAGACTTTGGCCAAAAGAAAAAAAAAACAGTTGCTTGACATAATTTCTCCCCAATGCGCTCACGTTGCGCTAACTTTGTACCAGTACCTCTGTTGTTCTCTGTGTTGTCTGTCTCTCAGGTAAAAACCTCACTGCTGCCCCTAGAGACCTGGAGCGCTTTGTTGTGTGAGTAAATATGTATCAGAGGTGGCAATTCCTGGTCCAGAAAGTAAAAGTCCTGTCCGGCAGCTGTTCCGACCAGTCACCAAACTAACTGAATTTAATGAGCAGAGTTTATTTGCCAGGTAAACGAGCCTGTTAGTGAAAACACCTGTTTAAATATACAGGTAGATCCAAAAACATGGCAGGACTTTTACTGTCTGGACCAGGAATTACCACCTCTGATATGCAACATTTCTTCTTGCAGTTTTTATTTATGCAGCACTCTTCTGTGTTTGCACAACATTTCTGTTTTTGCATAACTTTTCTGTTTTTGCATCATGTTTCCCATATTAGTTTGTTATGTGCTCTCTCACATGGTGTCTTCCCAGTGTAACCAGGAACACTTTCATCTATAAATACACAAACTGTCTGGTCTCATTTTGCTGTCAATGTTTCATTTTGCTGCAAAGTAACTGAAGCAGGAAACGTTAGTGAGTGCAGTGTTAGTATGCTGTCATGCATTTAATCAGCATTATATGTGTGTTTGTGTGAAAAACCATCAGGACAATGGTTCTTCTCGTTCACTACAAGGAATCCCGTCGTTCTTAAACAACGTATTACTGATGCTGGTTGTCCTCCAGCACTACAAACAGAGGAAGATATTCAGATAAAAATCCTGCATTAAGGCTTTTTAATTGTCACAAAAGCAATCAAAACCTCTTTTGCTCATTCGTTTATTTTTCATTTCTGCTGCATATTATTTAAAACAGAATAAGATTAGATACCTAAAGCAGCAATGTGTGTGATGTCACCCTCAGCAGGCATTCATGTTTTGTGCAAAACTCCACACTAAAGCAATAATAGATCTGAAAGCAACACTCTTTTTTTTTCTTCCTCTATGGACTGTTTGGATGCTGCAGCCTCAGAACGGATTCGCTGTGTGTTATGTTTTTGTTTTGGTGGACATGCACACCGAGGACATTGCATAACACTCTTTCCAAGCTCCATCTTATGTTTCCACACATAATATTATTTTGGACAGTTTTGTGTGTCAGGCTTTGTGGTCACAGTTTGGGGGAAGTTTTTTCCTCTCTGTTTCCAGTTCTCCTGTGTACAATGCCAGTGTGTATCGAATACTGGCTCGGCCTTATTGACCAGCATCAGACTTGTTCTTGTGACAGGCATGAAAACCCTGCAAGCAGACCTTACGGGAAGGCTTGTATCTGGAAACTGTTATTAAACTCCTCAGTTTTTAAAATGAGACATTCAGCAAACAGACCTTGTTTCTATTTCCAGTTAAAGAAGAATAATGTGGAATTATTTCAAGGCTGCAAATAATGAATCAGAGTCATATCTAAAAAAGTCTTTTATTTATACGATCTAGTCTCTATAATTGTGCACAACCTATGCAGGAGTTTCACCTCCCTCTCACACTTCAGCTACTAGAGGTGTCTGCTCTGCAGGAACATATGGCTGTAATAAATCTAAATCAATCTTTTATCAGTAAGAAAATGAGTTATTACAAGCAAATATGATCACATGATGTGAGCTGAAACTGGTGAAGTCAATCAGAAAGAATTTAGTGATCTAATAATATAAAGCGAATAGCTAATAAGCACCAAAAAAGCATCATTTACATGTTCCAGCTTTCTCATAAGTGAGTTTTTGCTGCTTTGCTTGGATTTGAAAAGGATATTTTATGTTGTTTAGTTGTATTTTTCTCCTTTTATCTGTTTTTTTTTTCTTTTTTTTATAGCTTTTTGTACCTGCAAAGATTGTTCACTTACATTGGTTTGCAAAACAATTCACTTCTTTATTTTGCTCCCTTTTTTTATTTGCAAACTGTTATATAAATGGAAATTTGGTGGGAAATTAATGTACAAAAATTAAATAAATAGGATAAATTAAAAAAAAGGATTACATAATGATTATGAGAAAAATCTAAATAAGCAAATAAATGGGAAAAAAAACAGCCGTTTGAAATGACTGGCTGTACCTTCTACACGAAAAGAGGGGAAAAATGTGAGTATGCTTGCAGGCATTGTACAATACCTTGATTTGCACTTATTGTGCGTTTGTTTACAAGCCAACTGAAATTCTGCTAATTTAGAGAAAATCTGAGTAATTTCCAATCAATAAAACAAATAAAACCTTAAACTTGGCTTCATATCTTTTTCATGAATTTACCTAAAGCTTGTTAGAATAAGCAAACCTTTGTGGTGGACTTTGAATGTAAGCCGCATGGCGTAGCAGGAAGGATGGTAAAGTAACCAGTGGCGAAATGGGAAAATATGACAGCTGTGTTTAACATTTACTGGTGCTGAAATAATGAGATGCTGTGTAACTCAGAGTTTGTCAGTCCTGGTCCTCAGGGAACCCCTACCCTACATGGTTTAGTTCTTTCCAACTCCAGCTCTCCTGATTCAGATTAATTAAGATGCTCCTCAAGTCCGTTTACAAGTTTGCTAGTGAGCCATTAACTTCAATCAGGTGTGTTAAAGTAGGGTTACCTCTAAAACAGGGGTGTCCAGTTCCGATCCGGCAGGTTTTTCATGTGTCCCTGCTCCAACTTAGCTGACTCAAACTAATCAGTCTTTGTGCAGAACTCCATTGGCTGCTGGATCCATTTAATAGAAGCCAGATGTGTTGGAACAGGGATACATCGAAAAACTGCAGGATAGTAGCCCTCAAGAACCGACTTTGGGCACCCTTCCTCAAAAACATGCAGGGAAGGGGTCCCCGAAGACCAAGAATAACAAACACTGATTTAACATATGCCGTGTAGAGGTCCATACAATTTAAACCAATACTACATAGGTCATCAACCTTATTTCAGCGTTTGGAATGAGCAATTATGTGGCAAACTGCCATCTTTGACCAAATAACTGAGCAGTCTGACAAGACTGGGATCCACTGAGAAGCTAAAATGAAATATTTTATAACTTTCTTTCACCCAAAAACAACCCCATGGATCATGTGACCTGAAACTACGTTCAGAGTTTGTGTTTTGTCCATAAGAACAAGTCCATGTAAAGCCTTGAATGTGGGACAGTATGTCAAGCCGGGACCCCTTTTTCTTTCAGCTTTCCATTTATCATTTCACCCACCCATCCTTCCATCCAGCCATCCATCCATCCATCTATCATCCATTCATCCATCCTTCCATCCAGCCATCCATCTATCATCCATTCATCCATCCTTCCAGCCAGCCATCCATCCATCCATCTATCATCCATTCATCCATCCTTCCATCCAGCCATCCATCTATCATCCATTCATCCATCCTTCCATCCAGCCATCCATCTATCATCCATTCATCCATCCTTCCATCCAGCCATCCATCTATCATCCATTCATCCATCCTTCCAGCCAGCCATCCATCCATCCATCCATCTATCATCCATTCATCCATCCTTCCATCCAGCCATCCATCTATCATCCATTCATCCATCCATCCATCTATCCTTCCATTCATCCATCCATCTATCCTTCCATTAATCCATCCAGCTATCTATCCTTCCATCCATCCATCAATCCTTCCTTCCTTCCATCCATCTATCATCCATTCATCCATCCTTCCATCCAGCCATCCATCCATCCATCTATCATCCATTCATCCATCCTTCCAGCCAGCCATCCATCCATCCATCCATCCATCATCCATTCATCCATCCATCTATCATCCATTCATCCATCCTTCCATCCAGCCATCCATCTATCATCCATTCATCCATCCAGCCATCCATCCATCCATCTACCATCCATTCATCCATCCATCCATCCATCCATCCATCTATCCTTCCATTCATCCATCCATCTATCCTTCCATTCATCCATCCATCTGTCCTTCCATTAATCCATCCAGCTATCTATCCTTCCATCCATCCATCAATCCTTCCTTCCTTCCATCCATCCATCCATCCATCTGTCCATCTATCCTTCCATTCATCCATCCATCTATCCTTCCATTCATCCATCCATCTATCTATCCTTCCATCCATCCATCAATCCTTCCTTCCTTCCATCCATCCATCCATCTGTCCATCTATCCTTCCATTCATCCATCCTTCCATCCATACATCTATCCTTCCATCCATCCAACCATTCATCCATCCGTCTATCCTTCCATCCATCTTTCCATCCATCCATCTGTCCATCTATCCCTCCATCCATCTATCCTTCCATCCATCCACCCACCCATCCATCCATCCATCTATCCTTCCATCCATCCACCCATCCATTATTCCATCATCCATCCATGCATCCATCCATCCATCCATTTAGCCATCCGTTTTCTATACTTTCTCATTCCAGTGCAGGGTTCTGTTTATCGTTTCAGTTCCAGTTATCTCACAAGGTCTAGTCTAAAATATCAACTAAATTCTAATCTCTCTCATAAACCTTCATTCTGAATCTTCCCTGTTTGCTCTTAAAAGATAAAAAACTTTTAGAAGTTCCTGTGAAACAGATTGTGATAACGGCAGAATGACTTTTCTGTGCGTTTAAGCATTAGACCAGATGTTGGTGAGAGGCATTCATGGTGCAGAGAGAGGGACTCCCCTTTTTGACCTACAAATTTCCTACCGATGCTGCTACTGACTCACTGACAGGGATGTATAAACCATTCCCCTGGGGGCTCCCCACAGCACACAACCACGCAACATGGCCCAAGCTCTGCAGTGTCAGCCAGTGGTTTCAGCCCACCTTCTGGTTTCTCCATCACTAAAACCGCAGAGAAGAGGAAACTGCATCCTGAGAGAGACCACTTCCTCTGACATTCAGTTTTTACTTTATTGTATTGTATTGTATTATATTATATTGTGTGTCTTGTATTTTACCTTTTTAATTGTATTTTCTTAAATCTGAAAGGTGTATTTTGTGCTATTTTTGTGTCAACATACATCTTTTTCTTGTGGAAGGGAGTTTCTGTGATCTGTGAGCAGTTTTTATTTTCCAGAGCATTGTCGTGTTCACATGCGTTGCGTCATTCACAAGAATGCAACGATTACGTCAGGGGGAGAAACTTGCTGTTCTTTCTATAAGGGAGTTCTTAAACATCCGTCAGAGAGAAAAATAGATGTGACAAAAAGAAATTTCTTTGTCATTCTAATGAAATGACTGAAATGCATTTTAGCGGCAGAGACTATCTGCCTACACTGGTTTCTGTATGTCAGAAACTAGTGTAGGCAGCTAACCCAACAGCTGCATAGACGCAGCTTCAGCAGGAGGTGGTTAACAAATTCTAATAAGTTAGAATCATGACTGCATTCTGGTATAAGATAATATCTGGAGACCCGCCTCTGTTTTAAACAAGCTGAAAGAAAAGCTGGGGTGTATCTCTGCACCATATCTGTCTATAAAATAATTTGAAGTCTGTTCAGGGAGGAATTGAAAGAAACAACAACCCATTTGAACATAGTGGTTTTGATTTTTTCAAATAGTTAAATCCTATTTATATTGGTATTAACATGAGCTGCCATTTTATCTAAAAGTTACCCAAATTGAAGGCCGTTTTATAGGCTGTCGTATTCAAATACGAAAGCATGTTTTTCAGCTCAAAACCTTATTTTTGAGCTGTGATGTTTTCTATCACAAAGTTTCAATACAAATTAACAGAATGGTACATTTTTCTCAAAAAATTACAAATTAAGATGAATAAATTAACAAAAATCTGTCCAAATAATGTTTTTGTCAATGACAACGCTTCTTATTTTTCTTTAATCTCATATAAATTCCATGTGTTTAAAATGAACAATAAGGCACATTTACTTTAAAAACTGGAAAAAAAATAAGTTAAATTACAACCTACAGCAGGAATGTCAAACATGTCATTTTTTTTGTTTTGGACACCATAGTACTTTCAAATAAAGTCTCGTTGCACTCCTCATTTGTTCATATTTTACTTCCATGATGAGCAGACTATCACAAAAAGTTTTCTTTTTCTTTTTGTATTTATGAATAGTTTCAAAGTTTAGCAGACATTAAATGACACTGCAAAGTAGTTTTTTTTTTTCAATAAACTGTTTGCTGAAAACTTGGCATATCTCGTAATGTTGCACAATTTTGCAAACTGTCTTGAGAAACACGAATGTATCGACCAGAGAGCTGACATAAGACCTGAAAGATGCATCTGAACTTCAACAGGTCCATCTAATGTTCGCTGAAGCCTCATCAGAAATAGTCTCTGTGGATGGATTACTTCCAATAATCCATTTTTATTACAGGGAAAGAAGAAAAAAGGCCGAAATATGACAAATGATACAAGAACTGGACCACAAAATGAGTGACAACAGGTTTTATGGAGTGATGAATCCTCCTCTGAGCCCAGAACTCAATATTATTGAAGCACTGTGGGATCATTTTGACAGAGAAAGGAGCAACATCGAGCCAACATTCAAAGAGGAGGTTAGGAAAGTCCTTCAAGGAGTCTGGAGAACAATTCATAAAGACTTCATGTGTTCTTCCAGTTAAAGAAATGTTGAGAGCAAACTGTGCCAAAAAGGCCATTTTGGAGACCTCATCTGAACTGTCTGTTTATTCTTCGTCACTTTAATCGAATCAAATCAAACTTTATTTTTATAGCACTTTTCGTGCTTAAAAAAACAGTTCTAAGTGCTTCACATAATAAAACAATTTACATCAAATAGATAAAACACACACACATATACATCCACAGTCCCCTTACACCCACCCACAACCACCCTCACCCGTGCCCTATTAGCCTCTATAACAGTTAAAAGAAGACGAATGGCCTTAATCAGAGCTGGTCTTTCACATTTTGTATTATGGTTTCATAGAGGTTTAGAATTATGACTATGCCTGCCATTGCAAATTGATATTTGTTGTCGTCTTTCCTGTTGTCTTCACCCCAACCAGTCGAGGCAGATGGCTGCCCTCCCTGAGCCGGGTTCTGCCGGAGGTTTTCTTCCTGTTAAAGGGGAGTTTTTTCCTTCCCACTGTGCATGCTCAGGATAGGGGATGGGATCGAAGTCATGACTCGATGTAATCAGTTGGTTTCTATTTTGGGATATGTATGAATTGGTGTGTATGTTGATTCGTGTATGGAAAGTGTCCTGTGACAACATTGTTGTGAAGTGGTGCTATACAAATAAAGTTGAATTGAATTGATTACTAGTAGTTATCATGAAAGGTCTATCTTTTTTAACTTGAACCTGAAACTTTTTTTTTTTTATTTGTGCTCTGTGCTATCTAAGTATATTCCTCACCAGTAGCACATATACAGAGTTTAATCTCAACAAAGTTATCCCACTGCAAACAAAGCTTGTAATTGCAAAAGTATTTCCATTTCAGTATGGGAATGCTCAAGGAATTACCAGTTTGTGGAAGTTGGTTCAGATAGTATTGAATTTTTTTTTTCTTCACCAAATTGCATTTTGAGCTTTTTAATAATTTAAAAATAGTTTTTTAAAATTTAATTTTCGGACTTTATATATAGGTAAAATAATAATCATACAACATTCAACGCTCACACTGCTGACCAACAACATGACCTCAGTCATAGACATCATATATACGATATATATAATATATATATGATGTCTACGACTGTGTCTATGACCTCAGTGAGCACCGGCTGCACAGGCGCTCCTGGTTACCTGGCAACACAAAAACCTTATTGTCCAATCAGAAGTCTCGTTCAGCGCATTGATACGATCAAACTCGACGTTATGACTATAGTTGATATTCTGATAAGACTTTGGGATAAATATTCAGAGTAAGTGTTTAAGTTTTACATATAAGAACATAGTGTTTTTCACGCTGGAGGTTTGAGTCAGAATGGCGTCGATGCATAGCCAGAGCGGCTGCGTCGTACCACGGCGCATTTATTCCAGTGGGTAGTACTTCGGCTCTATAAAATGGGCGTGTCTCCAGCGGGGGCTGTGGTTCAAACGCTGACTTTTATACCGTTGGCCTGCAGATCTCTGGCAGTGGATTATGTGGAGGTGTGTACGCCAAGTCGACAACTTTATCGGACTTTGAATGCTTCCAGAACACCCTCTTGGTAATGTATGTTCTGCATTTTAATTCAGTTCGTTACTCAAAGTTTTGTTTCGACACTGTTATAGGAAAGTACTTGAGTAAAGTTTTCAGTGGTTAAATGTAGTTTTACTCGGACGCAAAAAAAGGAAAAAAAAAAGAAATGCCACACCGGTGGGATATTTCAACGTCACACGAACACTAAGTTTTCTCCACGGTACCGTATTATTTTACCTTGAATAACTGCGTGAACTAAGGCTTTGTGTGCAACTTAACGACCAGAAAAAGCCACTTTTCTCGGCCCAGTTTGAAGGGCTGTTCACGGTCCCGTCAGCGGTTTAATGGAGTAAAAACTAATCAGGGGTCAGCTGGAACAAATAATTGCTGCTAATGTTTAGTTTAACGGTGCGGAGAGACTGTTGTTGCTGCAGTTGTTGTTTTTATTTGGGGGGGAAAACGGCAAGTTTAGCGGATTTGAAGCGAATTCGGTGTTTTGTCTCCGTGGTTCTGGAATGAAAGCCGGGCTCGCGCGGTGAGCCTTTCTAGAAACGTCACGAGCCCTGCTCTTTGCTGCGCGCGCGCGTGTGTGTGTGCGCGCGTTTGTGTGCAGGTTGACTCGTGCTAAATGATGTGGACACTGTTTCACAAGACATTTTAAAGCTTCTCAGCAAATAGTTTAATAATCTTTATTTGTTTGCACCTTAACAACTTTAAGGCAACTAACCTGGTAAAATAGTAGGGGTGGGAAAATCTAATAAAAAATCAGATTCGGGATTTTTTGCTTCACAATTTTGATTTTTTTTTTTTTTCCCCCCAAATATATAAAAATAATCCATTGTGAATTTAGATCATTTTTATAGTGTTTATTGATCTTTTTACTAGTCTCACTGGACATTATAGCAGCAGAATGATTGTCTGGCTACTGTTTTCAATTCAATTCAAGCTTTATTAAGGACACAGAATCCAAGTCCATAGAAATAGGAAAAAAATAAAATAAAATGGAAAAAATAAATAAAATGGTAGATACAACAGATACATGCTTTTGTTTTTTCCTAATTGAAATCAAGAAAAATGACGAGCAAAATAAGTTTTGTACTTTTTTTTTTGTTTGTTTTTTAATCTACAAAAATCAGCAATATCGAAGAATTGTGAGAATCGCAATTGAAATCGAATTGTGACGAGCATATTGTCACAGCCCTATAAAATACTACTTGTTTAAAATGTTGCCTGTTTTTGTTGCATTTCTGATTTATATATCTGTTTCCTTCCATCTTAGTTTATCTGAACTGTGTGGAAAGATGGATATCAAGGAGGAATCTAGCAGTAGTTCTGTCCTTACCTGGGAGCAGGTGAGAAGACTGAATGAGGTTCTGACTGATGTCGTGCCCGTTCACGGACGAGGAAACTTCCCAACCTTAGAGGTGCAGCTTAGTGACATCGTGGCACGGGTGCACTCCCGCCTGGAGCTGAGTGGCATAAAAGTGAAGGACGTGCGGCTCAATGGTTCCACAGCCAGCCACGTGCTGGTGCAAGACATCGGCTGGAGCTACAAGGATCTGGATGTCATCTTCAGGGTGGACCTGCCGCACGAGTCGGAGTTCAAGCTCGTAAAGGACGTGGTGCTGGGTATACTGCTGGACTTTCTGCCTGAGCGTGTGAACAAAGAGAAACTCACGCCCATGACTCTCAAAGAGGCTTATGTCCAAAAGCTGGTCAAGGTAAACACGGAGCAGGACCGTTGGAGTCTAATCTCACTCTCCAACAACAGCGGCCGCAACGTGGAGCTGAAGTTTGTGGACTCGATACGGCGACAGTTCGAGTTCAGCGTGGACTCCTTTCAGATTGTGCTGGACTCCATGCTTTCCCACTACGGGCAGACGCAGGCGCCCATGTCTCAGGACTCCTACCCCACCGTAGTCGGGGAGAGCATGTACGGGGATTTCAACACCGCTTTGAGCCATCTGCGCAACAAGCAAATCGCCACCAAGCGACCCGAGGAGATCCGCGGTGGCGGCCTGCTGAAGTACTGCAACCTGCTGGTGCGGGACTTCCGCCCCGCCAGTCAGGAGGAGTTCAAGGCCCTCGAGAGGTACATGTGTTCTCGCTTCTTCATTGACTTTCCCGACATCGGCGAGCAGCAGCGCAAAGTGGAAGCCTACCTGCAGAGCCACTTCATCGGCGAGGAGAAGAGCAAGTACGACTACCTCCAAATCCTGCGGAAAGTGGTCAACGAGAGCACAGTGTGTCTCATGGGCCACGAACGGCGGCAGACGCTCCATCTGCTCTCGCTGATGGCTTTGAGGGTCCTGGCGGAGCAGAGCGCCATCCCAGATGCGTCCTGTGTCACCTGCTACTATCAGCCGGCGCCGTACGTCAGAGATCACAACTTCAGCAACTATTACGTGGCAAACCAGAACATTCCTACGTGGCTGCCATGTAACTGACATGACGAGTAGATGGACGGCGAGAGGATACGGCGGCTGCTGCTTCGAAAAGAGGAATAAATGAAAAATTATATGAAAAAACAAAACGGGGGGTTACGCAAAGAAAATCACTGAAAAAAAATGAACACATTGGCAATAAACATTTCTGTCAAGGCACAAGTCAAGCTTTTTTTTTTTTTTTTTTTTTTTTTTTTTTTTTTTTTTTTTTTTTTTTTTTTGTATTTTCCCCCTTTCAGTCCTTTCTCACTCCCTACCTGCAGACATGTCTGCCACTGAATAGAAAGTGATATTTTTAAGTGTTATTTAGGTATTTGTTTCCCCATGTTTGGTTGTTTACTTGTTTTTCAACCTCTTCTTTTTTTTTTTTTTTTTCTTTTTTTTTTTTTCTCTAAAGGGGATGCATGTGTGCCTTAACCTCTATGTTTACCCCTCCAATACTTTAGGTATGGACTGTTATTTAGAGAAAAGGGGGAAATTAAATCCTGTAGCCTTTCGTTTGGTTTTGTAGTTTAAAAAAAAAAAATGTGAAAAAGCAGAAAAAAAATACTCAAAATGATATAGGGCTAATTTATAATAGATGACAGCCAAAATAATATATATTAAAAAAAACTAATATAAAAGAAAAAGAAATAAAAAGTGGTCACTAGTGTTTGGGGGGGGGGGGTAAAGGTGGTACACTAAAGTTTTGATCACATCAGAAATCAGTGGGAAGCAGCAACAGTTTTTTTATTGGTTTTTGACTCGTAAACATCTCCGCTGGCGGTGCCACCCCCAGCGTGCCAGCAGTGCCTGATATTTGTAAACTTTTTTTTTTTCTTTTGGTCTCACTGTGAATTTGTGTGTAAAGAACTCCCTCCCCACTCCTGATCCAGTTTCCTCATTTTTCCAGCTGAGACTGGCTTTGAGTGGGAATGTTGTTGGGACAGTTTCGGGTTTGGACGTGGGTAGAGTTTCCTTCCCTTCTTTTTTAATTTGCTTCCAAAAGAGGTCACCAGTGACCTCCAGATGTCACAACATTGTGGTTATTGTGGGAGGCTGACTGACAGGACGGAGAGGAGGGAGCGCGCCTGGCAGGGAGTCCTGGACTGACAGGCCGACTGGCTGCTGTTTCCCTTAAAAGGAGCAGCACATGGAGGGTTATCCCTCACAGCCGCCGCAGGCTCGACTTACAGCCCTGAAACGGGATCCTCTGACGTAGCCCAGCAACCGGCGACCAGCTGTCTATTATTATCCTCCTCTTCCCTGCGAGAGGAACCTTTTAGGATGCAGGGAACTGGGACTGGGTGTGTGACCTCGCCACCGTACATGTGGACAGGCCGAGCCACTTCCTGTCCTCTCAGGTGCTCGTTGCGACTAGTTTGAACCCCTTTTGTGGTCATGGGAGGACTGACGACTCGTCTCTCCTTTCAGACTTGATTATTGATGGAATGCGGAAGCTACTCGTCGCCCCCACCTAACCAGATACAAACCCATGAACTTCTATTTCTAGCGAAGCCTATTATTAGCTGTTAACGTTGGGCGTTGCCAGCAGATGGTCCAAGCTGTGACCACTTCGGCTCGTGTCTCCTCGTCCCTTTCCTGACCTCATGGCATATCCCTCAGAGAGGCTTGCTCTTTAATTTTATGTGCAGGCAGCCTCTTCTGTTATCCCTCCATTTCTTAGAAGTGCAATTCCTGCTGCTTCTCGTCTCACTGCGGCTCCTGGTAGGACCAGATAACCCGGGGTATGCGTTATCTGGCCGACTCACAGCGTGTCACTGGTTAGAGAGCCGTGGAGGAAGGTTAGCTTGGAGTGTGTGCGGGTCACGTGGGTTTTCAGGGCTCCGATGCTGAACTCCTCGTATGCAAACTGTCTTCTTTACCAAGTGAGGTGCTGCAGAATGTCGGCTCTGGACCAAAGGCAGCTTTACAACCAGCATATGAAACGTTGAAGTGCCTGTCACTTTCTAATTTTTTTTTTTGTGAATTTTTCTCTTTTAAGGTGTTTTTAAAGGTGGTCAGGAGGGGAAGGTTCAGCTCTTTTCTTTCTTTTCAGCCTCTTAAAACCCTGTGACACATTTTTTTCCTTTGATGCGTAAATGCCTTTATCTTGCTGGAGAGCAAAAATATAGACTTTGATTTTTGACATCTTTTTAAATCATTTTCCCAGATTCCTCAAAGTTGATCTTTTCAGTCCTAGTCCTTATTTTTCCTTAGAAATCCACCTGTTTAGTCATTCCTGTTTAGTCTTTGTGTGTTCAGAGACATTTAGTTTTGCAGTCTCACCCAAGTGCTTTGCAACTTTTTGATCAGATTGATTTGCTCTTATTTAAAATCACCCACAAGTTTCACCTCCTCCCAAACATGATGGTCTCCATGCCAACCGAAGCAGTGAAGCGTGCAGGCGAGCTGCATCGGATGCACTTTAAACGTCTAGATTTGCTCCAAACCTGAGCAGAATTTCAGTCAGCGACTTTGGTCAGTGATGGAGCGGAGTCGGTTCTCCCCTTTTTGTGTTTTTGTGTTTTGGTTTAATCTGAAACTGAGATGTGCCTTTTCTCTCTCTCTTAACTCGCCCTCGCTACAGTTTCTAAACGCATAACTTAGCAGTGATGGCAGCAGGGTTTTGTGTGGGTGTGTGTGTCAATTTGCTGAGAAACATCATTTCTCAGTGGATGGGTTCAGTTTTTTTGTTTTTCCCCGAGTGATGAGTTTTCTCTTCGGGTCTCTGTTCAGAAGCAGCGCCGCTTGCGCTGTCAGCTAAAGAGCTGCATGGTGGAGGATCAGCCTCTGCTTTGCCGGCTTCTTGACGTTGCGAGCGAGGCCAGAGAATAAAACACAAATGTGTATTTTCAGCTAATGAACAGAAACCCTGTGCCTTTCTGCCGGTGCCCCCCCACCCTACTCATGCCTATACGGTTATTGTGGCTTTTCTGCCTGCCGGCTCGGTGTCACTGGAAGCTTTACTTTCCCAGAGGAGAGCCGATGTCCTGTCTCTCCTACAGGGTTGGTGTGTGTGTGTGTGTGTGGACGTACCAACTTGGTGAATTTCTGAGGAAAAATTGAGAAAAAGTGTAATTTTCTTTAGTTTTCCCACTTTTCTGGCCCCGCCTTTCTTTCTGCTGTTCAACTGGTGTTTAGTCTCACGCTCGCTCTTTGTTGGTACAGTGTCCTTTTCTTCGACACCTGTAGAAGTGTTCTTTGTTTGGGCAGGGTTAGTGGGGCGGGGGTGCAGGGAAACCTGCCGAGTAATGATTCCAGTGGTTATGCTTGTCTTTAGTATGAGTCTTACACCACGAGGAACGCTACAAAGGTCATCTAGAAGCTCCGACAGTTTCTAAAATAAAGTTTTGTGAATTTTTTCCTTTTTGTTTTTGCAGCAGATATGTTTACGTTTGCGTGGAGGTGTGTGTGCATATTTGCATGTGTGTATGAAGGGATGCCTGTGGTAATAAAGTTTAAAAAGTGGGGAAAATATTAACTTTGTCGCACTTTTTGTTTTGTTTTTTTCCCTTTTGGAAATGGTAGATGCAAAGGAGCTTTTTTGTCAGCTTTGTGATTGTGATGATGACTTTGATGGTTACGAACGTTGTACCATTTAATTTTTCAGCACTTTTACCTCACTTGAGTTTTTCCTTTTTAATGGAAATATACATGTAAATCAGGAAAGTGTGTGTGAAGAAGAAATAAAGATTATTCAAAGCATTTATCTGCCTCTGACTTTTGCTTTTAGTGACACCTCAGCTGGTGGGTTGTGTGCAACAATCTACTGCGTATGGGGTTTTTGTTAAAGTGGAGGAAAATGTTCCTTTATTGGTACTGTGAAGCCTTAAAACCTGCAGCCGTGTTGTCTGGTTCTTCTTTCAGGATGTAAAATGACAATATATATGTGATTTATTCAGTAAAAAGTCGACTGAAGCTAAAACTAAAGTCCAGAAGGTGCCACAGTTCCTCGGTGGATTTGGTCTCTAGTCTCGTGATTTCAGGTCGATGTAGCGTTTCAGACTTTGTAGGCCAGAATATCTGCTTTTATTTGATGTAAAAAGTCAAAGGCACCATCTGAGACCAAAACATGCAACCTGCATTCTCTCCACCTTGCCAGTCGGACTCCGTTTTTCCTTCAGAGGTGCTTTCATGTTGGGTTCAATTCAACTTTATTTATATAGCGTCAAATCAGGGCAATGCCACCTCAAGACGCTTTACAGACAGGAAAAAAAAACATGAAGCCAATTCATAATAGTTTATATAAGGAAACCAACAGATTGAGTTGGAGGCTCCAACTGAATCTCCCATCCTGAGCAAGCACACTGGCGACAGTGGGAAGGAAAAAACTCCCACTGTGTGATGGATTCAGCGAGATGTCGGAAATGTTCCTCAGATTTAGCTTCTTATAAACATGATGGCATCACGTGGTTGCAGAATCTCCCAAAGCTGCTGAGCTGGATGTAGATCTGGTGAACTCGTCGTTGGCATCATTCTGCTGGAAGTTTCCATTGGAAGATGCTACACTGCCGTCATAGAGGGGTTGGACATGGTCTGTAACAATACCCTGGTAGGATGTGGTGTTTAAACCAAGTGGCAACCTCCAGTGGTTAAAAGTGAAGCCTATGTGGAAGTGCATAAAACTGCAGTTCCTCCTTCATCCACTAGGGGCTGCAAAACAGAGCAAATCCCCATAAACTCCCATGTTAAAAAGACCAACTTCACAGCAGAAATAAACATGTTTACAGCCTGGTTCAAAAATCCATTTTCGGTTTATAGGTCAGGTTTACCTTCATGACAACTGTGGGGGGAGTGAATTTTTTTCTAACTCGCCCGTTTACTTAATCTTGAAATTTGGCATATTTAGGGGCATGTCCTTTTGATTGACAGGTACCAATCTCTGGCTTCAAGTAAGAAGAACGTAGAACAACCGCGGTTTTTAGCCGGTTAACAACGTGACTTAGCTTTAGCCCGCTTACCTCCGTTAGCTGGGTAGCTCCCGTTATCTCGGGGTTAGCTCGGTTAGCTTTTAGCTACAGAAAGCCCGGAGTTCGCTCGATGTCAATCATCCACCATGACGCTCACAGCTGCCCTCTCAGCTCCACCTCTTTGCCCATATTTGTATTTTCCGGGCTTGACGACGTGCATGACTCTGCTAACATGGCGACGGTAGGAACCGCCCACCGAGCTTCAACTCAGCTCTTCAGAAACCTACTGGTGACGTCACGGAGACTCCGTCCATCTCTTTATATACAGTCTATGGTTTAAACCAATGCCATGTTGGTATTAAGGAACACACAAAGTGTCAAGAAAACATCTCACCATTCCTCCAGCAGCCTGAGCTGAAGGCAGGAGTGGCAACCTGGTGTGATGTTCTGCTGCTGTTGCACATCTGCTTCAAGGTTGTGTGTTCAGAGAGACACTGCTTCAGCAGGTGGACCTCATGCAGTGCCGTACCTACACAGCACGTGCATTTTGTTTTCCAGAGATGTTTTCCATCTAAATCACCAGAGAAGCGGTTAGGGTGGAGATCCGTCGGCTCAGCAATCAGAACTTTAAACCCCGTTCTTACTGATCCGAGCACGGTGGAAAAACGCTGGCTCCTCTGCCAGAGTTTTTATTGGGTAATAACAGCTTGGACATCGGCTGTGTGTAGATGGTGCTGAAGGAGCACACACAGTTAACGCAACACGAAGATGTTTCGGTTACAAATAGGCTCCCTGAGTGTGTTTAATGTCTCTCTTTCCTCTGAGCAGCCTGAAGTTGTTGAGTATAAATCAGTTTAGTGTGCACACACAGCTCGCGCCCGCTGCGAGTTTCCGTGCAGCCTCGCCATAAAACGCAGCAGCTTATCTGCAGGCTGACTCACTGTGGACTGATGTGATGCCGTTATCTGCCCTCACCACGTATGGTTTCACATAAAACAAGTTTAAAAGGTCAGAAATTCTTTGAAAAGTTGTCGTCTGTCTCTCAAACGTTTTAGTAATGAATATTAAAAAAAAAAAAAAAGATTATTTGTCATCTTTGAAATGCTACACTGTAAACTGCAGCTGTTCCAGACATCTGGAAACACTTATAAAGCAGCACTTTCTACCCCTCCTCCTCTTCCTCAGTGGTCCTGATCAACTTCATCCAGTCCCACCTCATCTAAATGAGACTTTTAAATAAAATCTCCATTTTTATTGGTCATTTTTATCCTCATAAACTGAAGTAATGTCCTCCAGTAGCTTCAGATCAGAAGAGATGAAGACGTCACAGGTCAAGTGGATATTAACCTAACACTGCAGAACTTTCACCATTTGTCCTGTCTAGTGTCCTCTGTGGACTAATTCAGCATCCATCCCTGATAGATGTCTCTGTGTCATCGAACAGGTCTGGAACAAGGAGGAAACTTACATAATGCGTCTTTAAAGCAACAGGAATTCGTCCAGGTTTAGGGTTTTATCTGTTGGTCTGAGACCAGACCATCAACCACCCAGTCTTTTCCAGAAGCCTCCCAGTCTTCAGTACAAACCCTGATTTCCAGTAAAGTTTTTTTTCCCATTAAAAGTCCTCTGATGCAGTTGAACTTGTGTTTTATGTTCTGGATGATTAGTTTATGGTTTATTCTAGTGGTTCCCAAAACGTTTCCTCGGCAACTGTAACGTCAAACACCATCCCACCACCATCACTACCAAGTCAACTAGATTAGCCGTAATTAGTCTTTAGTTTATCAGCTTGGTTAGTTCTAGTAAAAACCATATTAGTGGCAGCAGGAAGTATCAAGTCCTCTGCTAGACCAGGAAACTCTGCGCTACTTTACATGGGGTAACGATACGGATGCTCTATTTACCACAGCTGAGTACTTTATTTCCAAGTTTTTCTTTGTGCTCAGGAGCAAAAATTCAGCTTCATTCTCTGAGGTGTGAATATCTTGAGGCAGACTGTGGTGTCTCTTCATCATCAGCCATCGTTCTTCTGCAGGCGCTACAGAAAGCGAGGACAGACGGACTATGAGACGGTTTCTACCTAAGAACCGTCGAAGCGGTAAATGAGAAATAAACCTGGACAAACAACGGATTTCACTCTGCACCTTCTACCACCAGACACTTTGCTTTTCATCTGTGTAATATACCATCCGTGTGCGATATTATCACCTACCTCTGTTTCACTTTTAAATTCTTTATTATATATTTAGTTTATATATTATATTGCTTTTTTTTTATATATTGTGGGTTTTTTTTTTATTCTACTTAAGTTGTGTTAATGCTCTGCTGTTTAGCATAAGTGAGGTGCTGCTCATTCTCTTATAGTACAATGACAATAAGTTTTATTCTATTCGACTCTGTTCTGATGGCGCCTCGGGAGAGATATGACATATTTTCTTGTCTTTTCTGGTGGTGGTGCTGAAATGTGTGTTGGTGATTCATCATCGTGGTGCTATTTTCACACATTTGACCTTATTTTGTTCGCAGTACAACAGAATATTTTCTTTGATTAATAGCCTGGTACATCTTTTAGAATGAAAGAGAAACGCCAAATAATGACAACAATAATCTTATATACATATGTATATATATATACATATACATATTATATTATTGGGAAATAAAGAGCAAAAAAAAGAAAAGAAAAGTGGAGGGAAGTAGTGTATCATGGGAATTCTCCCTGAGAGGTGTAATTAAAGGGACAAAGTGTCATCCAAGCTGCTGTTAAACTGAATGCTTCTGTATAAAAAAGGAAAGCTTTGAGCCTAATCCTGACTGCAGGGAGGATGTCGTCTTCCTGAACCTGATCTATCAGCTGGGTTTGTCGAAGACGAGCCGATCAGATAAAATTCTTTGGCATCAGATTTGACCACTTTGTCGCATCCTCACAACAGCTTATTCAGTCTTGCATCCTGTCTCTTCTCTGAACTCTCTCCAGCCAGTAAAAGTCGCTCTGATGTTGAGTTTTATCCCTTAAAACTGTCACTTTCTCTCTCTTTTCCTCTCCATCCACTAATAATGTCACTTTGCATTTCTTTGACCAGTCAGCCCTGTGGCTGTTCAGAACGGCCGATGTGCTGACATCCAGTCGCTGGAAACAGAGGGACGGGACGCTGCAGGGCGATGAACTGGTGACTCTCACGGTGTACGTAATAAATGTCAATGTGTCATCACAGGAAATGTTTTGTATGCCGTAGCTATATTCTAATATTTGTGATCTTTATGGCCATATTCACGTGTTTATATTTTGACAACTTGTTTCCATAGCTGATGATGAGCGATGTTTATTTTACACTTGAGGTAAATTTAGTGTGAAGGTTAATTTCAGAAACAAAAAATCTCCCACGCTTTTATTGTTACAGGTCAGTTTCAGAGGGGAGTTTTATGAGATAGAATAGAAAACCTTTGAATAGAAAAAGCAAAAGAACAGAGGTGTCCACACATCGACACCAAGCCCTCGCTTGCTTCGTCATCTTTGCTCGTCACGGCAACCGTTTCCTGGATTTAGTGGGTGCAACGCAGGATTAGGTGACAACTGCTCTCTTTGATGGGGTTTCAGGCCATAACAAAACCACACAAACCTCCCACTTGCAATCCACCATGTTTGCAAACACATCCCCACGTGCTGCGCGCACACACACACACACACACACACACACACACACACACACACACACACACACACAAAACCTGCAGCAGTGTTCAGCCGGGTTGAACAATGCATGATTTCTGGAAAATTACTGATACAAGTAAGCAGCAGGGAGAGACAATGGAGCGTTGCCATGGCGCAGGGAGGGTACGATGAGGTGGGGAGGGGGCCAGGAGGGTGTCACATACCTGCTACAGCTTTCTAATAGAAACTGAGTTTGTTCTTTTCCCCTCAGTGGCTTTAACAGAGTTTTCCCTGAGCTTTTCCTCTGCGTTACAACGAGAAAACACGGAGCTGGAATGACAGTCTGTGTTTGTGAGATTTTACTCATCGTTTTCATTTTACTTGGAGACAGAAAAGACTTTTTCAGTCAGGAAGCTGCTGGGCTTCATATTCTGCTTAGTAAAATCAGCTTGTGCAGCTCGCTGCCATGGGAAGTTTGCAGAACTGCAGTCATGGCCTCTGACTGCAGAGGTCGTCACCTTGAACTTCTCCTCTGGTTTATCTCAGAAGGGGCGTTTCTGCATCTCCAGACAGATATGCAAAGTGAATTTACCTGAAAGTTGTGCTGCAAAGCTTGAACATATGTGGGGAGCTGTTTTAGTTTGTCCATGTTGGACAATAAAATGACAAAGTAAAGGATGGATCCAAGCCTCCAAGTGGAACTTGTTATTGATTTTTACAATTTTTTTAACTACAAAATGATCAGCACATTATAGCTGTAAATATTAAACTGGAAGAGGAATAAACTATTTCATTTAAACGGAAAAATAATCAGTTTTGTGTTTTTATCAAATGATTTTTTGCCAAAAACAAACAAGCAGCATGAAAAATCTCACTTCTGTGTATTTTAACATTTCTTTTTTCTGTTGATGTTACTTTGTCTTTAACTTGGGAAGATCCCAATGAAAAAGTCTGGAATGTGTAAACATCAATGGATGTACTGTAAACAAGGGAAACACAATGTTTACATAGTTCTAAAGAGCTTAAAAGCCGAGATACAGTATTTGTTCTGACCAACCTCTTTCTTCAGCCCAGCCTGAACCCTGTTTGTAGTTTCTTTGAGTAGTCTTCAGGAACAAACGTCCAGGCTTCCTAAAGTCTGGGTTCAGGAGTGGGTTCATCCCTCCATCAGACCTGTTGCCACTGGTTTTCAGTCCAGTTCTTACCAGTCTTCTCAACAGCCATTCTTCTATGTAGATCAGTTCTTCTGAGGCTTTTGCCAACATGGATGGATCATCTGAAGGTCCGGTTGCTTCTCTCAGGTCATGTGTCTCATTTCTAATGAAAATGCTTCACAGATCCAGTTTATCTGCTGCAGATTGTTCTGTAATCTGGACACTGCTTTTCTTCCGGCAGTCGTTCGCTTTGAACGCTGTAAGAAATAAGCCAAGTTTTCTACAAACAGCTCCCTTGTTGGTGCAGACGCACTGTTACATCTGTCAAAATGTGCTTTGGTTTGTATTTTATTTTACAGATACAACTAAAGAAATTGCTTCTAGTAACAAAAGATTAAAGGCACTGACTCATCCCTTGAGTTAGCTGCCCTTTTTATGCTTAAAGCACTTATAGGTCAGCGTCAAGAGGCCTAAACAAACAACAACAACAAAAATGTATTTTTCTACCCTGAAAATGACAGAAAAAGTAGCAAATAGCTAAAAAAAAAAAAAAAAAACTTTACATACACATACAAGTCATATTTGATTGGAAATGTGAACGGACTTTCAAAAAATTCGGATTTCACAAAAACATCCGATATGAGCAGCAAGCCCCGCAGTCTGAACGTAGCCTAAGAAAGTCGTGTTTTTCTAGGATGTGGGAGCGATTCTACTTTAATGCTTTCTTCTGAAGAACTTTTAGAGTATTTTATAAGAGAGATGCTTTTATTTTACTCCGTTTCTCCTGAAACTGGTGAAGCAGCATTGAACACGAGAGAAAAAAAAATCCTAAAACGGAGATTCATTTAGATTCATTTAGATGAATGAGGACAGAAAGATGAGTGTGAGAAGAGCCCAACAGGAGGTCTGCCGTCTTTCACTTTCAGCCTTTTATAAATATATCACTGATAAAACTAGTCAAGTTACAGCCCATGTTACGTGCATCACCAGCACTTGTGAAAAACCATCCATCTTGCATCCTACCTGTACTCTGAGCTCTCCCCAAATGGTAAAAGTTTTACCTCGACTCTTCCTTAATCTCTTAATCTGTCCCTTTTTCTCTTTCCTTCCATCCTCCGATCATATCCTTTAGCATTTCTCTGCTGAATGAGCCACAGTGCACGCTCAACAACAAAAATCCACCTGCTAGCATGTGACACGGTGCGTAAACTCAGTCGCAACGTCTCTCAGCGTCCTGAAATGTACTTAGTAAATATAACTGTGCCATCAAGCGCATCGGGAATAAAGAGTTTTTAACTTGGAAAGTAACGTAGTGTCTTTAAAGGATGGGCAGACTAACTGGCTGCTTGGAAACAGCAGGAAGAAGTAAATCATGTTTACACATTTATGTTGTTTAGCAGGATATCTGAGTCTCCATTAGATATTTGTCCACAAGGCCGAAGACAAAACAATCCCTTCCCAGACAGTCCAGCAGGACAGTAAAAGATGCATTCTCTAACCTCCAAGCTAGCACAGGAGTAACTGGACCTGCAGTAAAACAGCATCTTCCTACAGACACCTGTATTCATTTCAACAGGCCCTTTGTGGCAGCTTCACCCTGCAAAGTCTAACTAACATGTTTGCAATCACGCCCAGTAATGAAGCGTATTTGCTCGTGTATTAGCAGGGGATGTTTCTTTCTGCTCTACGACACCCACTGCTGTTTGAATGTGTGGGTGAGGAGAAAGTTTGCCAATATTTGTCAAACTGTGATGCAAGCGCAGGCCAGAGCGGCGCTGACAGAAACAGCTGTAAATGTTTAACAGCTGCTCATCACGTCTCACACGGGAAGAGTCGGTCCGAATGGATCTCATCGGCTTGGAAGTGAAAGCTGAACATGCTTTAACGTCTGCTCTGCTCCTTCCTGGTTTCCACGTGGGGTCCTCGGGGTCAGCACGGATTAATTAGGACTCGGCTTGATTACGCCTGATGTGGATTCCTCATCAGAGACCTCATCAGCATCCATGCAAACCAAACAGGAGTAATGAGCTGCAGCGCTGACAGCGTCTGTTTTCTGGGCGATGGTTGTTTTAGCTGATCGGGTGTTGTGTTTGATAGGAGGGAGCTGGTAATTTGTTGTGCAGACGGAAGTTAATGCTGTAAAACAAACCTGACACCTCACGTCAGATGAAAACGCCACCATGAGGCTTTTCTATTCCATCTGCTCAACAGCATGTGAGATTGATCGTCAGTCAGTGTTGCTTCCTAAGTGGACAGTTCCATTTCGTGGTTGACTTGGAGTTCCATCGTGTTGTTTAAGTGTTTCCTTTATTTTTTTGAGCAGTGTATTTGTTATGTAATCTGGACACTTCGTCCTCCCGCCTGTGTAACCGCAGACGTTCAGACCCATTTTGATAGTGAAAGCCAAACATCCAAGACATCTACTGGAACTTTTTGGAGCTTTGATCTATTAGAGGAAGAAGTCTTTGCAATGTGGACATTCCTGACGTGTTAGGCGTGGCTGGCCGGAGCCACATGTTGCTCTCAGCACTCACACTGACCTTGACCCTAATCTTAACCAGAGAGAACCACAGCCGATTGGAGGAGAGTTTCCTGTGTCTGTCACGTGGTTTTCCCAGTCTGGATTTACCCCTCAGGAGACCAGCAGCAGATTCGGAATCGGTGAATCACAACGGAAAATGTGGACACAGATTCCGATTGGTTCTGTCATCCTGCGGTCTGTGGGGGAAACACTGGACACAGTCCATAAAAGCTAGACATCTCCAGGACATCAGGATGCTAAACTGGTATTTTTCAGGCCACAAACTGAAAACAAAGAGTCAGAAAATAAAGCAACTAACTGGGTTTTATTTTCAGATAACGGTTGGTTGATCTGGTTTATCTGAATCAGGTGGGTTGGAGTAGGAACACGTCTAAAACATGCAGGCCAGTTGAGGACCAAGACTGAGTCCTGTGGTCTGCGTCAAGTAACAGAAAGCTAAGCCCCTTAAAAAAATGGACTAAATTACGTGCCTGACCGATGCAGGAGACAGACATAACTATCCATCCATTGTCTGTATTCTGCATCGATCATAAAAGGCTTTTTGGTTTTTTTTTTGTTGCATGAAATAAGTTACTATCATCTGTAAGCAAGTGTTCTATAATGTTAAATGTAAGCTAGTTGCAGAGCTTTTTTCTTTACGTTTTGCTTTGGACGAATGTCACCATGCTGCTTCCTGGTTTGAGACTTTTCCTCTGCTCCCTTTAGTAGCTAACCAGACCACATGAAGCCGAGCTGCTGCGATCTGAAGTGGCTGTTTTCACCCAGAATTAACACAGCGGCTGTCAGCGTGACAAACCGCCGGAGCAGCGTCTCAAACAAACAATGCTGTCACGTTCTGGCTCTTCCACATCTGGCCAGGCCATCTGCATGAAGCAGTCGACTCCAGCACACTTCATCACCTTCACATCACGTCATGTTCGCTGACTCTCCAGAGCAGAGATCCTTTAAAGGACTCCACTAGTTTCTGTAGCTCATTAATTACAAGCTGCACTTAACTCTGTTATGTCGTTCCCTTCCCTCCACACAGCCTCCCGCTTTTTATTTAACCCTTTATAGGATCACTCAATGAAATACCTTGAAATTAGACATTTTAACCTAAAATTGTCCTTCTGGTATGAACCAAGACCTCCATTCTGTTGTTACATTAACAAAGAAACATAGTTTCATGCTGAATATGAAAGAAAACGAAGCATTATTTGCCCCATAAAGGGTTAAAAAGCCTCACATTTATAGTAATTTAACTCTGTAAAAGTGTATAAAAACTCGTCCATATATTACAGACCACAAGTTGTCTCTCAGCGCTTCCACTGTTTCACTAAATATTCTCACAAGACTGACAGCTGATGTAGGTGACTCAGTTTCTAACAACTCAACTCAAGTTTATTTATAAAGCCCTTTAAAACAACCAGAGTTGAAACAAAGTGCTGTACACAATCGGCCAAAATAAAAACAGTTCAAATGCAAATAAATAACACAATAAAACAACAGGTCATACAAGAAATACGGAATTAAAACAATAAAACAAACAGGAAAAATATTAAATAAAACCAATAATAAATTTTAAAAAAAAAAACGAAAGCACACTGATCGGAAACTGTCTTATGTTGGGTTAAAGGCCGAGGAATAAAAATGGGCCTCCTTGTTGCACCTGCAGACACACGATGACTCCGCAGCCGGAATCATCTACCTGCAACTGTGCAGAGGCCCTTTTCTGTTAAATAAAAGTGGAAATATTTTTGATTTAAAGCTGTTTGTTAATAGCTTTTTTAAAAAATCAGTCCACTTTTTGTGGATTTATCCCCCCCCCCCCCCCCACACACACACACACCCGAAACATTGGAGGCTGTAACCACATGCAAGATCTATCCATCACAGCCTGGAGGTCCATTAAGGCCATTAAACTTCCTCTTCACGAGGCCGCTGCGTGGACTCTGACCTCCGAAGGAAACAGATCAACATGAAAAAGAAGTGTGGAAAGTTGAGCGGCTTGTGCAAACTGTCCACCCTTGTCGGGAATTAAACAAGCTGTGCAAACAGCCAGCGCCTCTGCGCCACTCTGCCCCAGTTGAGTGTTTTAAATTGATAAATATAGACGAGGACATCGAGGTCCTGAGAAACAGGTGATGGTGTGTGTGTGTGTGTGTGTGTGTGTGTGTGTGTGTGTGTGTGTGTGTGGAGGGGGAGCAACCTGTGGCTGAAACAGAGAGAGAGAGAGAAACATAACAGAGAATTCACTGCGTTCTCATGTACTTTTCCATGCATCAGTGGTCAGTTTCCCAGAAAGACTTGCAACAAACCCCTTCAACGCACGCACCCATACACACTGAAACACCTGCTTGTCTCGAAAAACACACACCCACATCCTCGCAGACCCGACGGCCAGCATGACGGTGTGCTTGCATGTATAGCAGGGGTGTCAAACTCCAGTCCTGGAGGTGCAGGTATTTGTTGTTTCCCTGCACCAACACACCTGACTCAAATCAAACGGATCCAGCAGCTTCTTGTCAACCTTTTCATTCAGTTCTTTCAGGTGTGTTGGAGCAGGGAGACAGCTGGACACATGTGATGGAGAGTCTCCAGCTTCCTTGCATGCCTGTGATGCAACAAACATCATGTGCAGGTTTTATTCTGCACGTCTCCAGCAGGACGACGCCCGTGCAGCTTGAGTTTGTCGCCATGAAAGCTGAAGGAAATCAGCATCCATCACACGTCACTTGTGTTCATCTCCTCAAACGTCTGCACACGATATTAGCCGAGACTTTTCCTCTGGAGTTTTCTGCACTCTAACAGGCTGTTCCCCTTATATCCATCTTTTATTTTCCTCCTTTTTTTTAAAAAAGATGTGTGATGTCCTTCCAGCTACGTTCTGACGTCTGACCCTCCTCCAGCTGCTTTCTGTCTAACTTCTGTTTGACAGAAACTTCTGTGTTGAGGTTAGAAAGGAAATAAGAAAGGTAAGATGAGGTAGTTGTAACCTGTAAGCAGCTGTCTGGTCACATGGTGTTTAACATTATGTTTCACCTCCGAGGGTAAAACCTGAGCTTCACAGGAGGAACTTTTATTACCGTAAATCATGAATTCAGAGCGGAATGGAAGGTTTCAAAGGGAAACTGCATATTAATATCCAGTGTGTGTGTGTGTGTGTGTGTGTGTGTGTGTGTGTGTGTGTAGATAAGAAGATTTTGGCTCTGAAAGTGTTCTGATTCCTGTTCGTGGTTAGTTTGTTGTTGATCAGCGTCCCAGCTGAGCGGCCTTGGATGCTTGCAGATGAACAGATCATGTGTGGAGCAGAAGATGAAGAATGCATCAGCCGAGCAAGTCTGAAAGGTTGATTACATAACAGTGTTTATGATCTATTTACAGAGATGATCCACCAGCATTTCCAGATGTTTGGGGACATTTTTTTAACTTCTACATTGATCTGGTTTGCAGAGAACAGCTGGAAAAGTTTCCCTGTAACACATCTAAGATGTCTTAGCTGTAGATTTGCTGCAGGGGTGAACTTTCCATCCTTCTGCTCTGTTTAGTTGCAACATTAAAGCAAAGTTTGTTTTATTTATTTTATTTGTATATTTAGTTGGGACAGGTAAACAAGGCAGATGAAAGACTTCGAATTTCTATCCGAGGCAGGTAAGAAAAATAGAATAACATAAATGAGATAAAATAAGAACATACAAATAAACGTACAACAAATGATTACTGATTTTATTTTCTTTTAACCATTTTTTTTATTAGATATGATCCATAAAAGACAAACATGTAGGAAATTTTCATAAAACAGCAGATGAATTAAACATAATGGACTTTCTTTCACAAACACAGCCTGTCTAAATGCAGCGCTGCCGAACACTGGAGGGGTTCTGGTACCAGGTACTGGTCCACCTGACACACCTCTGCAGGAATCATTTAAAGAGGAGGAACCAGCCCATGTAGCCACTTAGCTTAGGAAATACGATGATTTATATGTTGTAACAACTAAGAAAGTCTTGTTTTTCTAGGATGTGGGAGTGATTCTACTTTAATGCTTTCTTCTGAAGAGCTTTGAGTATTTCATAAGAGAAATGCAGTTTTGTTTGGTTTTTTTTACTACGTTTCTCCTGAAACTGGTAAAGCAGCGTTGAACACGGGAGGAAAAAACTCCTGAAATGGAGTTTCATTTAAATGAATATGAGGACAGAAAGATGAGTGTGAGGAGAGTCCTACAGGAGGTCTATCTTTCACTTTCAGCCTTTTTTTTTTACATGAATATATATATATATATATATATATATATATATATATATATATATATATATATATATATACATATCAACTGCATTTTTGTAGGCAAATGCGCACTTTTACCTTTATTTTTTCCAGCAAAAAACTTGATTTAATACAATTTCTTTGTTTTTACATATACGTGTATGTATATATGCATACATATATGAATGTATATATGTATGTGTACATGCTAACCTACATACCTACTTACATACACATACTTATATGCATATATACATACTCATACACATATATAAACACAGATACATTCATATATATATATATATATATATATATATATATATATATATATATATATATATATATATGAATGTATATATATATATATATATATATATATATATATATATATATATATGAATGTATATATATATATATATATATATATATATATATATATATATATATATATATATATATATATATATATATATATATATATATATATATATATATATATACATCACTAATAAAACTAGTCAAGTTACACCCCAAGTACAACATATAATTCTATTCAGAGCTTTTTTTTTTTTGCTTTTTAAAGTAAAAAGCAAACGAAACTGTTGTGTTTGTATCAGCCATCATGTAGAGGAGGATGTAATTCCTCCCTCCATCGCTGATCTGAGCATCAGTGCCTGTTAACCTGCTATTTAACGGCGTTCAGACTTCATCTGCTCCAGGTGCTACTGGCGTACAGGAGCGTGGAAATAGCGCTGATTCATCACGCTGCAGCTTCCTAAAGGAGAGTTTTTCAGCAACTTCTCCATGTTAGAAACAGACTAAATTAGAACAACGGAACTTGCTGAAGCTGTCAGTGTTACATAGTTACTTAACTTCTGTTCAGATGTGATGAAGGTCCTGCTCAGATCTTGCTCTAACCTGGTGAGAAGGAGAAAGAGGTTTCTTGTCGACACAGTTTGTCACAAGCCAGGTCTTTCCGACAACACATCAGAGGAGAAAATGTGGCAACTTTGCAGCAGATGGCATCTGAAGTTGTTTTTTCTGGAGTGAGAATGTGCTGAATCGATTCATTTGTGGTATCTCAACATTTACATTGGAGTTACTGAACTGTTTAGACTTCCTGCGTTACAGCTGTTGCAGCTAAAATCTGCTGGATCAGATGTGGTAAATGGCTCCGCATCATTTCTATCCATTCACTCTCAGATGCTGCTGAAAAAGCCCTGCACAATAACAGCCAGTTGTCCCCCGAGTGCTGAAACCCATCAGGAATTTACATACCGAAAACCAAAACCTCACCCGGAGACAGTTTGTACCACCAGACGTTTCCAGTTCAGCAACTTGTGACAGAAAAAGGGATCTTATGTAGAGGTTGTGTTCGTCTCTGAAGGACAGTGGAGTAGAAACAGAGGAATTAGAATGAAAAGAATGAAATGAAACCAGGTTCTGAGGGAAAATATTGATTCAGTCAACAGAGAAAACACAAGAAGTTTAAGATAAATTCAGTTTGGTTTCATTCTCACAGCACCAAATCAGGACATTGTCACTTCCAAGCATCAGATCTTCTCTTCAGCTTTATCCTCCATGATGAATGAGCTCAAGGTGGCGGTTGAGAGGAAGAGGAAGGAAAATCCTTTAAGACCCAGACTCAGGGAGGAAGGCCGTCTTCCTGGCCTGCTGGGGGACTATGAAGCGATGTGACTCTACGTCAGGGATTTATTAGAGAGAAGAACAATACCCTTAGCAAAAAGTAGTTTATACAAGTATGTTATAAGTATAGTTATTTAATACTAAAACTGACACAGTATACTTGAAGTTTACGTCAATACACTATATTTATTATATGTACTTCAGGATAGTGTAGTAAAAGCAGACTTGGCTTATGAGGAAAAGTATGAAGAAACGTCATCTTGGTTCCAAAGATGAGCACTTATTTTAACTTTCTTTTTTTGACAAGAAATCAAATCAAATCAAATCAATCTTTATTTCTATAGCAATTTTCATGCTTAAAAAACAATACAAAGTGCTTCAGATAAAAAAACAAAACTATTTACATCAAATAGATAAAACACACACACAGACACACATACATCCACAGTCCCCTTACACCCACCCACAACCACCCTCACCCGTGCCCTATTAGTTCCTAGAACAGTTAAATAAAATGACTTCAGTTCTCAGTTTGAAACAATATTTTACCTACATTTTCATAAGCAAATATGCACTTTTTCCTTCCATTTTTCCAACAAAAACTTGATTTAATACAAGTTCTTTGTTTTTGTTCATATGTGTATGTATATATGTATGTGTACATACATGCAAACCTACACACACATACTTATATGCATATATACATACTTATACATTTATATATATATATATATATATATATATATATATATATGTATATATATATATATATATATATATTTTATATATATATATATATATATATATATATATATATATATATATATATATATATATATATATATATATATATATATATATATATATATATATATATATACATATATGTACAATGGATGAACAACTGGTGTTTTGTGGGGAGAGTTTATGCTGAACATAAAGTCCTGTAGGAACCTCTGAAAACTGAATAAGGAGATCACAGATTGTTACCAGTCAGAACTTCTGAGTCTATACCTTCTATGTTTCTGGGACCAGCTGCTGTCGATTCCTATAAAATGTACCTACAGTGAACAAATTTTTATGTTCCAAGTATAAAGGAAGTAATACATTTCCTAAAAACAAGAGCTGGTTACCAGGAATAATGTGTTTACTTGCCTCTCTACTAGTATCAACATAGCACAGTTGTTGTACAGCCCTTTTATCAGTACTGCAGCTTATCTGCACTGTTGATACTGTTACTGTATGTTTGCAGCAGTCAGATACAACATGCCCAAGTGTCCCGGGTGAGCGCCTGTTTGCTCCCCCTGCAGCCTCTAAATGTGCCGCCGTTCAACAATAGATCAACCTGTTTTGTATCAAGGGTCAAAGAGGAATGTGCAGATTGTGTAGGTCAGTCCCCCTGGTGGTCATGTCCCCTCACTGCGCTCTGACCATGCGCTGCCCCCTCCTCATTACACTACCTTCACTCCGGCAGAGTCGGAGTGGAGGTTCAGTTTTAATCAGGCGAGCACATGCTCTGTCTGAAACACGGTCACATATCTGGAATGTGAAATAAGACTGATCAGACACCTCAGAGCTTGTTTTTCTGCCTCCAGATGCAACGTAGACATTATCTGCCTTTTAGACAGTCAGTTTTAGGGTTTAGAGTTGAGCTGTGTTGGTTGATCTGAGGTGTCTTTGGGGTCCGACACGACTTATTTCCTGTTCAATTATGCAAGAATTTGAAACATTACTGAGTACGTTTTCCAGAGATTGAGGCCTGTTATCTTTCTGACGATACCTTCCTCATCTGGAGCTACCATGAGGTTAACATCTGCAGTTTGAGATGAAATATCAGGATGATAATTTGATAAATTGGTGGAACATATATGTTCCAGGTCTCATGCATGAAATCCTATGACTATTTAAAACCCAGATTATTTGGACCAGCATCGTCAACAGGCCTGAGTCTTCATGTGGTTTGTAAATATCTCAACATTTATCACATAGATCATGGACGGAGGACTTTGTAGATGTCAGAGCATCCGTCCTGCTGATCCCAACATGATGCTTTCATTTAGCTTAAAACACTAAATGCATCGCCAGTTTGAGTTATATTTTGTTCGAGCGCATCATGATTAAATCCCAGCAGAAATAATTCATCTCACTCCAACGGCATCATTGACTCCAATTTCCATTGTTTTAGTCAACTGCTTTTGACATTTTAAAATAAGTCTTATCAGCAATATTTGTGGCGCGCGGACATTTTGATGAGTCATGCTTTAGTCCTTTTCGGCAAGCTGACATTTTGCTGATGTGTCTCTTTGTAAACGGTGACCTAAGCAGAAAAAAACCTCTAAAAGCTCATTTTGTTTTGGCAGATTGACACAAATTATGTTCTTTTATGTATCCAAGTGGCAATGCGATGGCTTGCACTGCAGCTCGATCCGAACAGTGGTGTGTGAGGCGTTTGCATGTTCTCTCTCCTGTATACGTGGGTTCTCCTCAGGTACTTGTTGGAGATGAAAATGAACAACAGAAACTCAGATCAGCAAGAAGGCACAAAAGTTACACTTTGCTACAAGCCAGCAGAGCAGGTGGCTCCAGCCTGTGGACAAGGTGAACCAACGTTCAGCCAAGAGTGACAACCTGATGTGCTTTCTCTCCTCCAACCCCATCTGGGAACATTTCTCCCATTTCTTGGTGTAGGAACCTTTAAAGTAGGAGATAAGAACTTCCACAACCAAATTACTGATGATCTGTCCTCCATAGAGGCTCATAATATCAGAATTAGAAGAGTTTTCCATCAGTAGTCCTGCTTCCTTCCCCGTCTGAACACATGTATGTTAGGTGAGTGAAAGTTTGTGATGGACTGGTGATGTCCTGCTTCTCACCTGCTGGTTGTTAGGATGGCCTCCAGCTTCCTCGCGACCATTTGTCTAAACAGTGTTAAAAGCAAATGATGCATTTTATGGTTAATATTAAAGTTGCACAAACACATGCATTTCATTGATAAGAACCAGCTTTGAGCAAGTTTTATCTTTTCTTCTGCATTACTGTCTGTTTTTAACCTTGCACAGTCGCATCTGGGGGATTTATGGCTTTTACATGTTCTTCATAAACCAACAGTTTGGATATATGGCACTCAGAGAGCTGAAGCTGTAGAGATGCTGCTTTATGATCGGGGAACATGGTAGAGTTGATCAAGTACCGAGAAGTGCACTAAATAACTGGCCATCTAAGGTTTACCCAGGTAAAAAGTATGTCAGAACTTATTGTCAGCTGTGATATTTTACATGACATAGATATATGTCTGTTGCCTGTAAACACCATGTGGAAGCTGCATAGCTTAGTGAAAGCTCATAGTGTTAGTTAGCCAGGTAATGATAAAATTCCCGTGCTTTTGTTGCACTTGTAAACATTAGAGGTGGAGAATCGAATAAAAAAATAAAATCTGGATTTGTTGCAATACAATTTTAAAATCAATATTTTTGTTAAGAAATAATTTTATTTTTCCAATAATAAAAAATTATCCATTATAAATATTTTTTGGTCATTTTTTTGTGTTTTTATTAATATTTTTACTAGTCTTCTTGGGTATTATAGCAGCAGAATGATGGTCTGGCTTCCTGAGCTGTTTTTTCCTAATTGAAAAGAAGAAAAATGATGAGCGAAAAAAGTTTTGTAAATGTCGCAATTTGAATTGAATCGACTCTAATAATTTATCAGTTCTTTCTAGCATGTAGAAGAAGGAAGTTAGTTGGGAAATTAGCACCTTTTGTTACTTAAGTGTAATTATTATGAATCATAAATCTGTTTGAATCCAGAATCAATTCTGAATCGAATCGTCATCCCAAAAATCATGGAATTGAATCGTGAGTTGTTGTCAGCTTCACTAGTAAACATGCACACACATGCATTAGAAAACTGGACTTTTATTCTATATTCTAGTATTGCAGCAGCAGTCAGAGAAGCATCTTACACGCTGCAGCCTCACAGAGGCGACACTGTAGGTTTTCTTTATTGCATTTTTCCTTTATGGATCATATCAGCAGTAGCTTTTCCTCTTTGCTTCTTCTTCTGTCATGAATAAATAAATAAATAAACAAAATGATTAGATGTGTGACTAGCAGTGGTTCAGAACAACAAAGCTGCACCCTGGAAATGGAGCAATGGTAAATAAAACAAAACGACTGAAGGGAAAAAAATAAGTCCAGCAGTATCAGCGTCCAAATCGTAGTTTTTATATTCAGTATATTCAGATCTTTTTGTTTTTATTGAGATTTTCTTTCGCAACAAGCATTCACACAAAAATAAAAAAAAAAGTAAAGAGAAAAACTCCAAAATATTTAGACCGGCCTATGGGAGGTAGGCAGATGCAGGAACCATACAGTACAGTGGAGGGTAAGAAGTGAATGAGACCTAACAAAACAACAGCACACTAAAAAAAAATAGATAAATAAATAAAATAAATAAATTAAAATTCTTCTTAAAAAAAGAAAAGAAAAAGAAGAAAATGAACACTCTGTTTCCCTACTCGGTCAGAGTCAGTTTGGAGGCATGAGCCAGTAAATGAACATGAAACGTGTAAAATAATACTTTGTGTTGTAAACCTAAAGTCCTGCTCGCATGTCTTATGGAAAGTATTTAAAAAGGATCCCACCTCTCCTGAAACTTCCTGCGCTTGTTCTGCAGTGAGCATCTAATCTTTTCAAGCTTCAAACAGGACATCAGATCCGATCGTGGTTTTTAAGCAGGAGAACCAATCAGAGGTAACGATGTTGGAAACTACTCAGCATTCCCTGCAAAGACCTCATTAGTGTGCACACACACACACACACACACACACACACACACACACACACACACACACACACACACACACATTTTTATGGATTTGACCGAGACTGACTGAACTCATGCTTGACACAAAGGTCACATCGCCAGTTTCCTCGTGTGCTCCAATAAACTTCTTCTTCTCTGTGTGCTGCTACTAATTATTAAGAAGTTTTTCATTTCTTTTGTCAGCATCTGGAGCTCAGACCGGCCCGTGTGATCAAGGCATCAGGATTCTTGATCCAGCTTCGGTGCCACTGAGAGTTTAACTAAAAACAGCTGAATTAAACCACAGAAAATGTTCACAAGGAAATATAATGTTAATAACAGAATGTAAAAATGACACACAAAGGCAGCAAATGTTTGGGGAACAAGGTTTCTGTTTGATGCCTAATGCAAAGCTCCTGGCAGCCTGGGTCAGTAAAACGTCTTCAGTCACTTTATTTTACCGTTTTATGGGAGGAAACAACAACTTCCTGGTCCTTCATGTGGTCTTCCTGTTAGGTAGAAGAGCAGTGAGAGGAAATGAGATGTCTTCTAGTAAAACGTAACTGTGATTTTTATTTATGATCAGCCACAAGTTGGATGAACTGTTTGGAAACTCTTAGTTGAAAATAAATCGATAAATAAAAAAGCCTTGAAGAATCTGATGCAGTTAGGGATTTTTTTTTTTTTTTTTTTGTCCAGCATCATAGCTAGCGGAACGGTGGTCTGGCTGCTCTGTTCTGCCCCACAAATTTATTTTGAGTTTAACCTTCATCAGACTGCATAAAAAATGATTTCCCCTTATAAAACTGTATTCTTTTTCACAAACAGAAAATAAATCATGCCTACCTGTTTCTAAAGCACGTTTATTGTTGTAGTAAAGAAGAAAAAAAGATGTTCATAGTGTCTTTTGCATATATTTCTTTAAAAAAAAAAAAAACAAATAAAAATTTATTTACAGATTTTCTTTGAAACGTTTTACTGATGAAGATCAGGGGTGAATTCTACCTTGAAATTCAAAGTGAGCAACACGACTCGATCGTCCTGCTCTGTCCTACTTTGCATCTTTTACTCGGTCGACATACTGATTAGTCACGCGGACGAACAGAGCGATGATCTCTTCGTTAAAGGATAGCTCGAACAGTTCCCCCTTCATCATTATCTTCTAAATGTGGCCCTGCAAGTTCTCCAACAGTGAACTATGCCGGCAGTGTGTTGAAGGTTAATTTGCGAATAAAACTCGTAAAAGTTGCGCGACAGAATTTTGGTGAAATTTCGCTCTTTGGCGCCTCCTAATGACGGCTACTTCAGCTGCTTTGCATCCGGTCGTGGACTTAGTCAGCGGTGCGCATCCTGTTTGTGATGCGACACCGTGAAGCAAAACACAGCTGTGACACGATGAACACAAAGTTGTGAAGTACGGATTCTCAGCGTCGTGATGCTGCAGGGCAACTGGAGAATGGACATAATGAGTGTCCGAGTGACATTAAAATGAGTCAGAAGCCGAGAACTTTAAGGTTAAATACCATGTCGCAGTAAAGCTGCACTTTCTGACATGTAAAAATATGCAACTGATTTTGATGCCACAGTTTATTATTGTCCTGCAGCGTCTGGAGAAACTGCAGTTCATAACCTCAGTCTCTGGGTTACAGCTTCGTTTCACTTCATGTACCGCGTCACATGTTAGCAACTGGAGATAAAGGCACTAAAGTAAGAGACTGAGCAACAGAAGAAAACCAGAATGAATTCGTGCTTCAGCTGATGCTCCACTGACCTCAAGAACTTTATTTCATGAACGGATAAACAATTTATGGTCATTTTTAGTATTTAATTCTTCTTTTCCATAAAAAAAAACAAAAAACAAAAAAATAAATATAACGTGGTATTTTGTCAGGAAGTGGAAAATCTTGCTGCTTTTGGACCATTTAGTTCAGCTAGACAGCTTGTGTCACCATGGTGACGGACTTAAAACGAATAACTGCCCCAGAATCAACACAGGCCTGACTTTTACTTGATGGCGAGAGCTCAGAGTAGAGGTAGGATGCAAGCTGCATGCTGGGTTAGCTGAAACAAGTTCCACAGTGCTTATTCAGTAAAACTTTAGCAGTCATCAGTCAAGTTAATTATTATTTACAACAATATTGATTTTCCCTTTGGGGATTAATAAAGTATTGTTCATTTCATTTAATTTTACACCGTATTGTACTGTTAGAAGTAAATGTCATTCTCTTCTTCATAAAAACTTTAATAATTTAATTCATTCATTTTATAATTTATAGAGACTTTAGCAACTTTTTAAAATGTCATTGTACACAAAGGATTTGTATATTTTACAGGTTTTTTTTGTTTTTTTTTTGCAGGTGTTCATATATAATCAGGAGTTAGTTGTCTGCAGCAGCAGGAATATTTTTCCACTATCTAATTAAAACACAACGTGTTGCATCCGTTACTAATGTTTCAGCGTGTTTAACAATAACACTCCTTATTCAGCTGTGTAATTTGATGATTAGGTGTGTTTTGAACCAGCTAATCCCTGCCTGTCATGGGGGGGCGGTCCATAAAAGATGGATTTGGTCCTGCACTCTTCACATCTCTTCATTTACAGCAGCATCCTTCTATTTTTATCCTCTGCTCTGCACCTTAATCCAACCACAACTAATGGAGAGATTAAAAGAGCTGAAGATGAGATGTGATGGAGGGTCACAGCGGTCAGGAGGATGAAGAGACTGGCGGTGGAAGGGGCTGACGTACAGGCTGGAGGTTTTTAATCAGCACAATGCCACTTCTGTACTTCCTGGAACACGAGTCTGTTTTTCTGTAAAAGGAAGGTGAGACAGGTGGAAAAAAAACACTTTGAATGCAACACCTGCTGTTTATCCCACTCATTCAGCCACTTTACGTGTCTCTGCCTCTGTGTTCTTAAAGGAAAACACACCAGAGAGCTTTGGACTCACCTCCATCTTCTCTCTGTAGGACACAAACCAGCGATACATCAATAAGTACAGAAATAATTGTGCATAAACAGCAGTTTTAACAAAATAACTTGGTCGGAACAAGCTTGAATGTCTGTAAGGTACAATAATCCAGGTACAAGTTTGACTTACACTACGCAGTATCAGTCTCTAAAAGGTTTCAGGTGGTCGTCTGAAGGTTTGCTGCACCAAAATTTGCCTTTAAAGCTTTTTAGAATCTGGAAAAACTTCTTCCTATGAAGACAGATTTGGTCCTTCAGTTTAAACCTGCCCTGATAAATGTGTGGTCACTTCATATACTAATGAATCGAAAGTACGACACACAAGTTAGGTGGTAATAACAGGTAAAGGTTTTGTTATGGTTGCAGCATACCCCCAAAAACACCGCCGCCACCACCACATCCACACATACAGATCCATGTACACACTCAGACATAATGTGAACAAAACTAGTGTGTGTGTATATATATATATATATATATATATATATATATGTATGTATATATATATATATATATATATATATATATATATATATATATATATCTACATAAACCAACTATTGGCTAAAATACATAGAAACCACGTAAGGAAACCACGTCAGGTCGCCGCTACCTGGTGCTGCTCCTGACCTCACCCTGGGCGCCCGCCTTGCTACAGGCTAGTGCCCACAGCAGCAAACCACTGCCACAAACCCCCCAACAAGCCTAGCAGAAGCCCACCACAGGACAGAGACATCCCGGTCAGAACCAATCCCAGCCCCCAGGACAGGTGGCCCCTCTGAGGAAACACTAGAGGTATATTATAAAACCATAAAACTATATACGCTAACAAAACAAAAAACAGTGTTTCCAACCTGTGGTCTATGATACAAAGCGGAGACGTGTCAAAGTAACTTGAGCCCAGGATTCCTACTTAGCGAGCAGATTGATCCAAATATCGATGGTATTGAAACCAATGCTGGTATTTATAATCAATCATTATCATTGATACTTCAGTTTGTGTTTCTATTCTCCACACTGGTGGTTCCTTGTCTCATCCCATGCTCTGTTTTATGCTTATCTCAATGTTTATTGTATTCTGCCTGAGTCCTGTTGTCCAATGAAAACAGTTTAATTAACAACACAACCTAAATTGTTTTCCATTTTAAAAGGGACAGATCATTCTCTGTGATGTTTCTCATACAATGCCCAAAGTTTGATTAGATTTTTACTTTTGGACCCAGTTTGGACCAGTCTGTGCATGTATGGTTGAACAAGATGGTGAAAGTAGCACCAGCTTTCCTTCACTGGAAGAAAAACATTTTAAAACAGATCTATTCATTATATATACTGACCACAAACACTTTAAAAAAAAAAAAAAAAAAAGAGAACAGTTGTGCTTTTTGATCATGAAGTAGGAAAACCAACATTTTCAGAGGAAAAGCATTTTAATCAGTGTAAAAAATAATGAAATCGTAGTTTGGCTCATTTATATACATTCAGAAAAAAAAATCACATTTCTAACAATGAATTCGTGCTTCAGCTGATGCTCCACTGACCTCAAGAACTTTATTTCATGAACGGATAAACAATTTATGGTCATTTTTAGTATTTAATTCTTCTTTTCCGTAAAAAAAAACAAACAAAAAAATAACGTGGTATTTTGTCAGGAAGTGGAAAATCTTGCTACTTTTGGACCATTTAGTTCAGCTAGACAGTTTGTGTCACCATGGTGACGGACTTAAAACGGCACTGATGTTTTCTTTTTAAATGCTTCTCCTCCAATTAAATCTGCAAAATCCAACATCATGTAAAACACTTGAAACAAAGCCTCAAAGTTTCATTTAGAAGTAGCGAAATGACATCTCTGTCCTGCGTTTTGTCGGCGAGGGCGCCTTCAGACGGCTTCTACCCTCAGACGCTCGTGCAGACGCGACCGACTGAAATCTCATGGAGTCGGCTACGTAACGACTAAAGGTTCAGAAAAATCACAGGAATGTTTCTTTATTCATTTGGTACCATCCTGATGGGGTTAACCAACGTGTCTGGAAGTTTAATCAGCCTTTTGGAAACTTCCAAGTAAAACTGAGCGGCTCCAACGTGCTTTTCACGATGAGAGGACGAGAATTAATCCTGTTGGACTTTGTACCAAAAAGGGAAATTACTGAAGCTCCAAATGTTGTCATTTCAAAAGGAAATAAGTCCAACTATAAGACATTTAGGTAGCAAGTAAATGAAACAATGAACTTAGAACAAACTAAGAATGTGTGAGGATTACGGTGTTAAAGGGGAAGAAAATGATTCTCCAATCACTTCAGATCTTATTCTTCATAAACAGGCAGTGGCTCAAATTCACCTTTCATCATCCTCTGACTTAAAGCTCTGAGGTTTATAAAGTTTAATCAATGTACAGAAATTCTCTTCAAGATGTCTAGATTTGAATCATTGCAGCTCTTGCTGATAAGAGCACGTCACAAACACTTAGCTGATTAAATACATACTGATTTCAGTGATTGAATTCAAGGACAAAAAGCCATCAGAGAGGAAAACAGCCACAAGGAGCCTTTTCATCATGAACACCAAGAATTAGTAAAAACAAAACGTCATGTTTGACACCCACCTTTATAAGTAACCGGCAATGAGTCAAAGTTTCCAGACAAAAAATCTGTTCTCCTTCTTGTAGATCTGCTTCAGTGTGAAGCTACAGCTTCCTGCCAGCTTTTTTTTTTTTTTTTTTTTTTTTAAAAGTCCAGCAATGATATTTCTTAGAGTTAGAGTTTGGGTCTGGAGAAATGAATCCTCCCACTTCTATACTGGGTTTAAGCCGAGTTAACCGGCTCGGAATCCATTTCCACACACACACACACACACACACACACGCATGAATGATGATTTTCTGTTTTCTTCTAATCTCTCAGGAAATAATCTCATCTTCTCTGCCATGTTGGTGTTAAATGTGATGAATGTACGATGACGAGCGCTCGTCCTGCAGACCGCGAGCTGCGACGTCGTCGTGTCCGTTGCAGCAGCTGGAGTTTCCCACTCTGGTCCAGAGCTCTTAGAGAGGTCCACATTTCAACATAAAGTCTGTTAATGGCTTTCACTTGCCGGGCTGCCTTCCCCTTCACAGGCCAAGCAGATGGGTCCAACTGGTCCTTCACAGTCTGGAAGCCTAGGAGGGATGGTACGGTCCGTTTACCTGAGGAGGAGGGGAAAAGAGTTGGTGCATCTTAACCAAGTTACAGAACAAACTAAATGTAGGATCAGTGAAATAATACAACAGCATTCCAAGTTGTAGGATGCTCCATAAAACTGTGCTGTTTTCCTAAGGCTTAAATTTCATCTGTGTTTCTCCATCTATCCCAGGTCTCGTCAGGAAGGGGGGGGAACTGCAGTTTAAGCACTTCTGTATAGGCTTCACTTTTAACCGCCAGATGCTGCTGCTTGGTGAGGACCATAAAAGCTAAACCATGTTCTGGTTCTCACTCTCAGAACAATTAAAAGACCAATCCCTGAAGACCGCAGAGCCCCAGGAGGTTCATAAGCTAAAAGCAAGTCTTAAACTGGATTTAAATCAGGATAGTCCGGCAGACTCGGTCTGGTTGGGGTCTCGGCTCAGATGTAGCCATGCAGTGCAAGATTGTGTTCCTTTACAATACTATATCCTGATTCCCACCAAAGGTGGTGTTGCACTAGTATTTAGCAAAAGAGAGGAAAAGATGAAGAAGAAAACTCTGTTGTGAGTTAAACATGAAGAAACTATGGCTGTTTTGGGTTTTTTATGTCGTCTTATGCAAGTACACTGCAGACATACACTGCAACAACGGACGCAGTATGACTAACAGACGAGGAAGAGGACTCTTAAAGGGGTGCTATTATGCTATTTGGAGTTTTCTGAGCTTTCTACAGTGTTACAGTGTTGAATCATCTGACATGTGAACGACACTGTTTTTTATCACTCTCTCCGTTTGGTTTCCATGGTGACGAAAAACGCATAGTTTTAGAGTTTTTTTTTCTACTTGGAAATCCTTGTGACGTCCCGGGGGATAAGGTTCGGTGATTGGTTACCTTCTACTGGTTAACAAGGGCATGTACAAATACATCAGGCGGGTGGAAAACGTGGGATAAAGTTATTTCCAACGATGGCTGGTGAGTTTACCAAAGAGAGACATCCTGCTGCATTCGTTGCTGTGGGTTGCTGTTTTCCACTTCGTTTTCAGGCTCTGATTCAGGTTCCAACATGTAGGGCTGTATGCTATGTGTTGACATTGTATTTTGTTTTTTTATTGAGTTCATATGAGCCTAATCCTTCTGTTTATGAGATGTTACAATGACGGCGAAAGCAGGTGTGGTGCGCGCTCCCGATGTAGTGCAGTGGCAGGAGGCGGGGCTTAATGCGGAAGAGTCTCAATCCACTCGTTTTGCCCGCAGGCTGATCTGACAGCCTACGGAGAGGGTCAGTCTGAGGTAAATAAAGCCATTTGTGACAATAACTCGATCAATCCCAGCCCTTCTGGTCTCAGAAATAAAAATAAACTAGCCTGAAATGCACAGAATAGTTCCACTTTAAAGTCATCACTATGTGTCCACGATGCAACGCTACCTGCTTCCTGTAGTTGGTACACTTGAAACGGGCAGAGACCTGCGTTTGTAGGCGGATCAAGTCTGCTTCTTTGGTCCGAATCAGAATTTGCCTGGCACATTCACAGCTCCCCAAACGAAGCAAACTTTCCGAGCAAATAGACTCGGATCAGACAAGCTGATGGGAATTTGCCCTAAATCACCAAACTCAATCAACACTAAAACAACACAAGCAAACACACAAAAATCTAATCTGATCTGAAGTCTCAGACTTCTAACTTTCCATTACAAGTTTTAATGAGTAACAAACACATGTTTATTTATGAATGGTGGACTGATTGTGTGTAATAAATGTTACTTTTTCTGGTTAAAAAGGTACAAAACAAACAAAAAGCCTGCAAAACATCTAATGAGAATAAAGCACATTTGTCCCACAAGCTAAGATAAAAAAAAAAAAGAAACACTGTACCGAAGACCACCGCCCACACACTCTGCAGTTTGACTGGCAACAATAACAAACAAAGTGGGAACGAGCTGCTTTCACCCTTATCTTTTGATGAAATAGTATCCGGGGGATTTGTACTGCTGAATGGGAGGCCAACAGTAAGGTGTAGCTGCAGAGCGGTTTCATCTTTTCAGTTCACCTTCCAGGAAAGCTACAATTATCTGAGATCACAGGTAACTCAAGCTCACCTGTAGTTCTCTCACACTGTTTGTGAGTGAAACAGGTTACATGGCTGGATAAAATGTGGGAGTGATGGTATGGAGGTCCGCAGCAACCAGGCTCTGTTATGGTACTCATGAGGCAGATATATATATATATATATTTGTTTATTCTTTACTTGTTATTGTTTATAAATGTCTGGTTTGGAGTACTTTAATATAAAAGGTAATGACAAGTTTTTCACTGATTTATATTTTCTAATACGGTTTGATTTTTATTATTATCTTTGATGAAATGGACTGACTTACGGTTGCATTAATGTACAACAAATAAAGCTTTATGAGGCCACTTTTTAAACCAACAAATTATATAAATGATCATTTTTCTTGTTATGACAAAGAATAAAAATCAACTTAATCTACACTTATTACCCGGATTTGCATTTCACTTTGGCAAGAATTGTGTCGCTCCATATATGACCCATTTTATGTGCTGTAAGCCCAACCGCACTTAACTGTTTCGTGATCATTTGTCAGTGAGTTTTGTTTGACATTTACTTTACAGGTTCCAAGTTTTTTTCCCCACTACATTTTTAAAAAAAAAATCCAGTGTAAATGCATGGATCATCCCCCTGTGTACATATAAGGAGCCATTTTTCCTCTACCAACATGGCAGACCCATTGCTGTTACACATCAACGGGCTTGGACGATCAATGCTGCATCTATGTATGTATGTCTATGGTGGCACCCTGGCCCCCCCTCTAGCTTTGCCCCTGACAGGAAGGTTGATGTAACACAATTTGATATGTTGGTATTTTCTAGATAAAAATCAAGCTGTGATTCTGAGTTGAATAAATAAATTGAAGGTTTGATTTGACTAAAGTAACCAGAATATGGTTTGTGTTACTGTTTACATTTACAAACTGTGTAAAAAAAAAAAAAAAGAAACAAACAAACAAAAAACAGTAAAACAATAATAAACAATCCAGCTGGACTTCCATGACGCTTGTTTTTCATAAAACACCAGGCCAGATCTCAACCAGTAAACAAAACAAGAAGAATCATATCCTGGACTCCACCAGTGTTGGAACTGAGCCCAAACTTTTGTCCTGCATGGCAGCGTGTTACTAGTGCTAATAAAATAAAAGGTCATAGTTTGATTTGTCAGGAAAGGGGATGTGTTCTTACAGGAACCTTCAAAGAAGTTTGATTCCCAGTAAAAGACTGCGGTTGACCCAAATACACGTTCCCATTGAGCAAGCCAGAGAGAGCTAATATCTGTATTTGTTGATTCTACCCGAACCAGTTTTCCTTCCATATCTGATTATATCCCGTGTCCCTGCTTGAGGTTGCCTTGAAGCAAACTGGGTGAAGAGCCAATTAAATTTTATTTCAGCTTGCAAACTAAGCCGTGAGTGTCAGATTCCCTGTGGATCAGGCAGCATGGCGACATGCTAGTCCAATGTCTGGCTGCCAACACTGGCTTTGGTGACATAACATGCTGCTTGTCAGGTGGAGAAGGTTCAGGCAGATAAAGTTGGTTTCATATAAAGGTTCTAGAAAAGACTTGTTGGACTCGTACATAGCTGGAGGCAAGTTTTACACTAATGAATGACAGTTGTTTTCCTGCACCTTCAAATCATGATTTCTGGTAAGTTTGTGTGTAAAAAAAAAAAAAAAGAGGAGGTCCCCTAATGAGGTAATGGACGGAGGTCTGATGTGTAAATCTAAATACTGATGTGGACAATATCAGTATTGTATTAAATAATACAAAATTTTTTCAAATGAAACTTAAAGTATTTTTGTGTAGAATACAGACATGACAACGACGTAGTGTAGATAATATGTAAGTATGTTTAGTTAGTTTATTAGAGCTATTTTGTGAATGATTAGTAATGTTTTTCTTTGTTGTGTTTTTCCTCTCTTTTTTTTATTGAGCTGTTGTATTCTATGTTTTGTTTGTATGTTTGTGTGACTATGGGTGTGCATGGTGTATAAAATTGTTTATATAAATTGTCATGTAATACAGAGGAGACCCCAGGAAGAATAGCTCCTGATATTTCTAATGGGGATCATAATAAATGAAATGAATAAAATCATTTAAACTGGGGGTTTGAAGACCATGAATGTTCAAGGTTTAGCATGTTAATAAATGCACTTGACATCAGGGTATCCAAGGCTGTGAGCTTGTTGTTAGTACTGTAGTTTAATCATATAATCTAATATCTAATATCTTGACTATTTGGGGAAAGAGCTGGCATTGGTATTCAGTTTAGTTCCTACTGAGCTGCAATCCAGCAGGTTCTCTGTCTATTCCTACCTCAACACACCTGCATCAACTTAAATGGATCTAATAGCCAATCAGCTGTGTTGGAGAAGGGATACACGGAAAACCTGCTGGACTGTAACCCAATTGTAGGACTGAATGAGTAGTCTACAGATCCGGATCAGGTAGTACAGTCAGAAAGCTGACCAGCACAAGCAGACCACAGAGCAGAGCAAGTTCAGCATCCACCTCTACAGGCAGGAGAAACAGGGGAACCAGGCTTAAAATGCACCATGGCTCATATCTTCCTGCAGCTGTGATGTTCTAACAGATGAAGGCGTTGTAGAATAAAACCTGCTTTGTTTTGCAGCGAAAGGAACCAGCTCTGCTGGTTTGGACAGAACCTGAGCTGTGGGCGTAAAAAGCCTGAAAGTCAGAAGAATAATTTATTTGTCCAGAAACTTGTGTCGAGGTTTCCTCCACCAGTGCCTCACCTGGAGGTCGGGACTTTGAAAGATTCATTACATAATTTCTAAGGGTTATCAGATGTTTGTGAAGAAAATAACGCAATAAAAATATACATTTTGAGGAAATGCTACTTAAATGCTACTTTTCTGCAAGTGTTCTAGAGATCAACCATGCTGTTTATTGACAATGCACAGTTGCTGCGAGCAACAGCTCTCGAGACTTCTCGCTTGCAACAACTGGGCATTGTCAATAAACTGGACGGAGAACAGTTGATTTCTAGATTTATTTCTCATCAGATAAATTCCACAACAAACATATTCCTTGCAAGTCTCTGACTGGTTGGAATGGTATGGGGAGAGGGGTCTGTGACCATTCTGGGGGGTTCTAGCTAAAAAAAAAAAAAAAAAGAAAAAAAGCCTGACAAGCAGTGCCCTGCAGAGTCAGACAGGATGTTTAGAAGAGCAAATGAAATGTATAAATAAAATAAAAAGGGCATTTTCTGAAACAGCAGACAACTACACATGTCACTTTTGATTGATGGAGACACAAACATCTGGAATTTTTAGTATGAATTTGTAAGCCCTTTAGAATCACAGTCCTGGACTAGTCCCGGGTCCTGGACTGCTTCATTATAATAGGGTTTGTAGGAAGACTGATTAATCAATATTATTTTTAAAAAAGCACACACATGTACGGCAAATTAAACGCTGACTCTTTCCATCGTCTCAGAGAGAAATCTCGAGTGGAGATAAAAGAGTCCTTGGAAGTGCTGAGAATTAAACGCACATGGATGCAAACGTATTTCAGAGCTCCACATTTGAGCTCTTTTTAAAAACAGAAATCCATGAGCGGATGTGAATGTACAGAATGTAACTGAACACAGACTTGTGTCTGCTTGAACCTGAAAAGGCAACACTGACTGGGAATGCATGGCAGCAGACACAAACCATTAGAGTTGTAAAAGGAGACAGTTGTTTGTTGTCAATTTTAGCCAGCAGCGCTTTTTCAGTTGCAGCACGCTGCTGCTTTAAATAAAAAATAAAACAGTGTAAGTCGTACAGCTTTTCCCCCAAACTCCAAAATCCAAAACATCAACTAAAAGGTACATTTAATTAAGTATGCTACTTCTTTATACAGGTTTACTTAGTCTGGCAGCTACATTACAGTTTGTATCAACACTAGCAGACACTTGGGGGTTAAAACTGATCCTGATTGAAGCAGATTCCCAAAGCCTGGCTGTTTAAGCAAAGTATAAGTTACTTAAAGATGTCTCCAAGCTGGATGAGCATCCCAGGAGTGTGTGAAGAGTTGAAAAGACAGGTTAACTACGATTCAGAGGGCAAGCCATTTGCACTTCACAGGTAAAAGTTCAAACAATTACCAGATGGGAATGTGAAAATAAAAATAAATAAGAAGTATGAAAGAGCTGCTTTTCTGCTTTCAGCTCAGGCTGAATGCCAACATCTGTGTTTACATGAGAGCGAGTAACGCAGCCGCTTACTCGTGCATCGTACTCCAGGACAAACGGAGGGATGTCGATCTGCTCGGGTTTGATGCAGCTGAAGAGCTGCGACAGGTTGTCCATGAAGCGGATCTTGTCCTTTAAACCAGACACGTTAAAGGTGGTGAAGAACCACGATGAGACCTGGGAATAAGAAAGGAACGCTTCAGTCATCGGTTATAGATACTGTTTTATGTTTATTTAATGATACCAAGATATGAAGAGAAGCTTTCTCAGAAAACTAAACGGGGTTTAGTTTAATTGCACTTTAATGATCAACGGAAAGTTTGGCCACTGGAGCGAAGAGAAAAGAAAAACATCATTCTTCTAAACAAAAAGGAAGTTGATACAAACCAGAAAGAACTTAAAAAGTGCATTTCTTTGCTGACAGGACAACATTTAGACATCTTTTAAATGACATCTGGACCAGGATAAGCATTTCATTACATTCTGCAGTGGAAACTCTACTTCTTTTTAAATTAAATCCTATTCGGGAAAGTTAAAGGTTTATCAAAAAACAAAATCATGAAGAATTTTAATCGAGTCTCGTTACAGCTGAGTGCTATTGGTGCAGACAAATGTGGAAGCTTGATGTCAGTTTGTGGCAGTTTCCCATGAATTAGAACACATGGTTAAATATTAAAATGATAAATATATAAAGATATCTGAAGGCAAGTAGCAAGAGGAAGATTTTTTTTATTATTTTTTGCCAGATAGGAGGCACGAAGGGCACCAGGGACTGAATGCATTGTGAAAATCCTCTGACTTTATTACCCTTACTCACTTTTTAAGTATGCATCTGGACTCAAACAATGATTGGTCGACATAATGAGAACTCTTGGCCTGAATATTTGTTATCTGGCATTCAAGAAAGATTGGCAAACACTCCAAAACAAGCACAATCAGACTGCAGCTGAAGGGTTCACTGTGTGTGAAGTAAGACACGGTCAGGCATGAGTGTGCCACAGCAATGTGGTAAATTAGCAGAAAAAGAAAAGAAAAAACCTGTTTAGTTATTTTAAATAGACCATGTCTGAGAAGCTGTAAATTAAGAAAAAGGCCAAACTGGAGGTTATAACTGTTTATTAGTCTTGTTGCTGCTAACTAAAACATCGTGGTCTGGTTGTATTAAATAAGCAACTTTACATTTGTCACCTTTCTGAACCACGTAAGTATCCGTGACTTAAAAACAAGCCTTACCTTTGAGCGAAATGATGGATGCACAAAGTAAAACGCCTTTAAATTCTTCTTAAACCTGCAAGACACAGAACAGTAGGCCTCAGACACAATCCCTCACACTGAGGTTATGACTTAATGTTTTTTAAATAATACAAAAATGCAGAACTTAAAACAGAACTGAAAATATTGGTTGACAGAAACATCTGAAAGAAAAAGCATGTGAAGTGTGTATAATAGTTACAGCTGTTTGGAAAGGTGCAGGTTAGTTGGCCTAAAGAAACAATCAGCTCCCGTTAAACCACACAAACCTCAGCTTCCAATGGTGGATGCTTCATTTTCCAATGTATTACCCCAAATGTATGCAGAAGCACGAGCATGTCTTAGAGTCTGATTCTCATGTGGACATATGAAGCTCTGAGGGGAGCTGCAGTCAGTTAGACCCGTTTAGTCCTGAAGTGGTGACCATAGATGTCTAGTTGAATACTCTGGTACTCCTACTTACGTGTGGCACTTAAAGAACACTTCAAATTCTATTTAAGTAACTTCATTCATAGAGTACTTATACTTTTACTTGAGTCTTGATTTCCAGTACTTTATACATGTCTGGTGTTGACTAATAAGCTCGAGTGGCTTCAACACATAAAGTGTCATTATTAGTGGAATAGGTAAGCGCCCACATGCGCACGATGAGTCATCAACCTTTGATTTACCAAGAAAACACAAACTAAGATGATTTGAGGAGTTTGTCTTTGAAGTCATGTGTCTAACACCTGCGATTAACGGGATCCCAGGATGCTTCTCAAAAACTCTGCTCCAACCAGCAGTTCTGGTGCATCACACACACTCAACTGACGCCAACCATCTTCATCCTTGGCTGCAGCCTTCTGCAGCCTGGGAAGGAGGCCACGTTCCAGTGCAATATCAAAGCCACACCATTGGCAAAGAGCAGAGGTGCAGCGTTGAGGTCACCGAGCTGATGTGAGGCTGTTAGGTTGGCCAATATCCATATCTACTCCAGAGTTCCTAATGTCCATATGACAGTGAGATCGAGTGGATTTTGGAAAACCAAGAGACTTGGAGTGACGTTGAGGCACAACCGTTCCCAAAACTGTCTACGCTGCATTTACAGATTGTTCCCTAGAATAAATCAGCATTTCAGTCATGTTTAGCACTCAACACAAACTTGGCTGTTCATTTTATGGCAGCTGGTGCTGGTCTAGCTGAGGTAAACCGCATCGGTTCTCAAAATATAAACCCGTCAGCCAATAGAGGGAAGGACTTCATGTTCTAGCAGCAGAAACTGAAGGATAACCTGGAGGACATGCAACATGACGAGCTTCAGCACCGGTCCAACGATGATCAAGCTCAGAAGCTCATGCAGAAAGTCATCAACAAGTCTGCTCTAAGCCAGACAAGACTGGAAATATCTGTGTTCGAGTTTTGGCTTCGGTCTGGCGGTTAGGTCACACAGAGCCAAACTGCATCTGCAGCCAATCAATAACTGGTTTAATCGAGCTCGATAAGTAAGGCCAGGGTCAACGCGGCCAATCCAAAAGAGAAAAGCCAAAGCTGTCTGTGAGGTGAAATTTCCTCAAAGTTATTCATTCTGGAAGGACAGCTGTGGCACGAACAGAAAGGTGGAAAACTTGGGATTGATATTCTTTTTTTTTTCTTTTAGGCTGTTGCATTGTATTTAAACTGATCCACTGAAACTCTTTCTATCCTGGACTTCAGATGGATGGAAGATGCTCACCAACGCGCAGCAGCCAAACCTCAATCCCCATCTTTCTAATCGGACTTTGACAGGTGGCTCCAAAGAATATCTCATTTTAAAAGAAGTTCACATGCACAGAAACCTCAACATGATGGGTGGAGGTGAAACTGTTGCTAGATGAGAGGGAAGTTTGGGGAACTTTAAATAACCTCGACATTTCAATGTAATTTATTTTACGCCCTCAGCCGCAGCTTTTTTCAATGACTCAGCAAGGTGCGCTGTATAATTCTGTTAAAAACTTGGTGGGCTTTCCACGTTCCGATGAAAGGGGAAGCTGAAGGAAGGTGTTTGTTCAGCAAGCTGCACTTTTCCGCTTTCTCATTTTAGTTCTCTGCTATGTCACCAAGCTGTGTAGTAAAACCAACGTGTGTGTGACTTCGTACAGTAAGAAGAGGAAAACGGTTATGGAGGGAATATACACAGGAAGAAAAAGAGAGCAGAAAGCAAACAGAGGAATGAAGAAGGTTCGCAATGACTGTGCGGAGTTTCCCGCTGCTGCAGGAAGCTGCTTTGTTTGTGGTTTACTAGAAACCAGAAAGAGAGATAAGAACTAGAAAAGCTGAATGAGCCAATTCATTTGAAGAGTTTCATAGATTTTACTTGTAGTAGCTTCCAGCTGAAAAAAGTCCGTGAACAAAATGCGTTGGTCGAAGTTGTGACTGTATTTTGCACCAGTTTCATGGCTCCTCCCCTTTGCTCAGTACTTCTCATAGACTGTATATAAAGAGATGGACGTAGCCTCTGTGACGTCACCCGTAGGTTTCTGAAGAGCTGAATTGAAGCTCGGTGGGCGGTTCCTACCGTCGCCATCTTGGCAGCGTCATGCAAGTTGTCTCGCCCGGAAAATACAAATATGGGCAAAGAGGTGGAGCTGAGAGGGGGGTGCGTGAGCGTCATGGTGGATGATTTAATAACTCCGAGCTTTCTGTAGCTAAAAGCTAACCGAGCTAAGCCGGAGATAACAGGAGCTAATCAGCTAACGGAGGTAAGCGGGCTAAAGCTAAGTCACATTGCCAACCGTCTTAAAACCGCGGTTGTTCTAGTTCTTCTGACTTGAAACCAGAGATTGGTACCTGTCAATCAAAAAGGACACGCCCCTAAATATGCCGAACTTTGAGATTAAATTACTTGTAAACGGGCGATTTAGAAAAAAAATCACTCCCCCCACAGTTGTCATGAAGGTAAACCTGACCTATTAAACATAAAATGGATTTTTGAACCAGGCTGTAAACATGTTTATTTCTGCTGTGAAGTTGGCCTTTTTAACATGGTAGTCTATGGGGACTCACTCTGTTTTGTAGCCCCTAGCGGATGAAGGGGGAACTGCAGTTTTATGCACTTCCGCATTGGCTTCATTTTGTACAGCCGGAGGTTGCCGCTTGGTACTTATATACAACATTTCCACTTAATGATGATGATATGTAGCAACTCATACCTTTCAGACATTCAGGTTGTTGCTTAAGGCTTAGGTCAGTAAAATCTACATCAGGATAAACTTTAAACAGAGATTTCCAGTTCTTTGTGTCATAGATTCAACATTCCTCAGAGATTTTGCGCTCCCCTTCAACCACATTCTAAAGATGCTCCGTTGGACTGAAATCTGGTGGTTGCTCAGGCCACTGGTTAATAACCATTTTATATGACACACGTATACACTCTCCAACCACTTTAAATCCGCACTGGTAATGAATCCTTAAAAAATTCCTGGATCCAAACGGATCCAGATCACCACCAAAATTAAATCAGTTCTTTCTTTTCACATTTACAACAACTCCTGAAAATGTCATGAAAATCTGGCCATAACTTGTCGAGTTATCTTAAACACAAAAAGATAAACATCAGTAAAACATAACCTCCTTGGCGGAGGTAACAACTTGCTGAGGCTAAAACTGAGCATCAGAATAGAGAAAAGGGATTTAAGTGACTCTGAACATGACATGGTTGCTGCCAAACTGGTTGGGTCTCAGTATTTAAGAAACTTTCTGGGATTTTCACCCACAACCATCTCCAGGGTTTACAGGGAATGGTCCGGAACAAAAGGAACATTTTCATTGAGCGTCAGTTGTCTAGATGAAAATACCTTGCTGAGCTCAGAGGTCAGAGGAGACTGGACAGACTGGTTGGAGATGCTAGAAAGGCAGCAGGAAGTCCAGGAAGCACTGGTTCTAACTAAGATATGCAGAACATCATCTCTGAACACTAAACACATCCAACCTAGAAGCAGATGGTCTCCAGCAGCAGAAGACCACACCGGTGCCACTCCTGTCAGTAAGAACAGGAAACTGAGGCTACAATTCACAGACTCACCAGAATTGGACAATAGAGACTGGAGAAACGTTACTGGTCTGATAAGTCTCCATTTCAGCTCCACATTCACATGGTAGGATCAGAATTAGGTTGAAACAACATGAAAACATGGGCTGTATCTGAATGTCTACATTAACCCCCAACCCCAACCCAATTCGGACAATTCTAGAAAATGGCGCGAGCACCATATAGGGTACAATGTAGGGAATAGTGTGGACATTTGATCCATCCTGCCTTGTATCAATGGTTCTGGCTGCTGATGGTGTAAGAGTGTGGGGGATATTTTTCTTCATGCACATTAGGCCCCTTAGTACCAACTGAGCAAAGAGAGAAAATCTGCCAAAGTTCAGTACAGCTGCTTTAAAGCATCATTTATAAAAGCCAGAATTTGCTGCTGGTGAGTGACACACACACACACACACACACACACACACACACACACACAAGTCAAAGAAGCAAACTATCATGTGCTATTCAGAGAAGAAGGCTTATGCCCGGCCACCCTATGATTAAAGCCTGATCAGTGGAAGCTGCACTGTTAGTTCTCCTCTTCGCAAAAGAACTTATTATCAGGATTTGTTTGCTGGTTTCATGTCTGAAAAAGGCCCTTCATCTCCAGAAAGATATTCCCAGTAGAAAAGGGGTGAACCACAGATTCACCTACAAGCATTATAACAAATATCTGAATACTTCATGTAAATACAATGTCTGTTTTATTTCTAATAAATGACCAAAACACTGAAAGAAAACATTTTTGGCTTTGTCATTTAAACCATTATCAAGTTGACTGATGAGAAAAAATGACTAAAATTTTAAAGGGTCTAAAAAAAAAAAAAAAAAAAAAAAATTGTCTTTAAATATGTACCACTGTGCAGTACTATTCAGCACTGCAAAGAAAAAAAAAATCAAGAGGAGTTTCACCAGATTCCACACAGAAAACCTACCTACCATCAAAACGCTGAAGCATGTAATCAAAGGTCAGCTGCAGCCACTACATCATAACAGAATTAAGGTTTTCTCTTCCAGATGTGGCCACCAGATTTCCATTAAATAGTTTCTAAACATGATAGAGGCTGCAGAGGTCAGTTCAGTCAGAGGAAGATCCAGTCAGGCCCAGTGCTGTGCAGTCACTCTAGGCAGTGCCGATCCAAGGCAGAAAGACATAAATGGAATTATTCCACTTTAATAGTTTATATATTTTCCAATTTCTTTTATAAGTAAAGATCAAACAATGAGGAGCCGTGCATTACATGGTTATAATGCACATTCCTACGATGTCCTCTACTGTTTGATTTCAGGCTTGTGTTGTTCTCTCTCATATGTAAGTCGCTTTGGATAAAAGCATCTGCGAAATGACTGTAGAATAGAATAGAATAGAATAGAATAGAATAGAATAATACACAACGCGGAGATTGAGAACACCATGACGCGTTACAGAGTGCATTATAACCATGTAATGCACAGATCCGAGCTGTTTAATCTGCTTATACCGTGGTCCCACACAGCAAACATTTCATAAAAAAATTCTTTTTTACAACACTTGCTAATATGCTAAAGTATAGGAACTATTTCATGTTGTCCTTTATGTACTTTTTATGCTAAACAACCGCTGTCAAGCTGCAGATTGTTTCTCTCATTTTCTTGTTAAAAGACACCTTATCTGAACCAGCTGATTAAAGCATTGCTACGGTGACGCCCGTAGCGGAGTGATATTACAGTGATTTAACTCGCTGAACTACGTGTGTGTATATTCCAAAAATAATCCGCAATAGTTGTCATTAGAACTCTCACTGACCAAGGTAAAATATTTTTAATATCATCTTTAAGATGGTAATTTCCTAAAGCTGGTATCGATTTAACAGTGATCACATTTAGTGCTCTTCGTAGCTAAAAAGAAAAAAAAAAAAAAAAAAAAAGACTCAACAGCTCCTCCTTCTGGCCAGGCAGAGAAGCTGCACAAGTAACTCTCTGTATGACTGTCCAGCCTCACCCTCTAATGAATGCTCTGCCTTTTCTCCTTCATATCATGCAACAATGTGTGTTTGCACATGCGCAGTCCGTTTCCACATATAAAATAATTTACATAAACAGGCAGATCGTGAAGCTGCCTTTTCACGTTACTGCACGATGCCGATGACCTACGTACGTTCAAAAGGATTAGTGAACTGATGATTCGCTCTCACTTGGATGACGTTCTTACCGGCAGGATGAACCTGCTAAAGAAGCTTAAACTTCATGTCTTTCTTTTTAGGAAAAACGTCAACATTCGCTCCTGGTTGTGATGTTATACAAAGTTAAATATTCTGGGGGCTGCTACTGGATAATTTAGCTACCGTTGCAAGTTTATATTGGTGTCTTACAAACTTGATTGTGCTAGATTAAGCTGGCATTTACCTGCCTACACATTTAAATGATCATTAGTGTGTCCAGGGCAGTTTGCTCTCCTGCCTAAAGCCGGGTCGTGCACGCGGCTGGGTCCGAGTGTTTTAATGCCACATTTGAATATGTTGGTACTTTCTCACCACCTCGATCAGCTGTTTTATCAGTATGTTTTAATACCATGAGTTGTATCTGGCAGCTCCAGATGGGTGAGAGAGCAGAGTAATTTAAGCTAATGTCTAACCTCACTCCGCTTGTGTTTGGAATGAAAATAACTAATAACCTGAAAAGAAAAATGCACAAAACTACCAAATACACCCCCCAACATGCATTTAACAGTGAGTGCAACATGTCAGACTGACTTTGTATCGACAATTTCGTAGAGGCTTTTGAGGAAGTCTGCATCCAGATGGTTGTGCTCTTCGGTCAGGGTGTGGAAGTAAACCATCACATAATCCTTCACTGTGATGGGATCCAGCACATGGATGAAGTACAACAGTGCCTGCACACAAGAACACAAACAATTCAAGCCGGCGTACACGTTTATAGTCCTGCGAGTTTTCCAACTCTTTGACAGTTTCAGTCTAATTTCACTCACAGCAGATGTGTTTCTTTTGTTCGTCCACTTTGTTTATACGAGTCTTTATAGGAGAAAGTAGGTTTTCAGTAAAGCTGTTTGTGCATCTTAAAGCGTGTCCTATGTCATCATAACAAGGAGGAAGTGTGATAAATGTGGTTTCAGGAACAGAAAGATGTGGTGGATCTGCTGGATCAGGTCAACATTGCTGTGACCTCACTGCTGCAGGCTCACACTTCTCCCCAGGTTGCAGTATTTGTCTTATTGTTAGATGAAGATACATACGTTGTTTGTAGAAACCTGATCGTAAACATTTGTATTTTGTTGCTGTGCACGTTTTGCACACAGTGACAAATCTCACACAGATGCTCAAAATATGCAGCTAACAATAGACACACAATGATAATCACGTGTGTTAATAAAAGATGAAAAGATGAAGTAAATTCTGACCCGTATCGAGGAAATGTTTCATTTCAGAATGTCTTTTTTTAGTCTGCCAAGGCAGAGGTCATGGATCTGTCTGTGTGTCTGTCTGTTTGCAACACAACTCAGACTGATATGGATGGATTTTAATGAAATTGTCAGGAAATCTCAGACGTTGAATGAGGAACAAGTGATCGATTTTCACTAATCGGATTTGTTAAAGAATTTTTTTTCCTCTTTGGCGAGATGGAGATGATTTGACTATTAAACCTCCAAAATGAAAAGTAATGCTGATCATCTACAGTGGCTTTGCACAGGTCTGCGTTCTGAGTGGTTTTAGTTATTGTTACCTTTTCCAGATCAATGAGGGTCACTGGGATGTTTCGTCCAACCACAACCACCACCGTCCTGCCACACATGTCCACACCTAAAACACACACACAGTTTAAACATGGTAAACATGGTTCTGCGATGAGCTGAACAGCTCAGTCTGCACAACTCTGATGAGATGCTTTGTGATTTTAATTTGAACTATTTCTGATTGATGTATTTAGATTTTTGCCTGAACTAAATAATGCGTGTGGAATTTTCCAGAGAGCAGAGTTTCATCTGAAAGCATTTAAAATGGATGTTTTCCCTTCTCAGGTTACTGGATGAAATTGAGACACAATTTGCTTTTGCCAAAATGTGAACTCAAGCCTGTCGTTCGTGATGCATGACCAGAAAAAGAAAGTCTTTACATTTTGGTGAAGAAAGATTATTTGTTTTACTGCATAAACATCATTTAGAAGAAGACTTTGAAATTCAATATAACCTTTTATAACATTAAATTTTAAAGTCTTCTTGAAAATGACCAAGGAATGTGTAATTCTTTGGTCATTTAAAAAAGAAAAAAAACCATGTTTTAAAATCTAATATTATAAAAGGTCATAATGAAATTAGATTTTTTCTTTTGTGATGTTTTAGTACTAACGTTTTATTGTGAATTTCTTTCAATGATGACATAGGAGCCGAAAACAAGCCTTTGGGTTTCAGCCTATTCCTTTTCGGTTGCTGACTGATGAATTTTTTGTAAATCTATGATTTAACTTTTGGATTTTGAACAGAGATAAAAGCATTCATTCATTTTTACTTTTGAGCTTTGAGGTGAATGAAAAAAGAAAAGTACAAAAACTTTGTATTATGTGTATGCCTCTAATAAATATTCATATTTTTATTCTATAAAATATAAATATTAAATATTGATATTTTCATGTTCAGTAGAGGTTGCTTGTCATGATAATAATAAGTTAAAAAGAGAAAGAGAAGAGGCTTTTTGAAGAATCCTTTCTCTTAATAATTTAATTTTTGATCCATTACATACATTTAAGACCAGAAAAAGTTCACAGTACCTTCCCTTGTTTGATAACAGTTCAAGTTTTTAACTATAATTTGACAAGAGAAGTCACACAGAGGTGTTGAGGTGTCAAAAACAACTTTAGACGAGACATCAAGCAAAACATTTTTGAATAAAATGCATCATGATGAGGCTGAAGCTGCGCAGCAACACCTTAACACACAACTGCACCTTACAGCTGCAAAGGACAGAAATTAAACCGGCTAAAATCAAATTTATATTTGCCACTGCCTTTTATCAAAACAACTCTTAATTCCTCACACTGGAACATTCATTTAGCTTTTTCTCTCTTTAATTTCTTTAAAAATTTGTTTTTAAAATTAGGTTTAAAAAGCTTCATCAGCACTCTGCAGTGATGCCTTTAACGCCTTATGTTAAAGCACTTTAAAATGTTTTGCACATGAAAGACATTTTTAAAAATAATCTTACCTTACTTATTTTATCAAATTAGATAATTTATAATGTATGACTTAATCTAAATAATAAAGATGAGAAAACAGATAAATGTACTCCACCTTTCAGCCAAACAAGCAACCTTTTAAGCTGTTAAGATACCACTAGTCTCTGTGACATCACACACAGACACCTACCGGTCTGATATAAGGCTTTCAGAGCAGCGATGTCCGACAGATCCTCCGCTCTCGCTCGGCCCAGCCAGCGACTGTAGCTGCAGGATCAAAAACAAAATAAAAAAAACACATTTTATGCTTCATTGTGTGGGTACTCAGCTGAATACACACCATAACTGCAGTGTGGCCATGCATTACAAGACTGATGCTTTAAAGAAACTTTACTTCTATGTAACATCTGGTTCAAGTTTAAAGCAGGAAAGTTATTTTTCAGTCAATGATTAATGTGTAAAAACTAAAAGGTTCACCATCATTCTGTTGGTCTGTTCGGAGCACATCTGGGATACTTTCCATAAGTGGTTTTTGCTAGGTTGTAGCTGATTGTGGACTCTTACTTTCTCTGGTGTTGTTTCTGCATGGCTGCCTCTGACATCTGGCCCTGCAAGATCAGCTTCCGCTGTTTGTCCACATCGCCTTCCATCCTGGCGAAGGCATGATTCCCCACCTGACCCAGATCCAGTTCCAGGCTCTCCTCTTCGCAATCATCTGGAAAAGCAAATAAATAGATTTTGTTTATTAGCTTTGGATCGAACTGATTAGTTTGAATGGATTCAGGAGTCACTGCGAGGTTAGATCCACACAGGACAGATTTGACAGCACAGCAACCTGTTCAAACAAAGTAGTCCTTCATCATGCAAGTGTACAAACAAACCAGATCCATACTGAAGCTCTTCTGGGAAATAAAAATAAAAAGTTTAACAACTTAAAGTTTGATTCTAATGTAGTTTTTAATTCCAAATCTTGACTTTTTTAAATGTATCGTCACATTTGCACCAGTGAACTTTGTTCATTTTACTACACAGGATCCTGACCAATAAGCACACATGACATCTATTTATGTTAATTTATACAAATTATGCTAATGAACCAATAAACTGAATCAACAGTACCCTCAGCTTCAATTCTGTTTCCCTACTACCGCACATTTTGGACACATTTTTACCAACATCCACATGAGCGTGTTGTCATTGGGTTTTAATCACAGGGAGCCTGCTTGGTTTGATTCCACGCTCTGAAGCCAGATTTCCCCGCTTTGAAGCATCACACCAGCAGACATCACACTCCAGTTCAATGCAGGCAACAAGCTCCACATGCAAACCACAAACACTCCCTGACACATGGGCTGGAGCAAAATCCACAGTCCAACTCACCAAAGCCTAACATTTACAGAGCATGCAAAAGCCTGGGGAAGGTAAATTAGAGAGGTCATACAAAGTACAGCGAGTGGAGCGCTTAAGGCCTGAAGAAGAGTTGGAGATACTCTTCTTCTTCCTAATTTAGCACTGACATGTTGGTCATATAATCTTTAGAGAATTAGAATTAGAGTTACTGTTACTTAGTAGCTCTCCTGGTTCAAGTCCTCCCTAACAGCCCTGTCAGCTCTTCCCCACCTAAACCAAGCCTATCATGCTTTTAAATGTGCAATATTTACACCTTCAGGAAAAGTGACGGCGGGGTTGAAATATTATAGTGTAGGATGGAATATTGTAAGGTAACTTAGATGTGAAACAAGCACATGAAGCACTTTGCTTCACTGTAACTTTCTGCCACAGTCAGCAGCCGCGATGCTCTACTTCAACCCCAACATTAGCTGGTGTGCTGCTCTATCCAAAAGGAGTGACCTGCGGTGCTTTGGGTATGTGAGCACAAGGTCTAAAACCTCACTTCCCCTGGAGGTTGTCTCGACACATCCAGCTTAGAAGTCGCTGGAGAGATTAAGTTTCTTTCTTCTAGCTGAGGAAGCCTGTAACGCCACTGGGACCCACTCATGCATCAGTGGAGTATGAAGTGGGTAAATGTGTCCTAACATAAACCCACACACACACACACATTCGTCGTGGTTTCAGGGTGAGTCAAAGTAACTGCAGGTTGCCTGAATGGTACGTGTCAGTTTTAATCGGAAGTTTTGCCAAATTGGCACAAAGAGAGGAATTCCACACTTGGAGACTTGAAGCCAGATTTCCTCGGCAGGGAAGATAAGTGGTTACAGGTGATGGAAAAACGCTGACAGAAGTCTCTGCAGCTGAGGTGCTAAAACTTCCCTGAAACTGGTGATTCCAGCCTCCAGCAGGAGAGTAAATAACTGCTGACTCCCTAAAGGGTAGCTGTAAATCAGGTTGATCATACCTGCTGTCCAATCGGATCATTTCAGAGATGAACTCAGGTTGAGTTGCAAACAAGCAGCTCAGTTAACAATCAGGAAGCTGACTAAAGACATAAAAGATCCATTCCTTTACATGCGCTCTTCTCCTGGCGTTGTTGCTGAGGACCTGTGCCTCCTCCGTACAAGCAGAAAAGTTAAGACGTCTTTCTGTTGTAATAATGCTACAAATGTTAGTAAACAGCATAGCTCTGAGTCATTCATTTAAATACGCTTCAAGTTTGTGTCTTTAAAAAGGAAACTTGCATGATAAATGTGTAACAGAGTCAGGTCGGATAATTAAAATCAGTCATATTCCATCTACTTATTTCATTAATAATGTTATTAAAGCCATAATACTAGACTGATTTGAAGTGGGTTATGAGTGGATCTAAAGAAACCTGCATTTAATTAAACTTAAACGGAGTCCTGATCTGTAAAATGCATTCAGATAACTTTTGTTTTGAGTTGCTAATGCAGAAACAATTATAATAAAAATATATTGTATATTATGATTTATTGTGTGTCTTACCACTATTTAAGTTTTATTGTAATGTAAAATAATGTCCATTCATTTTCAGAGATCCTGTATAATGTTAGGGTATTATTTATGAGGGGGGGGATTGGACCAGATAAGTGTTCAACTTCTTTAAGACCCTTTTCGAACTTAAGAAGCTTGCTTTGTTTGTTGTAATGATTATTTGTTCTGTTTTAAAGTTTGTTATTTTTTAGTTCGAAATAAATTCTATGAAGACAAAAAATAAAACAAGACAGGATCATATCCCTGCATTTCTTAGTGGTCTTAAACTTTCGTTTAAAGTTATTGTGCTATTTTTAAGCAAAATCATTTAAATCATCTTCCTTTACAAATAAAACGAGCTTCTTCAGTTGATGATTTAAACCTTCTTTGAAAACACACTTTTATTCTTTGGCTTTTCGCACCAGTGTGAGTTAAACACAGCTTTTACTAGGGCTGTGACGATACGCTTTTGTCCTGATTTAATTTGATTCGATTCAGATTTTCTTGCGATTCTCACAATCTACGATATTGCAGACTTTTGTAGATTAAAAACAAAAAAAAAAATGTATAAAACTTTTTTTTTTTGCTCGTCATTTTTCTTGGCTTCAGTTAGAAAAAACAACCCAGCAGCCCGACCATCATTCTGCTACTATAATGCCCAAGAAGACAAGAAAAAAAGATCAATAAAAACAATAAAAATGACAAATTTTATAATGGATTATTTTTATTTATTTAAAGAAAAAAAAACATAAAAAAAAAAAAAAAAGTATAATTGTGAAACAAAAAATACTAATTTTTTATTCGGTTTCCCCACCCCTAGCTTTTACTGTCTCCTGATTGTATTGTTTGTTTACTGTTTATTATTTCTGTCCTGTGTTTTACTCGTGATGCACTTTGCTCAAACATGTCTTGTATTTTTAAAGTGCTGCATAAATAAACGTGTTGTGATATGTTTTATAAGAACTCACAACAACCAATAAATAAAAACAAAAGGCCTGTAGGTCACCAGCTGAAACTCTTCAGAATATGCAGATGAAACTGTGGAAAACACGTCTGTCTGTCTGTCTGTCAGGAGTGTGTGAAGTGTGTAAGGCTAAGAGTGTGAGCTACATGATTCAGAGTGCCAGATGTTCCATTGACCCAGTTACAAAATGATCTTCCTCACTTTTTCCATGACCTCCGACTGTCTCATTAAACACCAGAATTAAAACATTGCTCTTATTAATATTTAATCCACACCCTGACCTTCGTCACTGCGGTGTATTTGATGATGTAGATGACTATATGTGGCAGCTGGCAGGCAGAATGACTGGATGACCAGTGAACCGTGTGGTCTTATGAGGGAATTACAGGCCAGTAAAGAAAAAAAAACCCAAAAACAACTGTTTACCCACAGATAAATAAACCATTTTGCCCCGATAACAACTGCTATAATTATCCTCATAGTGGAGTTTCGATTTCCAGGTAATATCGAGCTGCTTCAACAGAGGAACCAAAGCAACACACGTTCCACTTCTTCTGTAAACAAAGCGGACAGGGACGAAGGGGGATGCGGTTCCAAATCGGGCATGTGTTCTGTGTTCTTGTTTTGGGAACTTTTAAAGCCAGAGAGAATTTGGATGCTGAAAACACCAAACTTTAACTTTAACATCAACCGCCTGAAAAAACATTACATCTTCTTTTCTAAATAAATAACCAAGCCCTTTATACGTTTCTGTCTGATGTCAAAATACCTTCCAGGGTGCCTGGTTTCTCTGTGATGCGGATCTGCCTCTCTGGGACGACAGGCTCGCCCTCGGAGTTGCCGATATCAGCTGGGATGAGAGGAAGGCAGGCCCTCTCCTCTTCCTCAGAGCGAGGGTAGTACAGGGGAAGCAACTTCTTATACGCAGCCTGAAAGAACACACACGAGAACTCAAATTTCAGGATATTAATACAACAGTCAAGTTTCTGACCTTCATGAGGGCCTTTAAGAAAAACGCTGAGTCAGCAAACAAGGTGCTTCCTCTACCAAATAAAACATTATCAGATTGTAAACAGTTTTTCAGCTTTTCTTTTAATTAGTGAATTAAATCTTATTTCTGTCACTTTGCATGTGTTCAAATGAAAGAAACATCATGGAAACCGTGATGGAAAGAGAGACGTGAAAAGTGGAGACAATGCTGCGGCAAAAAGCAGGGACCCAATCCTGAGGCCACCAAGTCGGATTCCCTCAACACCTCGGCTGCACCTAGAAATTCTGTCCATAAAAGTTATGAACAGAATCGGTGATAAAGGGCAGCTTTGACAGAGTCCAACCCACACCGGAAACTAATCCGACTTACTACCGGCAATGTGGATGAAGCTCTGACACCTGTCGTACAGGGACCGGACAGCTCGTACAAGTAACTCGTAATGCAAACCATTTTATAAAAAGTAATAGCCTAGCTACATAAATGAGCATTCATCAGGCTGAATGGTATTAAAAACACTTGAGAAATCAAAGAACATGACCATCAGAGTGCTGCCTGAATGGTCCAGATGAGAGTGTGCTCTCTGGAGCAGGTATGTCATGGCATCTTCAACCCCAAGTCCATTACGATATATGTATGATATACAATAATATACATATTTATATGATATAAAATATATTATGAGCGTTTTAAAAAACAGGAAAAGAAAATGATGCAGACAAATCTTACAGTGCCTTACATTATATAATTGTGATTATATATTACTTATAAATATTTTATAGAAGACATAAAAATAAACAATAAATCATCATCATACTAAATCTAATAATAGCAATAATAATATAATATATAATAAAAATAATATATATTAATAATATAATAAACAAAAAAGTATCATTCCATATGTCTGTGGAAGTAAAATACTGTATTTAAAAAAAAAAAATTGTTTTTTATTAATTCATGCATATAAGGGTTAAAGTGACATTAATGAATTTAATCTTTAAACTAAAGATTAAATCTGTCCAAACAAAAACGATAAATTCGGTTTCACCATTTCACTGCTTGCAAAGTACTTCTGGTCAAACAAACCTCCTCTGCCTCCGACACTGCAAACACCACCGTCTCAATGCTGTTTCCATGGTTCTCCAGGAACCGGCGAACTGTTCCTGTAAACACATCGACACGGACACAATTACCTGACGTAAAATAGACCATTTATTTTATCACAAAGGTGCATCCAGGAGAAAAAAAAAAGGATTTCTTTGAACTGAAATAATCCAGAAAATCTGAAGCGAGAACAAGCTGAAGCTTTAATGTCATTTCCTCTGATTCCAGCACAGAGCGCTGCTTACATTTAAGCTGGACTAAAGCTGAAATAAACCTGCTACTGCGAGCTAAGCAACGCTCTGACGGCAGAGCTGCACCTTGCATAAATGATTTTTGCATTAACGGAAGCATGTGTGACATGCCAACAGAGTCTCAATGTATTTCTAGCGATGAGACTCCTCTCAGATCAGCATGCTATGCTGTAAAAACCTGCAGCATCGCTGCGCCTGAAGGACGCTCAGGCGGCTCATTTATTTACCAATATTTAAATTTATCATTGAAAAAACAACGCGTCTATTTTGTTAATAATTTAACATGTTGGCTATGTTAAACATATGTAAGAAGTTGAATAAAATCAGTGTAATTGTTGGCCATTTGTTTTTTCCAGGTCAGAATATGATGCGATCGTGCTGCAAAAACAGGATTTTTCTTCAGTTTTCCTTTATTTCTGACATCCTGGATTCTTTGAGGGCTTCACAAACTTTCCAACTTCCTTGTTCTGTGGTTGTTTTGCTGCATTAACTTGCCACTGACCATTCTTTTTCCTCATGTTTGCTTCATAAATTAAAACAAATCACATTGAGATCCAGGCTGCTTGCCATGCCGCTGAGCAGATGTCTGTCCTGGGAAAAGTTTCAACGCTTCGCTTTGCAGCAAAATGCTCTTTTGTCATCCTGACACGAGTTCATCGCCAGACTTCGGTTGTATTGATGGAATGAGAAAAGGAGTCTGTGATGACTGCTCCTTTATGTGACATAATCTCCCATCACCAATAATTGGGGAACTCTAATTGTTCTCTTCTGACATTTTAACATGTTTCATTGCAGCTGCAAGACATAAAAGTTTCACTGTCTTCTTGTCCAGGTCAGATTTCTGATTTATCACTTTCATGCAGCTTCTCTTTAGCCCCACTGGAACCTCCTGTCCCTCTGCTCAGATGTTAGTGATGCCTTCTGCTTCCTTCATTCATTCATTCGCTCAGAAAAAAAAAAAAGGTAAACTACAAACATCAATGTGTGTGGCTTGACAAGGGAGTTGAAGATGCAATGCTTTTAAACTTCCCCACCCCCATCCACCAACATTCATCCACACACAACACAGGAACATTAAGATGAGACAAATACACACAGACACAGGCCACACCCTCTCCGACCACCACCTTCACCACCTCCGATGAGGTGAGACCAGTACCTTAAGCTTGGACACAGACATTAACTCCTGTTTCTGGACTTCTGCTTTCACATCTTTATTTGAGCATCTTTACATGTTCAGACATATTTGAGTTTTCTATCCAGGTGTTTTTCAACCTTTTTTGAGCCAAGGCATTTTTTTTTTCTTTTTCTTTTTTTTTTTTGTCTTGTCCAGCATTTAAGCAAGCAGACTGATGTTCTGGATGCTGTGTTCTGCTGAGCAAATTTATTTTGCCAAGGGGAACTTTTGTAGATGTAATGATCCCCTTGTATTTCTTGATTCTTATTTTATTTTTCAATTTGTTTTGGATAATAGCTTGTATTACAGAGTTTATGCTGCTGGACCCGACCGGAAAGGACAGGAAAGGGGCAGAAAGAGAACATAAAAAAACAAAAAAAAAAAAACAAAAGAAAGAGATCATTGCATACATGTATATGCACATACATACCCACCTACATATATATGTATATACACTCGCACATACATTATATATATACATATATACATACATACATACATATACACATACATACACATGCATACACACACATGTACACATACATGCATACATAAAGATAGATATACATACATACATATACACATACATACACACACACATATATATATATATACACATATACATACTCACGTACACACACATACACATACATATACATACATACACATACACTCACACATATGCATACATATATACATATCCATACACATACATACATACACATACACATAAGTACACACACATACCCACCCACACACATAAATATATACACCCACACAAGCCAACTCTAGATTCGTGGAGAACAAAACCGTTGACAATCATGAGGACCAGAAACTAGCAAGTTAAGTCAAAAAGACAGAAAGAGAGGTACCTGCTGTTAGTGAATAAACTTGCTGGATGACTCAGTGACTGTGACACATGCAGAACATTCAGAGTGGAACGTGTTTAGAGAAGAGTGATCATGCCAATGTGACCCCGCCCGCCTACAGCTAGAGGAAGGCCAGGAGAACCCAGAGACCCGGGTAACCGACAGTCACCCCCAGGTACAGACCCCAACCACCCCACTCCGGAGCCAGCCATGCATCTGCCCAGGAGGTGGCGAAGGAGGTGCCCAACCAGAGTCCCCCGCAGTCAGGGGGAACAGGCCCCAGCAGGCCCAGGCCGGCAAGGGCCGATCCCGCCGGGCACCGGCCACCTAGGGCAGACAGAGCGCAGGCCCCAGGGCCCCAAGAGCCCGAGAGCAGCCCCCCGCCCCCGCAGGCAGAGGGCACAGCCCACACCGACGGAGGACCAGGATCCCCAGACCGCCACCCAGCGGCAGCCAGGTCGCACCCCAGCGCACCAGCTGCGCCCCCGGGTACAGGACACCACCCCCCCACCACCAAACCACACACACATATACATGCATACTCTCCTTCCCCCAACACGCACTCCCCTCTCAGCCCCCATCCACACACCCCTCCGCAATCCACACACATCTCCCATCACATACACAACCCCACCCCACCTCTACTCACTCACCCATACCAAGTCACACAAACCCCAATCGCCCCCGCCCCCACACACGCTCACCCCCCCCACACACACTCACACCCCGCCACCCCATCCCTCTACTTCTACCCAACCACACATGCCCCACCAAACACCCCTCCACCACCCACAGCCCCCCTCCAAACTTCACCCTCACTCACACATCCCATTCCGCATATACACCCCCCCCTACACACACACACACACACACACATACCCTCACTCCTCCAACACAGGCACACCCCAATACAACCCACGCGCCAACATACCCCTCCACACACACATCTACTCATCCTCACACATCCCTATCCCCTACCCACCTATATCCCCAACCCTAATCCCCCCCCAGCCATCCCACCATCCATCTGTAACCCCATACACCCACTCCCACACATCCTCACCTCACCCCTCCATCATGTCCCATGTGAGATGCCTCAGAGGGGGCAGAGGACAGGATGGCCCCGATCAGGGCCCCCATAATTACCGCCCACCACTCCCAGCGTCCCCCCCACCACCCCACAGATGCAGCCAACCCAGCACCCCCCCAGGGCCGGCGACAACCCTCCTACAGCCAGGCCAGCCCAGACTTAGGCCTAATGGACGGCACTCTTCCCCCACCCGTACCCCCCCCCCCCCCCCCCCAGTAAAGCCCCGAGAGCAGGGGCATGAGAAGACCCTATCGTCCCTGCCTCCCCCCCGCTTATGACTGATTGTGAAGTATGTATTAGTTGCAATTAAAATTGAGGGAAGTGCCACGCGGTGTTGGGAGAGGGTCCACCTAAGCAGCCCCGCCCACCATACACCGCATGCTCTTCCCCCTAATCATGTGAGTCGTCAGTGTTTTGGTGTTTGGTGTCTAAGTGTAATTAAAACTGGGAGGTGAGCCGAGGCTGGGTGCAGCGATCAAGACCACCTTGATGGCCTTTCTCACCACCCAGCGCCACGTGCACACCTCCCAATACCCTGCCTGTGTGTGATGGGGAGCGGGGAGGAAGAGGGGTTGAGGGATTTAAGTCTGGAGGAAAGTGAGCTTTCCTCCAGAAGGTGAGCCGCCCGCAGCACTAGGCATGCCCCCTACTCCCAGGGCCCCCCAAGGACCAGGACAAGCCGGGGACAGCCATCCCCATAACCAGAGCCTTCGGCGACTCTAACCAGAGAGTCATCACCGACCCAAGAGGGGACCAACTCACCACATGCAGAAGGGGGGCACGAGGACAAAGAGGAGGCGGGGCGGCAGAAGGGGAATCCCAGACCGATTGTCCACCGCCCCCTCACTCACAGAGGACACCCCCACCTGGGGACATGAAGTCCCCCCTTGTCCACACATCGGCACTTCACACTGTCTCAGCACACACCTACAGCCACACACACACACACACTTCCGGACACATTCAGGTCCACCCAGCCACCCGTTCAGCCCACCCTTAAAACCATCCTCCTGACCCCCACGTCACATCCAAATCTCCCCCACTCCCATCCATCATATCTACACTTATCCACCAACCTACCACACACATGCACCACCCACTCCCCCATACATACACCCCTGCCCCCCCCCCCCCCCACACACACACACACACACAGACAGCACGCCCCCCCTCCCCCCTCCCACACACACCCGTATACATGCACCACCGCCACTCCCCACATACACGCATCACCCCACTCCCCTACACACACGGCACTACCCCCCCACAGACACCACGACACCCCCCCCCACACATGCATCATCACACTTCCCCACCCACACACATCCACATACCTATGTACCGCCACCAGTCCTCAACGCACACCCCCTACACACATCCCTCCATACACACTCACATCCCATCCACACTATCAAACACCCCCCACTCAACAAGTCCCAGGGTCGCAACCAGGCACCAGAGCACGTACCTGCCCGCCGCCGCAGCGGCAGGTCCAGGTCAGCCCAGCCCCCCCCCCCCCCCCCGGCACAAGCCGACCCCCCACCCCCAAGAGACAGGGGACAACCCCGGGCACCGGAGCCCGGGACCCCGCCCAGCCCACCCCACGGCGGCACAGGCGCCCGTTACGGAGTCACGCCCGCCAACCCATCCCCCGCCAGCGACCTCGCCCCGCCGCTGCGCGGCAACTCCAGCCGCTGGCCCATCCAGGTCCACCGTAGGGCTAGAAACCTAGCCACCCCAGCAGTGGAGCAGTCAAAATCCCCCCCCAGGAGCCCACCACAGACCCACAGCCCCCAGAGAACCCCAACCGGCCACCAACCCCGAGCGCAATAAGGTCACATTCTCCCCCCATACTAAGTGATGGAGCTGATCACAGGGGACCAGAGGGAATGAAGTTCAGCTGACTGATCCCTTGAGGAGGCAGACATCATCTCCATACTGATCTAATAAGAGATTTCTGAACTGCTGGATACACAGACTTTGTTTGCTTTTCCAGTTTAGAAGGATAGTTTTCTTTGCGATACATAAACTGGTGAGGATTAAGTTTGCAGAATTAAATTCTATGTTAATTTCACCAAAGTGACCCAGTCGGCCCAGTTTGGGGTTTGTAGGGATGTTACATTTGAAGCAATTTGACAGATCTTTACATACCTGAAACCAGAATTCCTGGACAGGTGGGCAAGACCACAAAGCATGGTAGTAGCTGTCAATTGTGTTGCCAGTGCAGTGTGGACAGATGTTTGATTGTGACAGACCCATCCTGAACATCCTGTGTCCTGTATAATGAGTTATATGCAGAACTTTAAATTGTATTAGTTGCATGTTTGAATTCTTAGTCATTGTAAATGTATTTGAACAGATTTGTGACCATTCATTTTGGTCAAAGTTACTGGATAAGTCTGCTTCCCATTTAGAAGTTGGGAGACATATGGAATCGTCTAGCTTTGATAGTAATCTATATATTTTGGATAACAGTTTTGGGGCATTGAGATTTAAGAATTCTGCAGCCCTGATAGGTAGCTGCAAGTTTAATTGATCAGGGGTGTATTTCTTACCTATAATAGATTTAAGTTGGTGGTATTCTAAGAATTTTGTGCTGCTGATTTCATATCGTGAAGTAATTATATCAAAAGGGAGAAAGTTTCCATTTTCTATTAAATGTTCTGTTTTATTCCTTTATTCTTCCACTGAGGGAAGTTTATCATTTTCCGGTTTTGCTGGATGTCGGGATTGTTCCAAATAGGTGTAAGTTTGCATGGAATAAGCAAGGACTTGGTTAGTTTAAGAAATTCCCACCAGGCCATTAGTGAGGAGCTGATATTAATGCTTTTAAAGCATTTTTGGCGTTTGACAGCTGTGCTGATAAATGGCAGGTCTGAAATTGCCATATCCTCACACATAGCTTCTTCTATATTAAGCCATGGTTCATCTAGATAGCTAGGTTTAAGCCATTTAGAGATGTATTGTAGTCTATTGCTTATAAAGTCATTCTGGAAATTAGGCAAGTCTAAGCCACCGCTATCTTTAGTCTTCTGGAGTGTTTTTAGACTAATCCGTGGTGGTTTGTCTTTCCAGAGAAATCTAGTAACATTAGAGTCCAGCGATTTAAACCAGGTCGATGGAGGTTTAATGGGGATCATTGAAAACAGATAATTGATTTTAGGTAGAATCATCATTTTTATAGTTGCAACTCTTCCCATTAGTGATATGGGTAAAGATTTCCACCGTGTGAGATCGTCCTCAATTGTTTTTAGTAGAGGGACATAATTTAGCTTTATAAGGTCTGACAGTCTGGGTGAGATGTTTATTCCCAAGTATCTAATATCTCCTGACTGTAAAGCAGTGTCAGGAGTATTATGGAAGGAACAGTTGATGGGTAGAACGGTGGTTTTAGACCAATTAATGGAATATTCAGAAATTGATGAGAATTTATTGATGAGTGCGATTGTCTGACAGATGGATGATTGTGAATTTTGAAGGAAAAGTAATACATCATCAGCATAAAGACTGGTCTTATGCTCCATATTTCTACAGTTAATGCCTTTAATGTCTTTTTAATTTTTTTTTTTTTTTACTGAAAAAAATCACAAGGCACACCACAAACCAAAATTATTATTATTTTTTTTTAAAGTTCATATTATTAATATAAAGTCCATCTAGTCAGAGCCTCTTGAATAGAAATCAGATGAACACAAGAAGAAGGAATGAACACAGAGCTGCTTTTTAGACCAATTAGGTGAAATTGGGTCATTTCTCAGGGCACACCTGTAAATCTTTCATGGCACACTAGTGTGATACGGCACAGTGGCTGAAAAACTGTTCTATCCTGTTCCTTGGAGATCTTCCATCTGTATGTTTCATGTTCTCATTTTTCTGACCTTCCCATGTCGTTTGTCGACGACATCTTATTTCTATTTCTACATTTTACTGTTTCTAGAGACGCTTTTTACATCAGAGAAGTAATCATTTAACCTAACAAGCATGTCTTTGGATGGTGGGAGGAAGTCGGAGAGAACCCATGAATACACGGGGAAAAAGTGCAAACTCCCCTCAGAAACACCACCGTTCAAACCTTCCCCAAGCGAGAGCTTCTTTTTAAAATCACTTTCATAATCCTTAACTAGTTTGGTCGCTTCTACTCCATTTAGTTTTTTATGAAAACAAAACAAGTCAAATGAAAACCTTTTAAAAAATGGGGATTCCATTCATTTTAGCCAGGTTTTGTATCGATTTAATATATCTGCCATTACAAAAATAAGAAGAAAAAGCATTTAGATCAGTGTTCCTTATCGCATGCGGCTCACCGACTCTTAACTTGCAGCTCGTGAAGCAGCCACTGGCTTTCTGAAAATGTGATCTAAACAAGTTATAATGATCCTCAACGCTGCAGTTCTCTCCGCAAACAAGAGCTGCAGGCTGCTTGCAGAAACTTTGCTGTCCTAACTGATCCTGTCATGTTGCCAGATTTGGCTGATTTCAGCTGCACCGAACTCCACCAAAGAGCTGCTCCGTCGGTAGCTCCGCATATACAATGAAAAAGCAACACCCACATTCTGGAGGCCTTATTGTATTTTCACCATAAACTGTTGCATAAGAATGCCGTTACTCCGTGCAATATTTAGGATAACCATTCTTTGCTAAAAAGCTGAATGTTACTGATTTGGCAACGTAGCAGGATACGTAGCGTGGGAATGATTTTTTCTCCTCTTGTCTTAGTATATTGAGTGCAGCTCTTGTTGAATTAACAGTGAGGATCACTGGTTTAAATAGTCTCCAAGTTGGAACTATTTTGCAAATATTTCCACAAAGCGGTCACCATCTACAGGATAAGCTCCACACCATCAGAGACAGAGTAAATCTATGATGGTGAACGTTAAAGAACAACAACAACAAAAAAAAAAAAAAAAAAATCAAGAAACTTTGTTACAATTAAACTTTCCGTTAGTTTAAGCTCTATGATCTTTTCTTTATAATCTTTAAAACCCAAAGAGTTAGGTGTGTGTGTGTGGTCCAGCAACTGGACGAAAGAGGAAATAAAAACTAGAAAAGCACTCGAAGAGTATAGATCTCTGCCAAGCAGCTCCCTTCCAGCTGTTTTTTTCAGTCCTGCACTGGTTTTAAATGGAAACGCTGTTCATTTCTCAGATACACCGATGATGAATCCTGTGTTTCGTCTATATTGTGTTGTTTGCTGCATGTTTATGTCTTCATTTATTCTCTTGTAGTGATAAAAATGTCTAAAAATCTACAATTTTTTTCCTGTTCTGATAGGTAGCTGCAAGTTTAATTGATCAGGGGTGTATTTCTTACCTATAATAGATTTAAGTTGGTGGTATTCTAAGAATTTTGTGCTGCTGATTTCATATCGTGAAGTAATTATATCAAAAGGGAGAAAGTTTCCATTTTCTATTAAATGTTCTGTTTTATTCCTTTATTCTTCCACTGAGGGAAGTTTATCATTTTCCGGTTTTGCTGGATGTCGGGATTGTTCCAAATAGGTGTAAGTTTGCATGGAATAAGCAAGGACTTGGTTAGTTTAAGAAATTCCCACCAGGCCATTAGTGAGGAGCTGATATGAATGCTTTTAAAGCATTTTTGGCGTTTGACAGCTGTGCTGATAAATGGCAGGTCTGAAATTGCCATATCCTCACACATAGCTTCTTCTATATTAAGCCATGGTTCATCTAGATAGCTAGGTTTAAGCCATTTAGAGATGTATTGTAGTCTATTGCTTATAAAGTCATTTTGGAAATTAGGCAAGTCTAAGCCACCGCTATCTTTAGTCTTCTGGAGTGTTTTTAGACTAATCCGTGGTGGTTTGTCTTTCCAGAGAAATCTAGTAACATTAGAGTCCAGCGATTTAAACCAGGTCGATGGAGGTTTAATGGGGATCATTGAAAACAGATAATTGATTTTAGGTAGAATCATCATTTTTATAGTTGCAACTCTTCCCATTAGTGATATGGGTAAAGATTTCCACCGTGTGAGATCGTCCTCAATTGTTTTTAGTAGAGGGACATAATTTAGCTTTATAAGGTCTGACAGTCTGGGTGAGATGTTTATTCCCAAGTATCTAATATCTCCTGACTGTAAAGCAGTGTCAGGAGTATTATGGAAGGAACAGTTGATGGGTAGAACGGTGGTTTTAGACCAATTAATGGAATATTCAGAAATTGATGAGAATTTATTGATGAGTGCGATTGTCTGACAGATGGATGATTGTGAATTTTGAAGGAAAAGTAATACATCATCAGCATAAAGACTGGTCTTATGCTCCATATTTCTACAGTTAATGCCTTTAATGTCTTTTTAATTTTTTTTTTTTTTTACTGAAAAAAATCACAAGGCACACCACAAACCAAAATTTTTTTTTTTTTTTTTTTAAAGTTCATATTATTAATATAAAGTCCATCTAGTCAGAGCCTCTTGAATAGAAATCAGATGAACACAAGAAGAAGGAATGAACACAGAGCTGCTTTTTAGACCAATTAGGTGAAATTGGGTCATTTCTCAGGGCACACCTGTAAATCTTTCATGGCACACTAGTGTGATACGGCACAGTGGCTGAAAAACTGTTCTATCCTGTTCCTTGGAGATCTTCCATCTGTATGTTTCATGTTCTCATTTTTCTGACCTTCCCATGTCGTTTGTCGACGACATCTTATTTCTATTTCTACATTTTACTGTTTCTAGAGACGCTTTTTACATCAGAGAAGTAATCATTTAACCTAACAAGCATGTCTTTGGATGGTGGGAGGAAGTCGGAGAGAACCCATGAATACACGGGGAAAAAGTGCAAACTCCCCTCAGAAACACCACCGTTCAAACCTTCCCCAAGCGAGAGCTTCTTTTTAAAATCACTTTCATAATCCTTAACTAGTTTGGTCGCTTCTACTCCATTTAGTTTTTTATGAAAACAAAACAAGTCAAATGAAAACCTTTTAAAAATGGGGATTCCATTCATTTTAGCCAGGTTTTGTATCGATTTAATATATCTGCCATTACAAAAATAAGAAGAAAAAGCATTTAGATCAGTGTTCCTTATCGCATGCGGCTCACCGACTCTTAACTTGCAGCTCGTGAAGCAGCCACTGGCTTTCTGAAAATGTGATCTAAACAAGTCATAATGATCCTCAACGCTGCAGTTCTCTCCGCAAACAAGAGCTGCAGGCTGCTTGCAGAAACTTTGCTGTCCTAACTGACCCTGTCATGTTGCCAGATTTGGCTGATTTCAGCTGCACCGATCTCCACCAAAGAGCTGCTCCGTCGGTAGCTCCGCATATACAATGAAAAAGCAACACCCACATTCTGGAGGCCTTATTGTATTTTCACCATAAACTGTTGCATAAGAATGCCGTTACTCCGTGCAATATTTAGGATAACCATTCTTTGCTAAAAAGCTGAATGTTACTGATTTGGCAACGTAGCAGGATACGTAGCGTGGGAATGATTTTTTCTCCTCTTGTCTTAGTATATTGAGTGCAGCTCTTGTTGAATTAACAGTGAGGATCACTGGTTTAAATAGTCTCCAAGTTGGAACTATTTTGCAAATATTTCCACAAAGCAGTCACCATCTACAGGATAAGCTCCACACCATCAGAGACAGAGTAAATCTATGATGGTGAACGTTAAAGAACAACAAAAAAAAAAAAAAAAAAAAAAAAAAAAAAAAAATCAAGAAACTTTGTTACAATTAAACTTTCCGTTAGTTTAAGCTCTATGATCTTTTCTTTATAATCTTTAAAACCCAAAGAGTTAGGTGTGTGTGTGTGGTCCAGCAACTGGACGAAAGAGGAAATAAAAACTAGAAAAGCACTCGAAGAGTATAGATCTCTGCCAAGCAGCTCCCTTCCAGCTGTTTTTTTCAGTCCTGCACTGGTTTTAAATGGAAACGCTGTTCATTTCTCAGATACACCGATGATGAATCCTGTGTTTCGTCTATATTGTGTTGTTTGCTGCATGTTTATGTCTTCATTTATTCTCTTGTAGTGATAAAAATGCCTAAAAATCTACAATTTTTTTCCTGTTCTGGATGGTAGTCCCTACAATTTACCAGGATCGATTTCTGTCTTTAATACTGTGTAAAAACCTGTTGAGAATGTGTCCTGGATCTTTTGGCCGAGCTTCCTGACCATTTACTGTGGAGTAATTTACATATATACTCGCAAAGATAAAGAGGCCTTGAAGAAACTCCTGGATCCAGACGGTGATCCAGTTCACTCCCAAAATCTAACAGGATTCCAGTTATACCAAAACCCATTCTTAGAAAAATCCTCATGCATGAAGTTGCAAACAAACAGACAGCATCAAAAACACGACGTCCTCTGCGAGCTAACACAACCAACCAACAATCTGAGACTGCAGGAACCTGCTTGTACCCAAAAAAATACAAACTAAATGAGGTGATAAAAGAAAAAAAAAGCTGCTCATGTTTGAATGTTTTCTGTGTCTTACTGAAAGCAATGTGTGTGGCATCCTCCAGTGGGTAACCTCGTTTTGTTGTGCTCACCACACACAGGCCAACAGAGGTCATTGACTGCTCCCTGTAGTGACGAGAAAAAATAAACTTTATTAAAAAAAAATGGAAAAAAAAGGCAATAAAAAAAAAAAAAAACCCAAAGAAACAAAACACACATCCTGTAAAATAGATTTAAATTATATATATGTAATCGCAATGAGAAAAAGGCCTTAAAGAAACTCCTGGATCCAGACAGTAATCCACCGTCTGGATCGCTTTATCAGTTTTATTTTTCTATTTTTATGATACTTTAAATCATTTTATCTGTATTTTCTGTACTGTGAAGCAGTTTGGTCAGCAGGGGCTGTTTGAAATGTGCTATAGAAATAAAGTTGAAATGAATTTTAAAAAAAAAACCCCACAAACCAAGCAGTGTCACTTCTTCAGATAGACAAAACTAATGTTTACAGATAGAGTTCTCGTTTTTACATCTTATAGATCAGAGGTCTCCCACTTGGTCCTACGAGGTCCCCAGTCCAGCAGGTTTCCCATGTATTCCTGCTTCAACACACCTGAATGAAATGAAATGGATCTAACAGGTTCTGCAGAAACAATCGCTAACTTAAATCAGATGTTGGAGAAAGGATACGTGGAAAGCCTGCTGGACCTTGTCTCCGACCTTGTAGGACCGAGTCGGAGACCTCTGCTATAGACGGTCAGTAAAAGCATTTTATCTGAAGAGCATTTCCCTGTCTGAACAACTGCAGTCTGTTTGTAACCCAGAGGGACAAAAAGCCCAAAATACAGACCTTCACCGCGGCGGTAAATCAGAAAACACCCACCAGAAAACAGCAGATGATGCGTGCAACTTAAACGAGTTCAAACTAAAAGAAATCCCCAAAGCAGCTGCAGTTTGGAGGTCTGATACTGATGCTTTCTGGAAGAACTAGAAAGCCTGAATGCTGTTTATCAAACGTCATCTCTGAGAAGACGGGGAAACACAACATGACAACAGGAATGCCCGTCACTCATCAGACACGCTGCTTTGCCAGATGACAACATCGCTGAACTATCGGGCTTCTTACACGGCCAGCTGCATGATGTTCCTGTAGCAGCTGTACAGCGAGCTCTCCGCCGCCGTCCGGTACTTGGCTTTGTACTTTGGTCCCACCGTGTGGATGATGAACCTCGCTGCCAGATTAAAGCCTTTGGTCAGCTTCGCCTCCCCCGTTCGACATCCTGCACACAAACAGATCCGGCATGAGTTAGTTGGAGACACACATGAAAGGTTTGTCTTTAAACAGAAAGACACGACGATGACAGCTTCATGGCTAGATTAAAACAAAATACCCTTTTTTATGAAAAAGAATTAGACAAATTAATCATCTTTATGACAACATGATTATTCCAAAGCTCCAGAAAGAGGACTTTCCTGTTCAAATTTTTTATTGTTTTGCTTTGATGTTTCACTTTTATTCCAAAAGTGTTTTATAGTTTTTTTTTGGTTTTTTTGTGTCTTGTCCAGCATTTCAGCAGGCAGAATGATTTTCTGGATGCTGTGTTCTGTTGGGCAAATTTATTGCCAAGGGAAGCATCATAGGTATGACGTTCCCCTTGATATTCTGGATTTTTATGGGTTTTTTTTTTTTAATATTTATTTTGCATAATTGTTTGTATTACAAAGTTTGTACTGCTGGACCGGACCGGAGAGGACAGAAGAGGGACAGAAGGAGAATCGAGAAGAATAGAAAACAGAAAAACACCTCGTAGAGAGAAAAAGAGAGAGAGAAAGAGAAAAGAAAGAATGAGAAAGAGAACAATCTACATACAGTGCATATGCATATACATAAGCACACATACACACCCGCCTATATATACACACATTCAAACACCTATACACAGTGGAGTCATGTTCCCCCTGTGGGACGACGAAGCCATCAACTATAAGGAGAACCTACAGTTGTGCTCATATTTATTCATACCCTTTCAATAAAGAAGGGGAAAAAAAACAGCTGCTTGTAAAATAAGCTCAAATTGACTAAAATAATAATAAATAAACATTTTATGAAAATCATTACATTATTTTCTAATTCTGGTTCAATAGAAATATTTTTTTTTTTAAAAATAAGACAATTTATTACATATTATATCACTCATAAAGTAATATCTTGTTGAACAATCCTTTAATGTTTCCGCTCCAGTCAGGTGTTTTCTGTTCCTCTCAGTCAGACTTCTGCACCTGTTGACAGGTATTTTGTCCCACTGTTCAACAGAAAAGTGCTCTAATTTGTCCAGGACCCATTTGTTTTGGGTTTTTTTTTTCCTTTCTTAAACTCAATTAAATGAAAAAACAGTGTCTTATATTACTAAATTATATTTTTGCAAATTTTTAGGTATTGTTCCTTTTTTAAGTCTCCAGTTATTTGAGTGGCTTTTCTTTAATGAAAGGGGATTAATACATATGAGCACAACTGTAGAAGCTAAATCAGACACACAGAAAGAAAACTAGCTGCTGTTAGTAAATAATGTTTTACAGTTTTAAACTAATGATTTCAGATTTTCTTTAAAGTTTCGGCAGCTGTTGATCCGTTCTCCCTATTTTTTCTTCTTTTTTTTGTCCTCTTACTCCTCATACTTTTCTTTTTGCTTTTCCTTTCTCTCCGGTTCAGACCGAACAGTTATAAGCAGAAACAACAACAAAAATATTTATGATATAAATAAGAAAATAAAGAATAAGATTTAAAAATCAAGGGAAGCCTCACATCCACAAGGTTCCTCTTGGAAGAGTAAATCTGTCCAGCTCAACACAGCAGCCAGACCATCATTCTGTTGTCATGGTGCCGGACAGGACGGCTTACAAAGAAGCAATGCGGCCACAGAGTGACGCAGATTTGCAGTAAAAACCATTCCAGTAAAGTCAACTGCTCATAAGGCGCTCGCTTATATTTCTAACACACAAACCAGGATGTGACTGAAACATCACTGACCAGACGTTCAGCTGCTGTGCTTTCTTTAAAATTTACCTTTGAGTTTGAGGAGATCGTCCCGGAGCTCGGGTCCGGCCAGCTGATGGATGCTATCAGACACCGGGTTCTTGTCGTTTAGAGACTCATTGCTTGTGTTCACAATGGCGGTGCAGTTCAACAGGGCGATGTCTCCAGTGCTGTGGAAGAAAGGATGAAAACGGAAAGAAACTAAGAAAATCTCACAAATAGAAAAAAGGAACCAGGAGGAGACCGAATCACCACCTGGATCCAGGAAGTTTAATGGCTGATCCACTATGGCGAGATTGGGATTATTAGCGCTTCTAATTAAAACAATCATGCCCACAGTCACTTACAGGAAAAAAAAAAAAAAAAAAAGATCACAGTGGCTTAATGTACGTCTGCGATCTCTGATGCTTCCAGTCTGATTAAGTTTCACTCCTCTTTTTAAACGCCATTCAAAGTGCAAACTTTGTTAGACATTTACTCTGTTTCACTGTTACATTTTATTTCAGTGAATCTGTAATAATGATGAATAATGATGATGATGATGATGATTCATCCAGTGAACCTTTAGAATAATTAGCTCGAGTCTAAAGCCTTCGCTATGGATGAAGTAAAGCTATTTACTTCTCTGCAGATGTTCAGTTTGTTGGGACAGAACAATGAGGAAACACAGACACTCGTGTTGAGATCCTTTCTTCACAAGGGAAGTTAAGCCACCAAGACCAGGAAGGAAGAAGAATTCTGCTGTTTTAGATCAACTCTCTCAAGTCAAGGATTAATCAGTCACGCTGTAAATGCAGTCACGTTGCCAGAATACGTCTCACTGCTAAATGAATCCCTCCTTCCATTCTTATTTAGCTAAATGTGTAAAAGCCAAGGCGGCGAGTTAAATAATCTGGTTGCAAAAAGGTTTGAAGTGTAGAAATAAAGAGGAAAAAAGTTGACTCACATAAATAAAAAGATCTTCAGCAGAAACAGATGATGTGAGAATAAAATCAACCAGAGAACCAAAAAACACTCATAAGCTGCAACAACTAGTTCACTTTCTGTTCACCTGCTTTAACTGGTAACCACACCTGCTCCTCATCTTGCCACCAGTTCCCCCCGTATACATGCTGCTTGGTTTCTGTTGTTCTTTTTTTTTTTTTAAGGTCCTTGTTGTTGCTTTCACATCCTCTTTCCTTATCCTCCCAGTTTATTTCCTAAAGAATCTTTCTGAGTTTGTTTGGTTACCCATGTACTGGTTTACTCTGCTGTAGTTTTGCTCTTTGTGCCAATAAACACCATTTCTTACATCCTGCGTTTGGATCTTCCATGCGGCCTGACACAGTTATGATCTGCAGTAACGCTGATGAAGAATGGGGCGGAATAGCAGCTTCCAGACCAGAATGAATGACTTTTCTTTTACAGGCGTCAGAGAAGCATCAGAGGTCAGATTTCTTCCACCAAATGAACATTTTTCACCAAATTCCTTCACTAAGTTGTTAAAGACTGCAGGGCGAGAAGAAGGAATGGTTTTTACATGGTTATTGTCTATACATACTTACAACCCTGCAGAGTTTCTGGGTCCCAGTCCACTTCACTGCTGTACTCATCTGAATACGTTTGATTTAATTACGGCTTTTTAACACTGAAAAGTTGTGGATCATAATAAAGAATGAGGTGTAAAGTAAGGGCTCTTTTCCACCCAGTCTGACACCACTCTTCCTGGTTTCCATCCGGATTTTCTCGGCTGAGTAGACACATATTTGGCACCTATTCCGTTCCGGTTCTCATGGTGCTGAAAACGTGATGTGTACAGTTTGCATTCCAGGTCAAAGGACGAATCATGAGAGCGCCTCCTGATAACAACTTTGGGTCGCATCAGCAGGCAGCAGCACAACTGCTTCTCCCACCGGCACCCACAGACCGAGCAGCAGGTAAAGCATGACCACGGCGCCCTCCACTTTCCTGCTGTGTGCATCGCAAACAAATGACTTGACGATACACAAGCCGCCTTGCTACGGCGACCCCGACCACACTGAGGGCGCCTCGATTGTAATGGAAAGAACTGAAACCAGGTGGTGTTTTACTTCTACGTTCAGCCACCGTTGTGTTAAAGTGCTCTATAAATACAAGTTGGGTTGAGTGTGGTGTCGCCTGAAATGGGGTAGCGTTTAGTAGGTGCTAGTGGGAAAGGGTCATAAGTCTGCAACTAAATAAGTACCAGCAAAAAAAAAAAAAAAAAACCAAGACAAAGCTGATTTGGAGGGGGGTGTTTGTGCACATATGCAAGCTCTGATCGCAGCTTATAAACAGTAGCGCATAAATATACACAAAAATGTCTATATGGGGAGTTATGGGTGTTGCTGCTGGTGTAATGTGTGTTTTTATATCCTGTGGATGTCATTTAGTAGTTGAGGAAGAATAAATGTACCTTAGTCAAAATGGGCCCTTTTACTTTGTAAAGCAGCAGCACAGAAAACAATAAACCAAAATATTATTGCTCTCCAAACTGTACATAGTGTATGTTTTCATTTTTGCTGATCAGAAGTTCTAAAAGTGAAACTGCTTGAGGGTATTTTACTCTCAATCCGCTGTCATTACCGCTGCAGGAATGTGCCTCTTCCAGATGAGTCTGCTGCAACAACAAGGCCTCCACAGAGAAACTGCAGCCAAGTCGGGTCATGTGCTCATCAACAAAAAGGATTTAAGAGGTGTTCTGCAGTCAGAGCCGGTCTGTCTGAGCATGTGCAGAGGAACAGGCGGCATTCATACTACACACACACAAACACAAGGATACCGCTAACATCTGATGACTTTAAATTCCTCCCCAGGATGTAACACTCAGATATTCCTCACATTTGTTCCCTGCAGCTTCGTTCAAACATGGCCGTGGAAGTGACAGAGACGTGGCGCTTATGTGATATTCTGAGTCTGAGCTGCACATAGAGCCGAAACGCTAGAACATATCGCAGCTTGCATCAGTTTGCAG